>NW_026893605.1:0-330468 GCF_032452875.1 Bos javanicus | reverse complement strand
GTGATCACGTGACTTAATGGCGCTGATCATGTGACTGATCATGCGCTGATCATGTTTGCTATCATACACTGATCATGTGCCTCTGGAGGCAATAAACAAAGAGCTGAGTAGGCACGAATCAAACAGTCAGCAGGCAATAATCATGGAACTCAGGTGTGAGGAATCATGCTGCTCAGCTGGCAATAATCAAGCAGCTGAGCAGGCAGGAATTACGCAGCACAGCTGGCAATTGTCAAGCAGATGACAGGCAGGAATCGTGCAGCTCAGCTGGCAATTGTCAAGCAGATGAGCAGACAGTAATCACGCAGCTCAGCAGGCCCAGATCACGTGACTGAGCATGCACTGTTCACGTGGCTGATCATACACTGATCACGTGATGATCATGCACTGATCACTTGGATATCATGCACTGATCACGTGGCTGATCATACACTGTTCACGTGTCTGACCATGCACTGATCACGTGGCTGATCATACACTGCTCACGTAACTGATCATGCACTGATCACGTGGCTGATCATGCACTGATCACGTGGCTGATCATGCACTGATCACGTGGCTATCATGCACTGATCACGTGGCTGATCATGCACTGATCACGTGGCTGATCATGCACTGATCACGTGACTGATCATGCACTGATCACGTGGCTATCATGCACTGATCACGTGGCTGATCATGCACTGATCACGTAGCTACCATGTACTGGTCACGTGACTGATCATGCACTGATCACGTAACTGATCATGCACTGATCACGTGGCTGATCATGCACTGATCACGTGGCTGATCACACTGATCACGTGACTGATCATGCACTGATCACGTGGCTGATCATGCACTGATCACGTGGCTGATCATGCACTGATCACGTGGCTGATCATGCACTGATCACGTGACTGATCATGCACTGATCACGTGACTGATCATGCACTGATCACGTGGCTGATCATGCACTGATCACGTGGCTGATCATGCACTGATCACGTGGCTATCATGCACTGATCACGTGGCTATCATGCACTGATCACGTGGCTGATCATGCACTGATACCGTGACTGATCATGGACTGATCACATGACTATCATGCACTGATCACGTGACTTAATGCACTGATCATGTGACTGATCATGCGCTGATCATGTTTGCTATCATACACTGATCATGTGCCTCTGGAGGCAATAAACAAAGAGCTGAGTAGGCACGAATCAAACAGTCAGCAGGCAATAATCATGGAACTCAGGTGTGAGGAATCATGCTGCTCAGCTGGCAATAATCAAGCAGCTGAGCAGGCAGGAATTACGCAGCACAGCTGGCAATTGTCAAGCAGATGACAGGCAGGAATCGTGCAGCTCAGCTGGCAATTGTCAAGCAGATGAGCAGACAGTAATCACGCAGCTCAGCAGGCCCTGATCACGTGACTGATCATGCACTGTTCACGTGGCTGATCATACACTGATCACGTGACTGATCATGCACTGATCACGTGGCATCATGCACTGATCACGTGGCTGATCATACTGATCACGCAACTCATGCACTGATCACGTGGCTATCATGCACTGATCACGTGGCTGATCATGCACTGATCACGTAGCTATCATGCACTGATCACGTGACTGATCATGCACTGATCACGTGGCTGATCATGCACTGATCACGTGACTGATCATGCACTGATCACGTGACTGATCATGCACTGATCACGTGGCTATCATGCACTGATCACGTGGCTGATCATGCACGATCACGTAGCTACCATGTACTGGTCACGTGACTGATCATGCACTGATCACGTAATTGATCATGCACTGATCACGTGGCTGATCATGCACTGATCACGTGGCTGATCACACATGATCACGTGACTGATCATGCACTGATCACGTGGCTATCATGCACTGATCACGTGGCTGATCATGCACTGATCACGTGGCTATCATGCACTGATCACGTGGCTGATCATGCACTGATCACGTGACTGATCATGCACTGATCACGTGGCTGATCATGCACTGATCACGTGGCTATCATGCACTGATCACGTGGCTGATCATGCAATGATCACGTAGCTACCATGTACTGGTCACGTGACTGATCATGCACTGATCACGTAATTGATCATGCACTGATCACGTGGCTGATCATGCACTGATCACGTGGCTGATCACACATGATCACGTGACTGATCATGCACTGATCACGTGGCTATCATGCACTGATCACGTGACTGATCATGCACTGATCACGTCTATATCATGCACTGATCACATGACTGCCCATGCACTGATCACGTGGATGATCATACACTGATCTTGTGACAGATCATGCACTGATCACGTGGCTGATCATGCACTGATACCGTGACTGAGCATGGACTGATCACATGACTATCATGTAGTGATCACGTGACTTAATGGCGCTGATCATGTGACTGATCATGCGCTGATCATGTTTGCTATCATACACTGATCATGTGCCTCTGGAGGCAATAAACAAAGAGCTGAGTAGGCACGAATCAAACAGTCAGCAGGCAATAATCATGGAACTCAGGTGTGAGGAATCATGCTGCTCAGCTGGCAATAATCAAGCAGCTGAGCAGGCAGGAATTACGCAGCACAGCTGGCAATTGTCAAGCAGATGACAGGCAGGAATCGTGCAGCTCAGCTGGCAATTGTCAAGCAGATGAGCAGACAGTAATCACGCAGCTCAGCAGGCCCAGATCACGTGACTGAGCATGCACTGTTCACGTGGCTGATCATACACTGATCACGTGATGATCATGCACTGATCACTTGGATATCATGCACTGATCACGTGGCTGATCATACACTGTTCACGTGTCTGACCATGCACTGATCACGTGGCTGATCATACACTGCTCACGTAACTGATCATGCACTGATCACGTGGCTGATCATGCACTGATCACGTGGCTGATCATGCACTGATCACGTGGCTATCATGCACTGATCACGTGGCTGATCATGCACTGATCACGTGGCTGATCATGCACTGATCACGTCACTGATCATGCACTGATCACGTGGCTATCATGCACTGCTCACGTGGCTGATCATGCAACTGATCACGTAGCTACCATGCACTGGTCACGTGACTGATCATGCACTGATCACGTAATTGATCATGCACTGATCACGTGGCTGATCATGCACTGATCACGTGGCTGATCACACTGATCACGTGACTGATCATGCACTGATCACGTGGCTATCATGCACTGATCACGTGGCTGATCATGCACTGATCACGTGGCTATCATGCACTGATCACGTGGCTGATCATGCACTGATCACGTGACTGATCATGCACTGATCACGTGACTGATCATGCACTGATCACGTGCTGATCATGCACTGATCACGTGGCTATCATGCACTGATCACGTGGCTGATCATGCACTGATCACATGCACTGATCACTGGCTGATCATGCACTGATCACGTGACTGATCATGCACTGATCACGTGGCTGATCATGCACTGATCACGTGGCTGATCATGCACTGATCACGTGGCTATCATGCACTGATCACGTGGCTGATCATGCACTGATCACGTGACTGATCATGCACTGATCACGTGACTGATCATGCACTGATCACGTGGCTATCATGCACTGATCACGTGGCTGATCATGCACTGATCACGTAGCTACCATGTACTGGTCACGTGACTGATCATGCACTGATCACGTAATTGATCATGCACTGATCACGTGGCTGATCATGCACTGATCACGTGGCTGATCACACATGATCACGTGACTGATCATGCACTGATCACGTGGCTATCATGCACTGATCACGTGGCTGATCATGCACTGATCACGTGGATATCATGCACTGATCACGTGGCTGATCATGCACGATCACGTGACTGATCATGCACTGATCACGTGGCTGATCATGCACTGATCACGTGGCTATCATGCACTGATCACGTGGCTGATCATGCACTGATCACGTAGCTATCATGCACTGATCACGTGACTGATCATGCACTGATCACGTGGCTGATCATGCACTGATCACGTGGCTGATCATGCACTGATCACGTGGCTGATCACACATGATCACGTGACTGATCATGCACTGATCACGTGGCTATCATGCACTGATCACGAGACTGATCATGCACTGATCACGTCTATATCATGCACTGATCACATGACTGCCCATGCACTGATCACGTGGATGATCATACACTAATCTTGTGACAGATCATGCACTGATCACGTGGCTGATCATGCACTGATACCGTGACTGAGCATGGACTGATCACATGACTATCATGTAGTGATCACGTGACTTAATGGCGCTGATCATGTGACTGATCATGCGCTGATCATGTTTGCTATCATACACTGATCATGTGCCTCTGGAGGCAATAAACAAAGAGCTGAGTAGGCACGAATCAAACAGTCAGCAGGCAATAATCATGGAACTCAGGTGTGAGGAATCATGCTGCTCAGCTGGCAATAATCAAGCAGCTGAGCAGGCAGGAATTACGCAGCACAGCTGGCAATTGTCAAGCAGATGACAGGCAGGAATCGTGCAGCTCAGCTGGCAATTGTCAAGCAGATGAGCAGACAGTAATCACGCAGCTCAGCAGGCCCAGATCACGTGACTGAGCATGCACTGTTCACGTGGCTGATCATACACTGATCACGTGATGATCATGCACTGATCACTTGGATATCATGCACTGATCACGTGGCTGATCATACACTGTTCACGTGTCTGACCATGCACTGATCACGTGGCTGATCATACACTGCTCACGTAACTGATCATGCACTGATCACGTGGCTGATCATGCACTGATCACGTGGCTGATCATGCACTGATCACGTGGCTGATCATGCACTGATCACGTGGCTGATCATGCACTGATCACGTGACTGATCATGCACTGATCACGTGGCTGATCATGCACTGATCACGTAACTGATCATGCACTGATCACGTGGCTGATCATGCACTGATCACGTGACTGATCATGCACTGATCACGTGGCTATCATGCACTGATCACGTGGCTGATCATGCACTGATCACGTAGCTATCATGCACTGATCACGTGACTGATCATGCACTGATCACGTAATTGATCATGCACTGATCACGTGACTGATCATGCACTGATCACGTGACTGATCATGCACTGATCACGTGACTGATCATGCACTGATCACGTGGCTATCATGCACTGATCACGTGGCTGATCATGCACTGATCACGTGGCTATCATGCACTGATCACGTGGCTGATCATGCACTGATCACGTGACTGATCATGCACTGATCACGTGACTGATCATGCACTGATCACGTGGCTGATCATGCACTGATCACGTGGCTATCATGCACTGATCACGTGGCTGATCATGCAATGATCACGTAGCTACCATGTACTGGTCACGTGACTGATCATGCACTGATCACGTGGCTGATCATGCACTGATCACGTGGCTGATCATGCACTGATCACGTGGCTGATCACACATGATCACGTGACTGATCATGCACTGATCACGTGGCTATCATGCACTGATCACGAGACTGATCATGCACTGATCACGTCTATATCATGCACTGATCACATGACTGCCCATGCACTGATCACGTGGATGATCATACACTAATCATGTGACAGATCATGCACTGATCACGTGGCTGATCATGCACTGATACCGTGACTGAGCATGGACTGATCACATGACTATCATGTAGTGATCACGTGACTTAATGGCGCTGATCATGTGACTGATCATGCGCTGATCATGTTTGCTATCATACACTGATCATGTGCCTCTGGAGGCAATAAACAAAGAGCTGAGTAGGCACGAATCAAACAGTCAGCAGGCAATAATCATGGAACTCAGGTGTGAGGAATCATGCTGCTCAGCTGGCAATAATCAAGCAGCTGAGCAGGCAGGAATTACGCAGCACAGCTGGCAATTGTCAAGCAGATGACAGGCAGGAATCGTGCAGCTCAGCTGGCAATTGTCAAGCAGATGAGCAGACAGTAATCACGCAGCTCAGCAGGCCCAGATCACGTGACTGAGCATGCACTGTTCACGTGGCTGATCATGCACTGATCACGTGGCTGATCATGCACTGATCACGTGACTGATCATGCACTGATCACGTGGCTGATCATGCACTGATCACGTGTCTGATCATGCACTGATCACGTGGCTGATCATGCACTGATCACGTGGCTGATCATGCACTGATCACGTGGCTGATCATGCACTGATCACGTGGCTGATCATGCACTGATCACGTGGCTGATCATGCACTGATCACGTGGCTGATCATGCACTGATCACGTGGCTGATCATGCACTGATCACGTGGCTGATCATGCACTGATCACGTGGCTGATCATGCACTGATCACGTGACTGATCATGCACTGATCACGTGACTGATCATGCACTGATCACGTGGCTATCATGCACTGCTCACGTGGCTGATCATGCACTGATCACGTAGCAACCATGTACTGGTCACGTGACTGATCATGCACTGATCACGTAATTGATCATGCACTGATCACGTGGCTGATCATGCACTGATCACGTGGCTGATCACACTGATCACGTGACTGATCATGCACTGATCACGTGGCTATCATGCACTGATCACGTGGCTGATCATGCACTGATCACGTGGCTATCATGCACTGATCACGTGGCTGATCACACACTGATCACGTGACTGATCATGCACTGATCACGTGGCTGATCATGCACTGATCACGTGGCTATCATGCACTGATCACGTGGCTGATCATGCACTGATCACGTGGCTATCATGCACTGATCACGTGACTGATCATGCACTGATCACGTGGCTGATCATGCACTGATCACGTGGCTGATCATGCACTGATCACGTGGCTGATCACACATGATCACGTGACTGATCATGCACTGATCACGTGGCTATCATGCACTGATCACGTGACTGATCATGCACTGATCACGTCTATATCATGCACTGATCACATGACTGCCCATGCACTGATCACGTGGCTGATCATACACTGATCATGTGACTGATCATGCACTGATCACGTGGCTGATCATGCACTGATACCGTGACTGAGCATGGACTGATCACATGACTATCATGTAGTGATCACGTGACTTAATGGCGCTGATCATGTGACTGATCATGCACTGATCATGTTTGCTATCATACACTGATCATGTGCCTCTGGAGGCAATAAACAAAGAGCTGAGTAGGCACGAATCAAACAGTCAGCAGGCAATAATCATGGAACTCAGGTGTGAGGAATCATGCTGCTCAGCTGGCAATAATCAAGCAGCTGAGCAGGCAGGAATTACGCAGCACAGCTGGCAATTGTCAAGCAGATGACAGGCAGGAATCGTGCAGCTCAGCTGGCAATTGTCAAGCAGATGAGCAGACAGTAATCACGCAGCTCAGCAGGCCCTGATCACGTGACTGAGCATGCACTGTTCACGTGGCTGATCATACACTGATCACGTGATGATCATGCACTGATCACGTGGATATCATGCACTGATCACGTGGCTGATCATACACTGTTCACGTGTCTGACCATGCACTGATCACGTGGCTGATCATACACTGCTCACGTAACTGATCATGCACTGATCACGTGGCTGATCATGCACTGATCACGTGGCTGATCATGCACTGATCACGTGGCTATCATGCACTGATCACGTGGCTGATCATGCACTGATCACGTGGCTGATCATGCACTGATCACGTGACTGATCATGCACTGATCACGTAATTGATCATGCACTGATCACGTGGCTGATCATGCACTGATCACGTGACTGATCATGCACTGATCACGTGGCTATCATGCACTGATCACGTGGCTGATCATGCACTGATCACGTGCTATCATGCACTGATCACGTGACTGATCATGCACTGATCACGTGGCTGATCATGCACTGATCACGTGACTGATCATGCACTGATCACGTGGCTGATCATGCACTGATCACGTGACTGATCATGCACTGATCACGTGGCTATCATGCACTGATCACGTGGCTGATCATGCACTGATCACGTGGCTATCATGCACTGATCACGTGGCTGATCATGCACTGATCACGTGACTGATCATGCACTGATCACGTGACTGATCATGCACTGATCACGTGGCTATCATGCACTACTCACGTGGCTGATCATGCAATGATCATGTAGCTACCATGTACTGGTCACGTGACTGATCATGCACTGATCACGTGACTGATCATGCACTGATCACGTGGCTGATCATGCACTGATCACGTGCTGATCATGCACTGATCACGTGACTGATCATGCACTGATCACGTGGCTATCATGCACTGATCACCTTGCTGATCATGCACTGATCACGTGGCTGATCATGCACTGATACCGTGACTGAGCATGGACTGATCACATGACTATCATGTAGTGATCACGTGACTTAATGGCACTGATCATGTGACTGATCATGCACTGATCATGTTTGCTATCATACACTGATCATGTGCCTCTGGAGGCAATAAACAAAGAGCTGAGTAGGCACGAATCAAACAGTCAGCAGGCAATAATCATGGAACTCAGGTGTGAGGAATCATGCTGCTCAGCTGGCAATAATCAAGCAGCTGAGCAGGCAGGAATTACGCAGCACAGCTGGCAATTGTCAAGCAGATGACAGGCAGGAATCATGCAGCTCAGCTGGCAATTGTCAAGCAGATGAGCAGACAGTAATCACGCAGCTCAGCAGGCCCTGATCACGTGACTGAGCATGCACTGATCACGTGGCTGATCATACACTGATCACGTGATTGATCATGCACTGATCACGTGGATATCATGCACTGATCACGTGGCTGATCATGCACTGATCACGTGTCTGATCATGCACTGATCACGTGGCTGATCATGCACTGATCACGTGACTGATCATGCACTGATCACGTGACTGATCATGCACTGATCACGTGGCTGATCATGCACTGATCACGTGGCTGATCATGCACTGATCACGTGGCTGATCATGCACTGATCACGTGGCTGATCATGCACTGATCACGTGGCTGATCATGCACTGATCACGTGGCTATCATGCACTGATCACGTGACTGATCATGCACTGATCACGTGGCTGATCATGCACTGATCACGTGGCTGATCATGCACTGATCACGTGACTGATCATGCACTGATCACGTGACTGATCATGCACTGATCACGTGGCTGATCATGCACTGATCACGTGACTGATCATGCACTGATCACGTCTATATCATGCACTGATCACATGACTGCCCATGCACTGATCACGTGGATGATCATGCACTGATCACGTGACAGATCATGCACTGATCACGTGGCTGATCATGCACTGATACCGTGACTGAGCATGGACTGATCACATGACTATCATGTAGTGATCACGTGACTTAATGGCGCTGATCATGTGACTGATCATGCGCTGATCATGTTTGCTATCATACACTGATCATGTGCCTCTGGAGGCAATAAACAAAGAGCTGAGTAGGCACGAATCAAACAGTCAGCAGGCAATAATCATGGAACTCAGGTGTGAGGAATCATGCTGCTCAGCTGGCAATAATCAAGCAGCTGAGCAGGCAGGAATTACGCAGCACAGCTGGCAATTGTCAAGCAGATGACAGGCAGGAATCGTGCAGCTCAGCTGGCAATTGTCAAGCAGATGAGCAGACAGTAATCACGCAGCTCAGCAGGCCCTGATCACGTGACTGAGCATGCACTGTTCACGTGGCTGATCATACACTGATCACGTGATGATCATGCACTGATCACGTGGATATCATGCACTGATCACGTGGCTGATCATACACTGTTCACGTGTCTGACCATGCACTGATCACGTGGCTGATCATACACTGCTCACGTAACTGATCATGCACTGATCACGTGGCTGATCATGCACTGATCACGTGGCTGATCATGCACTGATCACGTGGCTATCATGCACTGATCACGTGGCTGATCATGCACTGATCACGTGACTGATCATGCACTGATCACGTGACTGATCATGCACTGATCACGTGACTGATCATGCACTGATCACGTGGCTGATCATGCACTGATCACGTGACTGATCATGCACTGATCACGTGGCTATCATGCACTGATCACGTGGCTGATCATGCACTGATCACGTGACTGATCATGCACTGATCACGTGGCTATCATGCACTGATCACGTGGCTGATCATGCACTGATCACGTGACTGATCATGCACTGATCACGTGACTGATCATGCACTGATCACGTAATTGATCATGCACTGATCACGTGGCTGATCATGCACTGATCACGTGACTGATCATGCACTGATCACGTGGCTATCATGCACTGATCACGTGGCTGATCATGCACTGATCACGTGGCTATCATGCACTGATCACGTGGCTGATCATGCACTGATCACGTGACTGATCATGCACTGATCACGTGACTGATCATGCACTGATCACGTGGCTATCATGCACTGATCACGTGGCTGATCATGCACTGTCACGTGACTGATCATGCACTGATCACGTGACTGATCATGCACTGATCACGTGGCTATCATGCACTACTCACGTGGCTGATCATGCAATGATCATGTAGCTACCATGTACTGGTCACGTGACTGATCATACACCCATCAGGTGACTGATCATGCACTGATCACGTGGCTGATCATGCACTGATCACGTGACTGATCATGCACTGATCACGTGACTGATCATGCACTGATCACGTGGCTATCATGCACTGATCACGTGGCTGATCATGCACTGATCACGTGGCTGATCATGCACTGATACCGTGACTGAGCATGGACTGATCACATGACTATCATGTAGTGATCACGTGACTTAATGGCGCTGATCATGTGACTGATCATGCACTGATCATGTTTGCTATCATACACTGATCATGTGCCTCTGGAGGCAATAAACAAAGAGCTGAGTAGGCACGAATCAAACAGTCAGCAGGCAATAATCATGGAACTCAGGTGTGAGGAATCATGCTGCTCAGCTGGCAATAATCAAGCAGCTGAGCAGGCAGGAATTACGCAGCACAGCTGGCAATTGTCAAGCAGATGACAGGCAGGAATCGTGCAGCTCAGCTGGCAATTGTCAAGCAGATGAGCAGACAGTAATCACGCAGCTCAGCAGGCCCAGATCACGTGACTGAGCATGCACTGTTCACGTGGCTGATCATACACTGATCACGTGATGATCATGCACTGATCACGTGACTATCATGCACTGATCACGTGGCTGATCATACACTGTTCACGTGTCTGACCATGCACTGATCACGTGGCTGATCATACACTGCTCACGTAACTGATCATGCACTGATCACGTGGCTATCATGCACTGATCACGTGGCTGATCATGCACTGATCACGTGGCTGATCATGCACTGATCACGTGACTGATCATGCACTGATCACGTGGCTGATCATGCACTGATCACGTGGCTGATCATGCACTGATCACGTGACTGATCATGCACTGATCACGTGGCTATCATGCACTGATCACGTGGCTGATCATGCACTGATCACGCAGCTACCATGCACTGGTCACGTGACTGATCATGCACTGATCACGTAACTGATCATGCACTGATCACGTGGCTGATCATGCACTGATCACGTGACTGATCATGCACTGATCACGTGGCTATCATGCACTGATCACGTGGCTGATCATGCACTGATCACGGCTACCATGCACTGATCACGTGACTGATCATGCACTGATCACGTAATTGATCATGCACTGATCACGTGGCTGATCATGCACTGATCACGTGACTGATCATGCACTGATCACGTGGCTATCATGCACTGATCACGTGGCTGATCATGCACTGATCACGTGGCTGATCATGCACTGATCACATGACTGATCATGCACTGATCACGTGACTGATCATGCACTGATCACGTGGCTATCATGCACTGATCACGTGGCTGATCATGCACTGATCACGTAGCTACCATGTACTGGTCACGGACTGATCATGCACTGATCACGTGACTGATCATGCACTGATCACGTGGCTATCATGCACTGATCACGTGGCTGATCATGCACTGATCACGTGCCTGATCATGCACTGATCACGTGACTGATCATGCACTGATCACGTGGCTGTCATGCACTGATCACGTGGCTGATCATGCACTGATCACGTGGCTGATCATGCACTGATCACGTGGCTGATCATGCACTGATCACGTGGCTGATCATGCACTGATACCGTGACTGAGCATGGACTGATCACATGACTATCATGTAGTGATCACGTGACTTAATGGCGCTGATCATGTGACTGATCATGCGCTGATCATGTTTGCTATCATACACTGATCATGTGCCTCTGGAGGCAATAAACAAAGAGCTGAGTAGGCACGAATCAAACAGTCAGCAGGCAATAATCATGGAACTCAGGTGTGAGGAATCATGCTGCTCAGCTGGCAATAATCAAGCAGCTGAGCAGGCAGGAATTACGCAGCACAGCTGGCAATTGTCAAGCAGATGACAGGCAGGAATCGTGCAGCTCAGCTGGCAATTGTCAAGCAGATGAGCAGACAGTAATCACGCAGCTCAGCAGGCCCAGATCACGTGACTGAGCATGCACTGTTCACGTGGCTGATCATACACTGATCACGTGATTGATCATGCACTGATCACTTGGATATCATGCACTGATCACGTGGCTGATCATACACTGTTCACGTGTCTGACCATGCACTGATCACGTGGCTGATCATACACTGCTCACGTAACTGATCATGCACTGATCACGTGGCTGATCATGCACTGATCACGTGGCTGATCATGCACTGATCACGTGGCTGATCATGCACTGATCACGTGGCTATCATGCACTGATCACGTGGCTGATCATGCACTGATCACGTGGCTGATCATGCACTGATCACGTGGCTATCATGCACTGATCACGTGACTGATCATGCACTGATCACGTGACTGATCATGCACTGATCACGTGGCTGATCATGCACTGATCACGTGACTGATCATGCACTGATCACGTGACTGATCATGCACTGATCACGTGACTGATCATGCACTGATCACGTGGCTGATCATGCACTGATCACGTGGCTGATCATGCACTGATCACGTGACTGATCATGCACTGATCACGTGGCTATCATGCACTGATCACGTGGCTGATCATGCACTGATCACGTGGCTATCATGCACTGATCACGTGACTGATCATGCACTGATCACGTGACTGATCATGCACTGATCACGTGGCTGATCATGCACTGATCACGTGGCTGATCATGCACTGATCACGTGACTGATCATGCACTGATCACGTGACTGATCATGCACTGATCACGTGGCTATCATGCACTGATCACGTGGCTGATCATGCACTGATCACGTGGCTGATCATGCACTGATCACGTGGCTGATCATGCACTGATCACGTGACTGATCATGCACTGATCACGTGACTGATCATGCACTGATCACGTGGCTATCATGCACTGATCACGTGGCTGATCATGCACTGATCACGTGACTGATCATGCACTGATCACGTGACTGATCATGCACTGATCACGTGCTGATCATGCACTGATCACGTGGCTGATCATGCACTGATCACGTGATCATGCACTGATCACGTGGCTATCATGCACTGATCACGTGGCTGATCATGCACTGATACCGTGACTGAGCATGGACTGATCACATGACTATCATGTAGTGATCACGTGACTTAATGGCGCTGATCATGTGACTGATCATGCGCTGATCATGTTTGCTATCATACACTGATCATGTGCCTCTGGAGGCAATAAACAAAGAGCTGAGTAGGCACGAATCAAACAGTCAGCAGGCAATAATCATGGAACTCAGCTGTGAGGAATCATGCTGCTCAGCTGGCAATAATCAAGCAGCTGAGCAGGCAGGAATTACGCAGCACAGCTGGCAATTGTCAAGCAGATGACAGGCAGGAATCGTGCAGCTCAGCTGGCAATTGTCAAGCAGATGAGCAGACAGTAATCACGCAGCTCAGCAGGCCCTGATCACGTGACTGAGCATGCACTGTTCACGTGGCTGATCATACACTGATCACGTGATGATCATGCACTGATCACTTGGATATCATGCACTGATCACGTGGCTGATCATACACTGTTCACGTGTCTGACCATGCACTGATCACGTGGCTGATCATACACTGCTCACGTAACTGATCATGCACTGATCACGTGGCTGATCATGCACTGATCACGTGGCTGATCATGCACTGATCACGTGGCTATCATGCACTGATCACGTGGCTGATCATGCACTGATCACGTGGCTGATCATGCACTGATCACGTGACTGATCATGCACTGATCACGTGGCTATCATGCACTGATCACGTGGCTGATCATGCATGATCACGTAGCTACCATGCACTGGTCACGTGACTGATCATGCACTGATCACGTAACTGATCATGCACTGATCACGTGGCTGATCATGCACTGATCACGTGGCTGATCACACATGATCACGTGACTGATCATGCACTGATCACGTGGCTGATCATGCACTGATCACGTGGCTGATCATGCACTGATCACGTGGCTATCATGCACTGATCACGTGGCTGATCATGCACTGATCACGTGACTGATCATGCACTGATCACGTGACTGATCATGCACTGATCACGTGCTGATCATGCACTGATCACGTGGCTATCATGCACTGATCACGTGGCTGATCATGCACTGATCACATGGCTGATCATGCACTGATCACGTGGCTGATCATGCACTGATCACGTGACTGATCATGCACTGATCACGTGGCTGATCATGCACTGATCACGTGGCTGATCATGCACTGATCACGTGGCTATCATGCACTGATCACGTGGCTGATCATGCACTGATCACGTGACTGATCATGCACTGATCACGTGACTGATCATGCACTGATCACGTGGCTATCATGCACTGATCACGTGGCTGATCATGCACTGATCACGTAGCTACCATGCACTGATCACGTGACTGATCATGCACTGATCACGTGATTGATCATGCACTGATCACGTGGCTGATCATGCACTGATCACGTGGCTGATCACACATGATCACGTGACTGATCATGCACTGATCACGTGGCTATCATGCACTGATCACGTGGCTGATCATGCACTGATCACGTGGCTATCATGCACTGATCACGTGGCTGATCATGCACTGATCACGTGACTGATCATGCACTGATCACGTGGCTATCATGCACTGATCACGTGGCTATCATGCACTGATCACGTGGCTGATCATGCACTGATCACGTAGCTATCATGCACTGATCACGTGACTGATCATGCACTGATCACGTGGCTGATCATGCACTGATCACGTGGCTGATCATGCACTGATCACGTGGCTGATCACACATGATCACGTGACTGATCATGCACTGATCACGTGGCTATCATGCACTGATCACGTGACTGATCATGCACTGATCACGTCTATATCATGCACTGATCACATGACTGCCCATGCACTGATCACGTGGATGATCATACACTAATCATGTGACAGATCATGCACTGATCACGTGGCTGATCATGCACTGATACCGTGACTGAGCATGGACTGATCACATGACTATCATGTAGTGATCACGTGACTTAATGGCGCTGATCATGTGACTGATCATGCGCTGATCATGTTTGCTATCATACACTGATCATGTGCCTCTGGAGGCAATAAACAAAGAGCTGAGTAGGCACGAATCAAACAGTCAGCAGGCAATAATCATGGAACTCAGGTGTGAGGAATCATGCTGCTCAGCTGGCAATAATCAAGCAGCTGAGCAGGCAGGAATTACGCAGCACAGCTGGCAATTGTCAAGCAGATGACAGGCAGGAATCGTGCAGCTCAGCTGGCAATTGTCAAGCAGATGAGCAGACAGTAATCACGCAGCTCAGCAGGCCCAGATCACGTGACTGAGCATGCACTGTTCACGTGGCTGATCATACACTGATCACGTGATGATCATGCACTGATCACTTGGATATCATGCACTGATCACGTGGCTGATCATACACTGTTCACGTGTCTGACCATGCACTGATCACGTGGCTGATCATACACTGCTCACGTAACTGATCATGCACTGATCACGTGGCTGATCATGCACTGATCACGTGGCTGATCATGCACTGATCACGTGGCTGATCATGCACTGATCACGTGGCTGATCATGCACTGATCACGTGACTGATCATGCACTGATCACGTGACTGATCATGCACTGATCACGTAACTGATCATGCACTGATCACGTGGCTGATCATGCACTGATCACGTGACTGATCATGCACTGATCACGTGGCTATCATGCACTGATCACGTGGCTGATCATGCAATGATCACGTAGCTACCATGTACTGGTCACGTGACTGATCATGCACTGATCACGTAATTGATCATGCACTGATCACGTGACTGATCATGCACTGATCACGTGGCTGATCATGCACTGATCACGTGACTGATCATGCACTGATCACGTGGCTATCATGCACTGATCACGTGGCTGATCATGCACTGATCACGTGGCTATCATGCACTGATCACGTGGCTGATCATGCACTGATCACGTGACTGATCATGCACTGATCACGTGACTGATCATGCACTGATCACGTGGCTGATCATGCACTGATCACGTGGCTATCATGCACTGATCACGTGGCTGATCATGCACTGATCACGTAGCTATCATGCACTGATCACGTGACTGATCATGCACTGATCACGTGGCTGATCATGCACTGATCACGTGGCTGATCATGCACTGATCACGTGGCTGATCACACATGATCACGTGACTGATCATGCACTGATCACGTGGCTATCATGCACTGATCACGTGACTGATCATGCACTGATCACGTCTATATCATGCACTGATCACATGACTGCCCATGCACTGATCACGTGGATGATCATACACTAATCATGTGACAGATCATGCACTGATCACGTGGCTGATCATGCACTGATACCGTGACTGAGCATGGACTGATCACATGACTATCATGTAGTGATCACGTGACTTAATGGCGCTGATCATGTGACTGATCATGCGCTGATCATGTTTGCTATCATACACTGATCATGTGCCTCTGGAGGCAATAAACAAAGAGCTGAGTAGGCACGAATCAAACAGTCAGCAGGCAATAATCATGGAACTCAGGTGTGAGGAATCATGCTGCTCAGCTGGCAATAATCAAGCAGCTGAGCAGGCAGGAATTACGCAGCACAGCTGGCAATTGTCAAGCAGATGACAGGCAGGAATCGTGCAGCTCAGCTGGCAATTGTCAAGCAGATGAGCAGACAGTAATCACGCAGCTCAGCAGGCCCAGATCACGTGACTGAGCATGCACTGTTCACGTGGCTGATCATACACTGATCACGTGATGATCATGCACTGATCACTTGGATATCATGCACTGATCACGTGGCTGATCATACACTGTTCACGTGTCTGACCATGCACTGATCACGTGGCTGATCATACACTGCTCACGTAACTGATCATGCACTGATCACGTGGCTGATCATGCACTGATCACGTGGCTGATCATGCACTGATCACGTGGCTATCATGCACTGATCACGTGGCTGATCATGCACTGATCACGTGGCTGATCATGCACTGATCACGTGACTGATCATGCACTGATCACGTGGCTATCATGCACTGCTCACGTGGCTGATCATGCAATGATCACGTAGCTACCATGTACTGGTCACGTGACTGATCATGCACTGATCACGTAACTGATCATGCACTGATCACGTGGCTGATCATGCACTGATCACGTGGCTGATCACACTGATCACGTGACTGATCATGCACTGATCACGTGGCTGATCATGCACTGATCACGTGGCTGATCATGCACTGATCACGTGGCTATCATGCACTGATCACGTGGCTGATCATGCACTGATCACGTGACTGATCATGCACTGATCACGTGACTGATCATGCACTGATCACGTGCTGATCATGCACTGATCACGTGGCTATCATGCACTGATCACGTGGCTGATCATGCACTGATCACGTGGCTGATCATGCACTGATCACGTGGCTGATCATGCACTGATCACGTGACTGATCATGCACTGATCACGTGGCTGATCATGCACTGATCACGTGGCTGATCATGCACTGATCACGTGGCTATCATGCACTGATCACGTGGCTGATCATGCACTGATCACGTGACTGATCATGCACTGATCACGTGACTGATCATGCACTGATCACGTGGCTATCATGCACTGATCACGTGGCTGATCATGCACTGATCACGTAGCTACCATGCACTGATCACGTGACTGATCATGCACTGATCACGTAACTGATCATGCACTGATCACGTGGCTGATCATGCACTGATCACGTGGCTGATCACACTGATCACGTGACTGATCATGCACTGATCACGTGGCTATCATGCACTGATCACGTGGCTGATCATGCACTGATCACGTGGCTATCATGCACTGATCACGTGGCTGATCATGCACTGATCACGTGACTGATCATGCACTGATCACGTGGCTGATCATGCACTGATCACGTGGCTATCATGCACTGATCACGTGGCTGATCATGCACTGATCACGTAGCTATCATGCACTGATCACGTGACTGATCATGCACTGATCACGTGGCTGATCATGCACTGATCACGTGGCTGATCATGCACTGATCACGTGGCTGATCACACATGATCACGTGACTGATCATGCACTGATCACGTGGCTATCATGCACTGATCACGTGACTGATCATGCACTGATCACGTCTATATCATGCACTGATCACATGACTGCCCATGCACTGATCACGTGGATGATCATACACTAATCACGTGACAGATCATGCACTGATCACGTGGCTGATCATGCACTGATACCGTGACTGAGCATGGACTGATCACATGACTATCATGTAGTGATCACGTGACTTAATGGCGCTGATCATGTGACTGATCATGCGCTGATCATGTTTGCTATCATACACTGATCATGTGCCTCTGGAGGCAATAAACAAAGAGCTGAGTAGGCACGAATCAAACAGTCAGCAGGCAATAATCATGGAACTCAGGTGTGAGGAATCATGCTGCTCAGCTGGCAATAATCAAGCAGCTGAGCAGGCAGGAATTACGCAGCACAGCTGGCAATTGTCAAGCAGATGACAGGCAGGAATCGTGCAGCTCAGCTGGCAATTGTCAAGCAGATGAGCAGACAGTAATCACGCAGCTCAGCAGGCCCTGATCACGTGACTGAGCATGCACTGTTCACGTGGCTGATCATACACTGATCACGTGATGATCATGCACTGATCACTTGGATATCATGCACTGATCACGTGGCTGATCATACACTGTTCACGTGTCTGACCATGCACTGATCACGTGGCTGATCATACACTGCTCACGTAACTGATCATGCACTGATCACGTGGCTGATCATGCACTGATCACGTGGCTGATCATGCACTGATCACGTGGCTATCATGCACTGATCACGTGGCTGATCATGCACTGATCACGTGGCTGATCATGCACTGATCACGTGACTGATCATGCACTGATCACGTGGCTATCATGCACTGCTCACGTGGCTGATCATGCACTGATCACGTAGCTACCATGTACTGGTCACGTGACTGATCATGCACTGATCACGTAATTGATCATGCACTGATCACGTGGCTGATCATGCACTGATCACGTGGCTGATCACACATGATCACGTGACTGATCATGCACTGATCACGTGGCTGATCATGCACTGATCACGTGGCTGATCATGCACTGATCACGTGGCTATCATGCACTGATCACGTGGCTGATCATGCACTGATCACGTGACTGATCATGCACTGATCACGTGACTGATCATGCACTGATCACGTGATGATCATGCACTGATCACGTGGCTATCATGCACTGATCACGTGGCTGATCATGCACTGATCACGTGTCTGATCATGCACTGATCACGTGGCTGATCATGCACTGATCACGTGACTGATCATGCACTGATCACGTGGCTATCATGCACTGATCACGTGGCTGATCATGCACTGATCACGTGGCTATCATGCACTGATCACGTGACTGATCATGCACTGATCACGTGGCTGATCATGCACTGATCACGTGACTGATCATGCACTGATCACGTGGCTGATCATGCACTGATCACGTGGCTATCATGCACTGATCACGTGGCTGATCATGCACTGATCACGCAGCTACCATGCACTGATCACGTGACTGATCATGCACTGATCACGTAACTGATCATGCACTGATCACGTGGCTGATCATGCACTGATCACGTGACTGATCATGCACTGATCACGTGACTGATCATGCACTGATCACGTGGCTGATCATGCACTGATCACGTAGCTATCATGCACTGATCACGTGACTGATCATGCACTGATCACGTGACTGATCATGCACTGATCACGTGGCTGATCATGCACTGATCACGTGACTGATCATGCACTGATCACGTGACTGATCATGCACTGATCACGTGGCTATCATGCACTGATCACGTGGCTGATCATGCACTGATCACGTGCCTGATCATGCACTGATCACATGACTGATCATGCACTGATCACGTGACTGATCATGCACTGATCACGTGGCTATCATGCACTATCACGTGGCTGATCATGCAATGATCACGTAGCTACCATGTACTGGTCACGTGACTGATCATGCACTGATCACGTGACTGATCATGCACTGATCACGTGGCTATCATGCACTGATCACGTGGCTGATCATGCACTGATCACGTGACTGATCATGCACTGATCACGTGACTGATCATGCACTGATCACGTAGCATCATGCACTGATCACGTGGCTGATCATGCACTGATCACGTGGCTGATCATGCACTGATCACGTGGCTGATCATGCACTGATCACGTGGCTGATCATGCACTGATACCGTGACTGAGCATGGACTGATCACATGACTATCATGTAGTGATCACGTGACTTAATGGCGCTGATCATGTGACTGATCATGCGCTGATCATGTTTGCTATCATACACTGATCATGTGCCTCTGGAGGCAATAAACAAAGAGCTGAGTAGGCACGAATCAAACAGTCAGCAGGCAATAATCATGGAACTCAGGTGTGAGGAATCATGCTGCTCAGCTGGCAATAATCAAGCAGCTGAGCAGGCAGGAATTACGCAGCACAGCTGGCAATTGTCAAGCAGATGACAGGCAGGAATCGTGCAGCTCAGCTGGCAATTGTCAAGCAGATGAGCAGACAGTAATCACGCAGCTCAGCAGGCCCTGATCACGTGACTGAGCATGCACTGTTCACGTGGCTGATCATACACTGATCACGTGATGATCATGCACTGATCACGTGATATCATGCACTGATCACGTGGCTGATCATACACTGTTCACGTGTCTGACCATGCACTGATCACGTGGCTGATCATACACTGCTCACGTAACTGATCATGCACTGATCACGTGGCTATCATGCACTGATCACGTGGCTGATCATGCACTGATCACGTGGCTATCATGCACTGATCACGTGACTGATCATGCACTGATCACGTGGCTGATCATGCACTGATCACGTGGCTGATCATGCACTGATCACGTGACTGATCATGCACTGATCACGTGGCTATCATGCACTGATCACGTGGCTGATCATGCACTGATCACGTAGCTACCATGTACTGGTCACGTGACTGATCATGCACTGATCACGTAACTGATCATGCACTGATCACGTGGCTGATCATGCACTGATCACGTGACTGATCATGCACTGATCACGTGGCTATCATGCACTGATCACGTGGCTGATCATGCACTGATCACGTAGCTACCATGTACTGGTCACGTGACTGATCATGCACTGATCACGTAATTGATCATGCACTGATCACGTGGCTGATCATGCACTGATCACGTGACTGATCATGCACTGATCACGTGACTGATCATGCACTGATCACGTGGCTATCATGCACTGATCACGTGGCTGATCATGCACTGATCACGTGCCTGATCATGCACTGATCACATGACTGATCATGCACTGATCACGTGACTGATCATGCACTGATCACGTGGCTATCATGCACTATCACGTGGCTGATCATGCAATGATCACGTAGCTACCATGTACTGGTCACGTGACTGATCATGCACTGATCACGTGACTGATCATGCACTGATCACGTGGCTATCATGCACTGATCACGTGGCTGATCATGCACTGATCACGTGCCTGATCATGCACTGATCACGTGACTGATCATGCACTGATCACGTAGCATCATGCACTGATCACGTGGCTGATCATGCACTGATCACGTGGCTGATCATGCACTGATCACGTGGCTATCATGCACTGATCACGTGGCTGATCATGCACTGATACCGTGACTGAGCATGGACTGATCACATGACTATCATGTAGTGATCACGTGACTTAATGGCGCTGATCATGTGACTGATCATGCGCTGATCATGTTTGCTATCATACACTGATCATGTGCCTCTGGAGGCAATAAACAAAGAGCTGAGTAGGCACGAATCAAACAGTCAGCAGGCAATAATCATGGAACTCAGCTGTGAGGAATCATGCTGCTCAGCTGGCAATAATCAAGCAGCTGAGCAGGCAGGAATTACGCAGCACAGCTGGCAATTGTCAAGCAGATGACAGGCAGGAATCGTGCAGCTCAGCTGGCAATTGTCAAGCAGATGAGCAGACAGTAATCACGCAGCTCAGCAGGCCCTGATCACGTGACTGAGCATGCACTGTTCACGTGGCTGATCATACACTGATCACGTGATGATCATGCACTGATCACTTGGATATCATGCACTGATCACGTGGCTGATCATACACTGTTCACGTGTCTGACCATGCACTGATCACGTGGCTGATCATGCACTGCTCACGTAACTGATCATGCACTGATCACGTGGCTGATCATGCACTGATCACGTGGCTGATCATGCACTGATCACGTGGCTATCATGCACTGGTCACGTGACTGATCATGCACTGATCACGTGACTGATCATGCACTGATCACGTGGCTGATCATGCACTGATCACGTGACTGATCATGCACTGATCACGTGACTATCATGCACTGATCACGTGGCTATCATGCACTGATCACGTGGCTGATCATGCACTGATCACGCAGCTATCATGCACTGATCACGTGACTGATCATGCACTGATCACGTGACTGATCATGCACTGATCACGTGGCTTATCATGCACTGATCATGTGACTGATCATGCACTGATCATGTTTGGTATCATACACTGATCATGTGCATCTGGAGGCAATGAACAAAGAGCTGAGTAGGCACGAATCAGTCAGCAGGCTATAATCATGGAACTCAGCTCTGAGAAATCATGCTGCTCAGCTGGCAATAATCAAGTAGCTGAGCAGGCAGGGATTACGCAGCACAGGTGGCAATTGTCAAGCAGATGACAGGCAGGAATCGTGCAGCTCAGCTGGCAATTGTCAAGCAGATGAGCAGACAGTAATCACGCAGCTCAGCAGGCCCTGATCACGTGACTGAGCATGCACTGTTCACGTGGCTGATCATACACTGATCACGTGACTGATCATGCACTGATCACGTGGCTATCATGCACTGATCACGTGGCTGATCATGCACTGATCACGTAGCTGATCATGCACTGATCACGTGACTGATCATGCACTGATCACGTGGCTATCATGCACTGATCACGTGGCTGATCATGCACTGATCACGTGGCTGATCATGCACTGATCACGTGGCTGATCATGCACTGATCACGTGACTGATCATGCACTGATCACGTGACTGATCATGCACTGATCACGTGGCTATCATGCACTGATCACGTGGCTGATCATGCATGATCACGCAGCTATCATGCACTGATCACGTGACTGATCATGCACTGATCACGTGACTGATCATGCACTGATCACGTGGCTATCATGCACTGATCACGTGGCTGATCATGCACTGATCACGTAGCTATCATGCACTGATCACGTGACTGATCATGCACTGATCACGTGACTGATCATGCACTGATCACGTGGCTGATCATGCACTGATCACGTGGCTGATCATGCACTGATCACGTGACTGATCATGCACTGATCACGTGACTGATCATGCACTGATCACGTGGCTATCATGCACTGATCACGTGGCTGATCATGCACTGATCACGTGGCTGATCATGCACTGATCACGTGACTGATCATGCACTGATCACGTGGCTGATCATGCACTGATCACGTGGCTATCATGCACTGATCACGTGGCTGATCATGCATGATCACGTGATCATGCACTGACACGTGACTGATCATGCACTGATCACGATCATGACTGATCATGCACTGATCATCACGTGACTGATCATGCACTGATCACGGACTGATCATGCACTGATCACGTGGCTGATCATGCACTGATCACGTGGCTGATCATGCACTGATCACGTGACTGATCATGCACTGATCACGTGCTGATCATGCACTGATCACTGATCATGCACTGATCACGTGGATCATGCACTGATCACGGCTGATCATGCACTGATCATGATCATGCACTGACTGATGACTGACTGATCACACTGATCATGCACTGATCACGTGGCTGATCATGCACTGATCACGTGGCTGATCATGCATGATCACTGAATGATCACTGATCACGTGGCTGATCATGTATGCACTGACATGGATCATCACATGATCACAGATCATGATCACTGATCATGTGATCATGATGACTGATGATCATGGAACTCATGTGTGAGGAATCATAGCTCAGGCAATAATGGCTGGCAGGAATCATGCAGCACAGCTGGCAATTGTCAAGCAGATGACAGGCAGGAATCGTGCAGCTCAGCTGGCAATTGTCAAGCAGATGAGCAGACAGTAATCACGCAGCTCAGCAGGCCCTGATCACGTGACTGAGCATGCACTGTTCACGTGGCTGATCATACACTGATCACGTGATGATCATGCACTGATCACTTGGATATCATGCACTGATCACGGCTGATCATTGCTGATCATGCACTGATCACGTGACTGATCATGCACTGATCACGTGGCTGATCATGCACTGATCACGTGATCATGCACTGCACTGATCACGTGACTGATCATGCACTGATCACGTGGCTATCATGCACTGATCACGTGGCTGATCATGCACTGATCACGTCTGATCATGCACTGATCACGTGCATCATGCACTGATCACGTGACTGATCATGCACTGATCACGTGATCATGCACTGATCACGTGGCTGATCATGCACTGACTGTCACATGCACATCACGTGACATCATGCACTGATCACGTGGCATCATGCACTGATCACGTGGCTGATCATACACTGATCACGTAACTCATGCACACATCACGTGGCTATCATGCACTGATCACGTGGCTGTCATGCAATGATCACGTAGCAACCATATACTGGTCACGTGACTGATCATGCACTGATCACGTAAATGATCATGCACTGATCACGTGACTGATCATGCACTGATCACGTGACTGATCATGCACTGATCACGTGGCTATCATGCACTGATCACGTGGCTGATCATGCAACGATCACGAGCAACCATGTACTGGTCACGTGACTGATCATGCACTGATCACGTAATTGATCATGCACTGATCACGTGGCTCATCATGCACTGATCACGTGGCTGATCACACATGATCACGTGACTGATCATGCACTGATCACGTGGCTATCATGCACTGATCACGTGGCTGTCATGCACTGATCACGTGGATATCATGCACTGATCACGTGGCTGATCACACGTATCACATGACTGATCATGCACTGATCACGTGGCTATCATGCACTGATCACGTGGCTATCATGCACTGATCACGTGGCTGATCATGCAATGATCACGTAGCTACCATGTACTGGTCACGTGACTGATCATGCACTGATCACGTAATTGATCATGCACTGATCACGTGGCTGATCATGCACTGATCACGTGGCTGATCATGCACTGATCACGTGACTGATCATGCACTGATCACGTGACTGATCATGCACTGATCACGTGGCTATCATGCACTGATCACTTGGCTGACATACACTGATCACGTGCCTGATCATGCACTGATCACGTGGCTGATCATGCACTGATCACGTGACTGATCATGCACTGATCACGTGTCTGATCATGCACTGATCACGTGGCTATCATGCACTGATCACGTGGCTGATCATGCCATGATCACGCAGCTACCATGTACTGGTCACATGACTGATCATGCACTGATCACGTGACTGATCATGCACTGATCACGTGGCTATCATGCACTACTCACGTGGCTGATCATGCAATGATCATGTAGCTACCATGTACAGGTCACGTGAATGATCATACACCCATCAGGTGACTGATCATGCACTGATCACGTGGCTATCATGCACTGATCACGTGACTGATCATGCACTGATCACGTCTATATCATGCACTGATCACATGACTGCCCATGCACTGATCACGTGGATGATCATACACTAATCAGTGACAGATCATGCACTGATCACGTGGCTGATCATGCACTGATACCGTGACTGAGCATGGACTGATCACATGACTATCATGTAGTGATCACGTGACTTAATGGCGCTGATCATGTGACTGATCATGCGCTGATCATGTTTGCTATCATACACTGATCATGTGCCTCTGGAGGCAATAAACAAAGAGCTGAGTAGGCACGAATCAAACAGTCAGCAGGCAATAATCATGGAACTCAGGTGTGAGGAATCATGCTGCTCAGCTGGCAATAATCAAGCAGCTGAGCAGGCAGGAATTACGCAGCACAGCTGGCAATTGTCAAGCAGATGACAGGCAGGAATCGTGCAGCTCAGCTGGCAATTGTCAAGCAGATGAGCAGACAGTAATCACGCAGCTCAGCAGGCCCTGATCACGTGACTGAGCATGCACTGTTCACGTGGCTGATCATACACTGATCACGTGATGATCATGCACTGATCACGTGGATATCATGCACTGATCACGTGGCTGATCATGCACTGATCACGTCTATATCATGCACTGATCACGTGACTGATCATGCACTGATCACGTGGATGATCATGCACTGATCACGTGACTGATCATGCACTGATCACGTGGCTGATCATGCACTGATCACGTGACTGATCATGCACTGATCACGTGGCTATCATGCACTGATCACGTGGCTATCATGCACTGATCACGTGGCTGATCATGCACTGATCACGTGACTGTCATGCACTGATCACGTGGCTGATCATGCACTGATCACGTGACTGATCATGCACTGATCACGTGGCTATCATGCACTGATCACGTGGCTGATCATGCACTGATCACGTGGCTGATCACACACTGTCACGTGACTATCATGCACTGATCACGTGGCACTCATGCACTGATCACGTGGCTGATCATACACTGATCACGTAACTCATGCACACATCACGTGGCTATCATGCACTGCTCACGTGGCTGTCATGCAATGATCACGTAGCAACCATATACTGGTCACGTGACTGATCATGCACTGATCACGTAAATGATCATGCACTGATCACGTGACTGATCATGCACTGATCACGTGACTGATCATGCACTGATCACGTGGCTATCATGCACTGATCACGTGGCTGATCATGCACGATCACGTAGCAACCATGTACTGGTCACGTGACTGATCATGCACTGATCACGTAATTGATCATGCACTGATCACGTGGCTCATCATGCACTGATCACGTGGCTGATCACATGTATCACGTGACTGATCATGCACTGATCACGTGGCTCTCATGCACTGATCACGTGGCTGTCATGCACTGATCACGTGGATATCATGCACTGATCACGTGGCTGATCACACACGATCACATGACTGATCATGCACTGATCACGTGGCTATCATGCACTGATCACGTGGCTATCATGCACTGATCACGTGGCTGATCATGCATGATCACGTAGCTACCATGTACTGATCACGTGACTGATCATGCACTGATCACGTAATTGATCATGCACTGATCACGTGGCTGATCATGCACTGATCACGTGGCTGATCATGCACTGATCACGTAACTGATCATGCACTGATCACGTGACTGATCATGCACTGATCACGTGGCTATCATGCACTGATCACGTGGCTGACATACACTGATCACGTGCCTGATCATGCACTGATCACGTGGCTGATCATGCACTGATCACGTGACTGATCATGCACTGATCACGTGTCTGATCATGCACTGATCACGTGGCTATCATGCACTGCTCACGTGGCTGATCATGCATGATCACGCAGCTACCATGTACTGGTCACATGACTGATCATGCACTGATCACGTGACTGATCATGCAGTGATCACGTGGCTATCATGCACTACTCACGTGGCTGATCATGCAATGATCATGTAGCTACCATGTACAGGTCACGTGAATGATCATACACCCATCAGGTGACTGATCATGCACTGATCACGTGGCTATCATGCACTGATCACGAGACTGATCATGCACTGATCACGTCTATATCATGCACTGATCACATGACTGCCCATGCACTGATCACGTGGATGATCATACACTAATCATGTGACAGATCATGCACTGATCACGTGGCTGATCATGCACTGATACCGTGACTGAGCATGGACTGATCACATGACTATCATGTAGTGATCACGTGACTTAATGGCGCTGATCATGTGACTGATCATGCGCTGATCATGTTTGCTATCATACACTGATCATGTGCCTCTGGAGGCAATAAACAAAGAGCTGAGTAGGCACGAATCAAACAGTCAGCAGGCAATAATCATGGAACTCAGGTGTGAGGAATCATGCTGCTCAGCTGGCAATAATCAAGCAGCTGAGCAGGCAGGAATTACGCAGCACAGCTGGCAATTGTCAAGCAGATGACAGGCAGGAATCGTGCAGCTCAGCTGGCAATTGTCAAGCAGATGAGCAGACAGTAATCACGCAGCTCAGCAGGCCCAGATCACGTGACTGAGCATGCACTGTTCACGTGGCTGATCATACACTGATCACGTGATGATCATGCACTGATCACTTGGATATCATGCACTGATCACGTGGCTGATCATACACTGTTCACGTGTCTGACCATGCACTGATCACGTGGCTGATCATACACTGCTCACGTAACTGATCATGCACTGATCACGTGGCTATCATGCACTGATCACGTGGCTGAACATGCACTGTTCACGTGGCTGATCACACACCTGTCACGTGACATATCATGCACTGATCACGTGGCACTCATGCACTGATCACGTGGCTGATCATACTCTGCTCACGTAACTCATGCACACATCACGTGGCTATCATGCACTGCTCACGTGGCTCGTCATGGAATGATCACGTAGCTACCATATACTGGTCACGTGACTGATCATGCACAGATCACGTAAATGATCATGCACTGTTCACGTGACTGATCATGTACTGATCACGTGACTGATCATGCACTGATCACGTGGCTATCATGCTCTGCTCACGTGGCTGATCATGCAACGATCACGTAGAACCATGTACTGGTCACGTGACTGATCATGCACTGATCACGTAATTGATCCTGCACTGATCACGTGGCTCATCATGCACTGATCACGTGGCTGATCACACACGTATCACGTGACTGATCATGCACTGATCACGTGGCTATCATGCACTGATCACGTGGCTATCATGCACTGATCACGTGGCTGATCATGCACTGATCACGTGGCTATCATGCACTGATCACGTGACTGATCATGCACTGATCACGTGGCTGATCATGCACTGATCACGTGGCTGATCATGCACTGATCACGTGGCTGATCATGCACTGATCACGTGACTGATCATGCACTGATCACGTGACTGATCATGCACTGATCACGTGGCTATCATGCACTGATCACGTGGCTGATCATGCACTGATCACGTGCCTGATCATGCACTGATCACGTGGCTGATCATGCACTGATCACGTGACTGATCATGCACTGATCACGTGGCTGATCATGCACTGATCACGTGGCTATCATGCACTGATCACGTGGCTGATCATGCATGATCACGCAGCTACCATGCACTGGTCACGTGACTGATCATGCACTGATCACGTGACTGATCATGCACTGATCACGTGGCTATCATGCACTGATCACGTGGCTGATCATGCACTGATCATGAGCTATCATGTACTGATCACGTGACTGATCATGCACTGATCACGTGACTGATCATGCACTGATCACGTGGCTATCATGCACTGATCACGTGACTGATCATGCACTGATCACGTCTATATCATGCACTGATCACATGACTGATCATGCACTGATCACGTGGCTGATCATGCACTGATCACGTGACTGATCATGCACTGATCACGTGGCTGATCATGCACTGATCACGTGACTGATCATGCACTGATCACGTGGCTATCATGCACTGATCACGTGGCTATCATGCACTGATCACGTGGCTGATCATGCACTGATCACGTAGCTATCATGCACTGATCACGTGACTGATCATGCACTGATCACGTGGCTGATCATGCACTGATCACGTGACTGATCATGCACTGATCACGTGGCTGATCATACATGATCACGTGACTGATCATGCACTGATCACGTGGCTGATCATGTGACTGATCATGTGCTGATCATGTTTGGTGTCACACACTGATCATGTGCCTATGGAGGCAATGAACATAGAGCTGAGTAGGCACGAATCAGTCAGCAGGCTATAATCATGGAACTCACCTCTGAGAAATCATGCTGCTCAGCTGGCAATAATCAAGTAGATGAGCAGGCAGGAATTACGCAGCACAGGTGGCAATTGTCAAGCAGCTGACAGGCAGGAATCGTGCAGCTCAGCTGGCAATTGTCAAGCAGATGAGCAGACAGTAATCACGCAGCTCATCATGCACTGATCACGTGACTGATCATGCACTGATCACGTGGCTGATCATACACTGATCACGTGACTGATCATGCACTGATCACGTGACTGATCATGCACTGATCACGTGGCTATCATGCACTGATCACGTGGCTGATCATGCACTGATCACGTGGCTGATCATGCACTGATCACGTGGCTGATCATGCACTGATCACGTGACTGATCATGCACTGATCACGTGACTGATCATGCACTGATCACGTGGCTATCATGCACTGCTCACGTGGCTGATCATGCATGATCACGCAGCTACCATGTACTGGTCACATGACTGATCATGCACTGATCACGTGACTGATCATGCAGTGATCACGTGGCTATCATGCACTACTCACGTGGCTGATCATGCAATGATCATGTAGCTACCATGTACAGGTCACGTGAATGATCATACACCCATCAGGTGACTGATCATGCACTGATCACGTGGCTATCATGCACTGATCACGAGACTGATCATGCACTGATCACGTCTATATCATGCACTGATCACATGACTGCCCATGCACTGATCACGTGGATGATCATACACTAATCATGTGACAGATCATGCACTGATCACGTGGCTGATCATGCACTGATACCGTGACTGAGCATGGACTGATCACATGACTATCATGTAGTGATCACGTGACTTAATGGCGCTGATCATGTGACTGATCATGCGCTGATCATGTTTGCTATCATACACTGATCATGTGCCTCTGGAGGCAATAAACAAAGAGCTGAGTAGGCACGAATCAAACAGTCAGCAGGCAATAATCATGGAACTCAGGTGTGAGGAATCATGCTGCTCAGCTGGCAATAATCAAGCAGCTGAGCAGGCAGGAATTACGCAGCACAGCTGGCAATTGTCAAGCAGATGACAGGCAGGAATCGTGCAGCTCAGCTGGCAATTGTCAAGCAGATGAGCAGACAGTAATCACGCAGCTCAGCAGGCCCAGATCACGTGACTGAGCATGCACTGTTCACGTGGCTGATCATACACTGATCACGTGATGATCATGCACTGATCACTTGGATATCATGCACTGATCACGTGGCTGATCATACACTGTTCACGTGTCTGACCATGCACTGATCACGTGGCTGATCATACACTGCTCACGTAACTGATCATGCACTGATCACGTGGCTATCATGCACTGATCACGTGGCTGAACATGCACTGTTCACGTGGCTGATCACACACCTGTCACGTGACATATCATGCACTGATCACGTGGCACTCATGCACTGATCACGTGGCTGATCATACTCTGCTCACGTAACTCATGCACACATCACGTGGCTATCATGCACTGCTCACGTGGCTCGTCATGGAATGATCACGTAGCTACCATATACTGGTCACGTGACTGATCATGCACAGATCACGTAAATGATCATGCACTGTTCACGTGACTGATCATGTACTGATCACGTGACTGATCATGCACTGATCACGTGGCTATCATGCTCTGCTCACGTGGCTGATCATGCAACGATCACGTAGCAACCATGTACTGGTCACGTGACTGATCATGCACTGATCACGTAATTGATCATGCACTGATCACGTGGCTGATCATGCACTGATCACGTGGCTGATCATGCACTGATCACGTGACTGATCATGCACTGATCACGTGGCTATCATGCACTGATCACGTGGCTGATCATGCACTGATCACGTGGCTGATCACACACTGATCACGTGACTATCATGCACTGATCACGTGGCATCATGCACTGATCACGTGGCTGATCATGCACTGATCACGTGACTCATGCACTGATCACGTGGCTATCATGCACTGATCACGTGGCTGATCATGCACTGATCACGTGGCTATCATGCACTGATCACGTGGCTGATCATGCACGATCACATGACTGATCATGCACTGATCACGTGGCTGATCATGCACTGATCACGTGGCTATCATGCACTGATCACGTGGCTGATCATGCAATGATCACGTAGCTACCATGTACTGGTCACGTGACTGATCATGCACTGATCACGTGACTGATCATGCACTGATCACGTGGCTGATCATGCACTGATCACGTGGCTGATCACACATGATCACGTGACTGATCATGCACTGATCACGTGGCTATCATGCACTGATCACGAGACTGATCATGCACTGATCACGTCTATATCATGCACTGATCACATGACTGCCCATGCACTGATCACGTGGATGATCATACACTAATCATGTGACAGATCATGCACTGATCACGTGGCTGATCATGCACTGATACCGTGACTGAGCATGGACTGATCACATGACTATCATGTAGTGATCACGTGACTTAATGGCGCTGATCATGTGACTGATCATGCGCTGATCATGTTTGCTATCATACACTGATCATGTGCCTCTGGAGGCAATAAACAAAGAGCTGAGTAGGCACGAATCAAACAGTCAGCAGGCAATAATCATGGAACTCAGGTGTGAGGAATCATGCTGCTCAGCTGGCAATAATCAAGCAGCTGAGCAGGCAGGAATTACGCAGCACAGCTGGCAATTGTCAAGCAGATGACAGGCAGGAATCGTGCAGCTCAGCTGGCAATTGTCAAGCAGATGAGCAGACAGTAATCACGCAGCTCAGCAGGCCCAGATCACGTGACTGAGCATGCACTGTTCACGTGGCTGATCATACACTGATCACGTGATGATCATGCACTGATCACTTGGATATCATGCACTGATCACGTGGCTGATCATACACTGTTCACGTGTCTGACCATGCACTGATCACGTGGCTGATCATACACTGCTCACGTAACTGATCATGCACTGATCACGTGGCTGATCATGCACTGATCACGTGGCTGATCATGCACTGATCACGTGGCTATCATGCACTGATCACGTGGCTGATCATGCACTGATCACGTGACTGATCATGCACTGATCACGTGACTGATCATGCACTGATCACGTAACTGATCATGCACTGATCACGTGGCTGATCATGCACTGATCACGTGACTGATCATGCACTGATCACGTGGCTATCATGCACTGATCACGTGGCTGATCATGCAATGATCACGTAGCTACCATGCACTGATCACGTGACTGATCATGCACTGATCACGTAATTGATCATGCACTGATCACGTGACTGATCATGCACTGATCACGTGGCTGATCATGCACTGATCACGTGACTGATCATGCACTGATCACGTGGCTATCATGCACTGATCACGTGGCTGATCATGCACTGATCACGTGGCTATCATGCACTGATCACGTGGCTGATCATGCACTGATCACGTGACTGATCATGCACTGATCACGTGACTGATCATGCACTGATCACGTGGCTATCATGCACTGATCACGTGGCTGATCATGCACTGATCACGTGACTGATCATGCACTGATCACGTGACTGATCATGCACTGATCACGTGGCTATCATGCACTACTCACGTGGCTGATCATGCAATGATCATGTAGCTACCATGTACTGGTCACGTGACTGATCATACACCCATCAGGTGACTGATCATGCACTGATCACGTGGCTGATCATGCACTGATCACCTGCCTGATCATGCACTGATCACGTGACTGATCATGCACTGATCACATGGCTATCATGCACTGATCACCTGGCTGATCATGCACTGATCACGTGGCTGATCATGCACTGATACCGTGACTGAGCATGGACTGATCACATGACTATCATGTAGTGATCACGTGACTTAATGGCGCTGATCATGTGACTGATCATGCACTGATCATGTTTGCTATCATACACTGATCATGTGCCTCTGGAGGCAATAAACAAAGAGCTGAGTAGGCACGAATCAAACAGTCAGCAGGCAATAATCATGGAACTCAGGTGTGAGGAATCATGCTGCTCAGCTGGCAATAATCAAGCAGCTGAGCAGGCAGGAATTATGCAGCACAGCTGGCAATTGTCAAGCAGATGACAGGCAGGAATCGTGCAGCTCAGCTGGCAATTGTCAAGCAGATGAGCAGACAGTAATCACGCAGCTCAGCAGGCCCTGATCACGTGACTGAGCATGCACTGTTCACGTGGCTGATCATACACTGATCACGTGACTGATCATGCACTGATCACGTGGCATCATGCACTGATCACGTGGCTGATCATACACTGATCACGTGACTCATGCACTGATCACGTGGCTATCATGCACTGATCACGTGGCTGTCATGCACTGATCACGTGGCTACCATGCACTGATCACGTGACTGATCATGCACTGATCACGTGGCTGATCATGCACTGATCACGTGACTGATCATGCACTGATCACGTGACTGATCATGCACTGATCACGTGGCTATCATGCACTGCTCACGTGGCTGATCATGCAATGATCACGTAGCTACCATGTACTGGTCACGTGACTGATCATGCACTGATCACGTAATTGATCATGCACTGATCACGTGGCTGATCATGCACTGATCACGTGGCTGATCACACATGATCACGTGACTGATCATGCACTGATCACGTGGCTATCATGCACTGATCACGTGGCTGATCATGCACTGATCACGTGGATATCATGCACTGATCACGTGGCTGATCACACACGATCACGTGACTGATCATGCACTGATCACGTGGCTATCATGCACTGATCACGTGGCTATCATGCACTGATCACGTGGCTGATCATGCACTGATCACGTAGCTATCATGCACTGATCACGTGACTGATCATGCACTGATCACGTGGCTGATCATGCACTGATCACGTGGCTGATCATGCACTGATCACGTGGCTGATCACACATGATCACGTGACTGATCATGCACTGATCACGTGGCTATCATGCACTGATCACGTGACTGATCATGCACTGATCACGTCTATATCATGCACTGATCACATGACTGCCCATGCACTGATCACGTGGATGATCATACACTAATCATGTGACAGATCATGCACTGATCACGTGGCTGATCATGCACTGATACCGTGACTGAGCATGGACTGATCACATGACTATCATGTAGTGATCACGTGACTTAATGGCGCTGATCATGTGACTGATCATGCACTGATCATGTTTGCTATCATACACTGATCATGTGCCTCTGGAGGCAATAAACAAAGAGCTGAGTAGGCACGAATCAAACAGTCAGCAGGCAATAATCATGGAACTCAGGTGTGAGGAATCATGCTGCTCAGCTGGCAATAATCAAGCAGCTGAGCAGGCAGGAATTACGCAGCACAGCTGGCAATTGTCAAGCAGATGACAGGCAGGAATCGTGCAGCTCAGCTGGCAATTGTCAAGCAGATGAGCAGACAGTAATCACGCAGCTCAGCAGGCCCAGATCACGTGACTGAGCATGCACTGTTCACGTGGCTGATCATACACTGATCACGTGATGATCATGCACTGATCACTTGGATATCATGCACTGATCACGTGGCTGATCATACACTGTTCACGTGTCTGACCATGCACTGATCACGTGGCTGATCATGCACTGATCACGTGGCTGATCATGCACTGATCACGTGGCTGATCATGCACTGATCACGTGGCTGATCATGCACTGATCACGTGACTGATCATGCACTGATCACGTGACTGATCATGCACTGATCACGTGGCTGATCATGCACTGATCACGTGACTGATCATGCACTGATCACGTGGCTATCATGCACTGATCACGTGGCTGATCATGCAATGATCACGTAGCTACCATGTACTGGTCACGTGACTGATCATGCACTGATCACGTAATTGATCATGCACTGATCACGTGACTGATCATGCACTGATCACGTGACTGATCATGCACTGATCACGTGACTGATCATGCACTGATCACGTGGCTATCATGCACTGATCACGTGGCTGATCATGCACTGATCACGTGGCTATCATGCACTGATCACGTGGCTGATCATGCACTGATCACGTGACTGATCATGCACTGATCACGTGACTGATCATGCACTGATCACGTGGCTATCATGCACTGATCACGTGGCTGATCATGCACTGATCACGTGACTGATCATGCACTGATCACGTGACTGATCATGCACTGATCACGTGGCTATCATGCACTACTCACGTGGCTGATCATGCAATGATCATGTAGCTACCATGTACTGGTCACGTGACTGATCATACACCCATCAGGTGACTGATCATGCACTGATCACGTGGCTGATCATGCACTGATCACGTGACTGATCATGCACTGATCACGTGACTGATCATGCACTGATCACATGGCTATCATGCACTGATCACCTGGCTGATCATGCACTGATCACGTGGCTGATCATGCACTGATACCGTGACTGAGCATGGACTGATCACATGACTATCATGTAGTGATCACGTGACTTAATGGCGCTGATCATGTGACTGATCATGCGCTGATCATGTTTGCTATCATACACTGATCATGTGCCTCTGGAGGCAATAAACAAAGAGCTGAGTAGGCACGAATCAAACAGTCAGCAGGCAATAATCATGGAACTCAGCTGTGAGGAATCATGCTGCTCAGCTGGCAATAATCAAGCAGCTGAGCAGGCAGGAATTACGCAGCACAGCTGGCAATTGTCAAGCAGATGACAGGCAGGAATCGTGCAGCTCAGCTGGCAATTGTCAAGCAGATGAGCAGACAGTAATCACGCAGCTCAGCAGGCCCAGATCACGTGACTGAGCATGCACTGTTCACGTGGCTGATCATACACTGATCACGTGATGATCATGCACTGATCACGTGACTATCATGCACTGATCACGTGGCTGATCATACACTGTTCACGTGTCTGACCATGCACTGATCACGTGGCTGATCATACACTGCTCACGTAACTGATCATGCACTGATCACGTGGCTATCATGCACTGATCACGTGGCTGATCATGCACTGATCACGTGGCTATCATGCACTGATCACGTGACTGATCATGCACTGATCACGTGGCTGATCATGCACTGATCACGTGGCTGATCATGCACTGATCACGTGACTGATCATGCACTGATCACGTGGCTATCATGCACTGATCACGTGGCTGATCATGCACTGATCACGCAGCTACCATGTACTGGTCACGTGACTGATCATGCACTGATCACGTAACTGATCATGCACTGATCACGTGGCTGATCATGCACTGATCACGTGACTGATCATGCACTGATCACGTGGCTATCATGCACTGATCACGTGGCTGATCATGCACTGATCACGTAGCTACCATGTACTGGTCACGTGACTGATCATGCACTGATCACGTAATTGATCATGCACTGATCACGTGGCTGATCATGCACTGATCACGTGACTGATCATGCACTGATCACGTGACTGATCATGCACTGATCACGTGGCTATCATGCACTGATCACGTGGCTGATCATGCACTGATCACGTGCCTGATCATGCACTGATCACATGACTGATCATGCACTGATCACGTGACTGATCATGCACTGATCACGTGGCTATCATGCACTACTCACGTGGCTGATCATGCAATGATCATGTAGCTACCATGTACTGGTCACGTGACTGATCATGCACCCATCACGTGACTGATCATGCACTGATCACGTGGCTGATCATGCACTGATCACGTGACTGATCATGCACTGATCACGTGACTGATCATGCACTGATCACGTGCATCATGCACTGATCACGTGGCTGATCATGCACTGATCACGTGGCTGATCATGCACTGATCACGTGGCTGATCATGCACTGATCACGTGGCTGATCATGCACTGATACCGTGACTGAGCATGGACTGATCACATGACTATCATGTAGTGATCACGTGACTTAATGGCGCTGATCATGTGACTGATCATGCACTGATCATGTTTGCTATCATACACTGATCATGTGCCTCTGGAGGCAATAAACAAAGAGCTGAGTAGGCACGAATCAAACAGTCAGCAGGCAATAATCATGGAACTCAGCTGTGAGGAATCATGCTGCTCAGCTGGCAATAATCAAGCAGCTGAGCAGGCAGGAATTACGCAGCACAGCTGGCAATTGTCAAGCAGATGACAGGCAGGAATCGTGCAGCTCAGCTGGCAATTGTCAAGCAGATGAGCAGACAGTAATCACGCAGCTCAGCAGGCCCTGATCACGTGACTGAGCATGCACTGTTCACGTGGCTGATCATACACTGATCACGTGATTGATCATGCACTGATCACTTGGATATCATGCACTGATCACGTGGCTGATCATACACTGTTCACGTGTCTGACCATGCACTGATCACGTGGCTGATCATACACTGCTCACGTAACTGATCATGCACTGATCACGTGGCTGATCATGCACTGATCACGTGGCTGATCATGCACTGATCACGTGGCTGATCATGCACTGATCACGTGGCTATCATGCACTGATCACGTGGCTGATCATGCACTGATCACGTGGCTGATCATGCACTGATCACGTAGCTATCATGCACTGATCACGTGACTGATCATGCACTGATCACGTAACTGATCATGCACTGATCACGTGGCTGATCATGCACTGATCACGTGACTGATCATGCACTGATCACGTGACTGATCATGCACTGATCACGTGACTGATCATGCACTGATCACGTGGCTGATCATGCACTGATCACGTGGCTGATCATGCACTGATCACGTGACTGATCATGCACTGATCACGTGGCTATCATGCACTGATCACGTGGCTGATCATGCACTGATCACGTAGCTACCATGCACTGATCACGTGACTGATCATGCACTGATCACGTGATTGATCATGCACTGATCACGTGACTGATCATGCACTGATCACGTGACTGATCATGCACTGATCACGTGACTGATCATGCACTGATCACGTGGCTATCATGCACTGATCACGTGGCTGATCATGCACTGATCACGTGGCTATCATGCACTGATCACGTGGCTGATCATGCACTGATCACGTGACTGATCATGCACTGATCACGTGACTGATCATGCACTGATCACGTGGCTATCATGCACTACTCACGTGGCTGATCATGCAATGATCATGTAGCTACCATGTACTGGTCACGTGACTGATCATACACCCATCAGGTGACTGATCATGCACTGATCACGTGGCTGATCATGCACTGATCACGTGACTGATCATGCACTGATCACGTGACTGATCATGCACTGATCACGTGCTGTCATGCACTGATCACGTGGCTGATCATGCACTGATCACGTGGCTGATCATGCACTGATCACGTGGCTATCATGCACTGATCACGTGGCTGATCATGCACTGATACCGTGACTGAGCATGGACTGATCACATGACTATCATGTAGTGATCACGTGACTTAATGGCGCTGATCATGTGACTGATCATGCGCTGATCATGTTTGCTATCATACACTGATCATGTGCCTCTGGAGGCAATAAACAAAGAGCTGAGTAGGCACGAATCAAACAGTCAGCAGGCAATAATCATGGAACTCAGGTGTGAGGAATCATGCTGCTCAGCTGGCAATAATCAAGCAGCTGAGCAGGCAGGAATTACGCAGCACAGCTGGCAATTGTCAAGCAGATGACAGGCAGGAATCGTGCAGCTCAGCTGGCAATTGTCAAGCAGATGAGCAGACAGTAATCACGCAGCTCAGCAGGCCCTGATCACGTGACTGAGCATGCACTGTTCACGTGGCTGATCATACACTGATCACGTGATTGATCATGCACTGATCACTTGGATATCATGCACTGATCACGTGGCTGATCATACACTGTTCACGTGTCTGACCATGCACTGATCACGTGGCTGATCATACACTGCTCACGTAACTGATCATGCACTGATCACGTGGCTGATCATGCACTGATCACGTGGCTGATCATGCACTGATCACGTGGCTGATCATGCACTGATCACGTGGCTATCATGCACTGATCACGTGGCTGATCATGCACTGATCACGTGGCTGATCATGCACTGATCACGTAGCTATCATGCACTGATCACGTGACTGATCATGCACTGATCACGTAACTGATCATGCACTGATCACGTGGCTGATCATGCACTGATCACGTGACTGATCATGCACTGATCACGTGACTGATCATGCACTGATCACGTGACTGATCATGCACTGATCACGTGGCTGATCATGCACTGATCACGTGGCTGATCATGCACTGATCACGTGACTGATCATGCACTGATCACGTGGCTATCATGCACTGATCACGTGGCTGATCATGCACTGATCACGTAGCTATCATGCACTGATCACGTGACTGATCATGCACTGATCACGTGGCTGATCATGCACTGATCACGTGACTGATCATGCACTGATCACGTGGCTGATCATGCACTGATCACGTGACTGATCATGCACTGATCACGTGGCTATCATGCACTGATCACGTGGCTGATCATGCACTGATCACGTGGCTATCATGCACTGATCACGTGGCTGATCATGCACTGATCACGTGACTGATCATGCACTGATCACGTGACTGATCATGCACTGATCACGTGGCTATCATGCACTGATCACGTGGCTGATCATGCACTGATCACGTGACTGATCATGCACTGATCACGTGACTGATCATGCACTGATCACGTAGCATCATGCACTGATCACGTGACTGATCATGCACTGATCACGTGGCTGATCATGCACTGATCACGTGGCTGATCATGCACTGATCACGTGGCTGATCATGCACTGATACCGTGACTGAGCATGGACTGATCACATGACTATCATGTAGTGATCACGTGACTTAATGGCGCTGATCATGTGACTGATCATGCGCTGATCATGTTTGCTATCATACACTGATCATGTGCCTCTGGAGGCAATAAACAAAGAGCTGAGTAGGCACGAATCAAACAGTCAGCAGGCAATAATCATGGAACTCAGTGTGAGGAATCATGCTGCTCAGCTGGCAATAATCAAGCAGCTGAGCAGGCAGGAATTACGCAGCACAGCTGGCAATTGTCAAGCAGATGACAGGCAGGAATCGTGCAGCTCAGCTGGCAATTGTCAAGCAGATGAGCAGACAGTAATCACGCAGCTCAGCAGGCCCTGATCACGTGACTGAGCATGCACTGTTCACGTGGCTGATCATACACTGATCACGTGATTGATCATGCACTGATCACTTGGATATCATGCACTGATCACGTGGCTGATCATACACTGTTCACGTGTCTGACCATGCACTGATCACGTGGCTGATCATACACTGCTCACGTAACTGATCATGCACTGATCACGTGGCTGATCATGCACTGATCACGTGGCTGATCATGCACTGATCACGTGGCTATCATGCACTGATCACGTGGCTGATCATGCACTGATCACGTGACTGATCATGCACTGATCACGTGACTGATCATGCACTGATCACGTGACTGATCATGCACTGATCACGTGGCTGATCATGCACTGATCACGTGGCTGATCATGCACTGATCACGTGACTGATCATGCACTGATCACGTGGCTATCATGCACTGATCACGTGGCTGATCATGCACTGATCACGTAGCTACCATGTACTGTCACGTGACTGATCATGCACTGATCACGTAATTGATCATGCACTGATCACGTGGCTGATCATGCACTGATCACGTGGCTGATCATGCACTGATCACGTGACTGATCATGCACTGATCACGTGGCTATCATGCACTGATCACGTGGCTGATCATGCACTGATCACGTGGCTATCATGCACTGATCACGTGGCTGATCATGCACTGATCACGTGACTGATCATGCACTGATCACGTGACTGATCATGCACTGATCACGTGGCTATCATGCACTGATCACGTGGCTGATCATGCACTGATCACGTGACTGATCATGCACTGATCACGTGACTGATCATGCACTGATCACGTGGCTATCATGCACTACTCACGTGGCTGATCATGCAATGATCATGTAGCTACCATGTACTGGTCACGTGACTGATCATACACCCATCAGGTGACTGATCATGCACTGATCACGTGGCTGATCATGCACTGATCACGTGACTGATCATGCACTGATCACGTGACTGATCATGCACTGATCACGTGCATCATGCACTGATCACGTGGCTGATCATGCACTGATCACGTGGCTGATCATGCACTGATCACGTGGCTATCATGCACTGATCACGTGGCTGATCATGCACTGATACCGTGACTGAGCATGGACTGATCACATGACTATCATGTAGTGATCACGTGACTTAATGGCGCTGATCATGTGACTGATCATGCACTGATCATGTTTGCTATCATACACTGATCATGTGCCTCTGGAGGCAATAAACAAAGAGCTGAGTAGGCACGAATCAAACAGTCAGCAGGCAATAATCATGGAACTCAGGTGTGAGGAATCATGCTGCTCAGCTGGCAATAATCAAGCAGCTGAGCAGGCAGGAATTACGCAGCACAGCTGGCAATTGTCAAGCAGATGACAGGCAGGAATCGTGCAGCTCAGCTGGCAATTGTCAAGCAGATGAGCAGACAGTAATCACGCAGCTCAGCAGGCCCAGATCACGTGACTGAGCATGCACTGTTCACGTGGCTGATCATACACTGATCACGTGATGATCATGCACTGATCACGTGACTATCATGCACTGATCACGTGGCTGATCATACACTGTTCACGTGTCTGACCATGCACTGATCACGTGGCTGATCATACACTGCTCACGTAACTGATCATGCACTGATCACGTGGCTATCATGCACTGATCACGTGGCTGATCATGCACTGATCACGTGGCTATCATGCACTGATCACGTGACTGATCATGCACTGATCACGTGGCTGATCATGCACTGATCACGTGGCTGATCATGCACTGATCACGTGACTGATCATGCACTGATCACGTGGCTATCATGCACTGATCACGTGGCTGATCATGCACTGATCACGTAGCTACCATGTACTGGTCACGTGACTGATCATGCACTGATCACGTAACTGATCATGCACTGATCACGTGGCTGATCATGCACTGATCACGTGACTGATCATGCACTGATCACGTGACTGATCATGCACTGATCACGTGGCTATCATGCACTGATCACGTGGCTGATCATGCACTGATCACGCAGCTATCATGCACTGATCACGTGACTGATCATGCACTGATCACGTGGCTGATCATGCACTGATCACGTGGCTGATCATGCACTGATCACGTGACTGATCATGCACTGATCACGTGACTGATCATGCACTGATCACGTGGCTATCATGCACTGATCACGTGGCTGATCATGCACTGATCACGTGCCTGATCATGCACTGATCACATGACTGATCATGCACTGATCACGTGACTGATCATGCACTGATCACGTGGCTATCATGCACTATCACGTGGCTGATCATGCAATGATCACGTAGCTACCATGTACTGGTCACGTGACTGATCATGCACTGATCACGTGACTGATCATGCACTGATCACGTGGCTATCATGCACTGATCACGTGGCTGATCATGCACTGATCACGTGACTGATCATGCACTGATCACGTGACTGATCATGCACTGATCACGTAGCATCATGCACTGATCACGTGGCTGATCATGCACTGATCACGTGGCTGATCATGCACTGATCACGTGGCTATCATGCACTGATCACGTGGCTGATCATGCACTGATACCGTGACTGAGCATGGACTGATCACATGACTATCATGTAGTGATCACGTGACTTAATGGCGCTGATCATGTGACTGATCATGCGCTGATCATGTTTGCTATCATACACTGATCATGTGCCTCTGGAGGCAATAAACAAAGAGCTGAGTAGGCACGAATCAAACAGTCAGCAGGCAATAATCATGGAACTCAGCTGTGAGGAATCATGCTGCTCAGCTGGCAATAATCAAGCAGCTGAGCAGGCAGGAATTACGCAGCACAGCTGGCAATTGTCAAGCAGATGACAGGCAGGAATCGTGCAGCTCAGCTGGCAATTGTCAAGCAGATGAGCAGACAGTAATCACGCAGCTCAGCAGGCCCTGATCACGTGACTGAGCATGCACTGTTCACGTGGCTGATCATACACTGATCACGTGATTGATCATGCACTGATCACTTGGATATCATGCACTGATCACGTGGCTGATCATACACTGTTCACGTGTCTGACCATGCACTGATCACGTGGCTGATCATACACTGCTCACGTAACTGATCATGCACTGATCACGTGGCTGATCATGCACTGATCACGTGGCTGATCATGCACTGATCACGTGGCTATCATGCACTGATCACGTGACTGATCATGCACTGATCACGTGGCTGATCATGCACTGATCACGTGACTGATCATGCACTGATCACGTGGCACTCATGCACTGATCACGTGGCTGATCATACACTGCTCACGTGACTGAACATGCACACATCACGTGGCTATCATGCACTGATCACGTGGCTGTCATGCAATGATCACGGCTACCATATACTGGTCACGTGACTGATCATGCACTGATCACGTAAATGATCATGCACTGATCACGTGACTGATCATGCACTGATCACGTGGCTATCATGCACTGCTCACGTGGCTGATCATGCAACGATCACGTAGCAACCATGTACTGGTCACGTGACTGATCATGCACTGATCACGTAATTGATCATGCACTGATCACGTGGCTCATCATGCACTGATCACGTGGCTGATCACACACTATCACGTGACTGATCATGCACTGATCACGTGACTAATCATGCACTGATCACGTGGCTATCATGCACTGATCACGTGGATATCATGCACTGATCACGTGGCTGATCACACACGTATCACGTGACTGATCATGCACTGATCACGTGGCTATCATGCACTGATCACGTGGCTGATCATGCAATGATCACGTAGCTACCATGTACTGGTCACGTGACTGATCATGCACTGATCACGTGGCTGATCATGCACTGATCACGTGACTGATCATGCACTGATCACGTGGCTGATCATGCACTGATCACGTGGCTATCATGCACTGATCACGTGGCTGATCATGCACTGATCACGCAGCTACCATGCACTGATCACATGACTGATCATGCACTGATCACGTGATTGATCATGCACTGATCACGTGGCTTATCATGCACTGATCATGTGACTGATCATGTGCTGATCATGTTTGCTGTCATACACTGATCATGTGCCTCTGGAGGCAATGAACAAAGAGCTGAGTAGGCAGGAATCAGTAGGCAATAATCATGGAACTCAGCTCTGAGAAATCATGCTGCTCAGCTGGCAATAATCAAGCAGCTGAGCAGGCAGGAATTATGCAGCACAGGTGGCAATTGTCAAGCAGATGACAGGCAGGAATCGTGCAGCTCAGCTGGCAATTGTCAAGCAGATGAGCAGACAGTAATCACGCAGCTCAGCAGGCACTGATCACGTGACTGAGCATGCACTGTTCACGTGGCTGATCATACACTGATCACGTGACTGATCATGCACTGATCACGTGGCTATCATGCACTGATCACGTGACTGATCATGCACTGATCACGTAATTGTCATGCACTGATCACGTGGCTGATCATGCACTGATCACGTGGCTGATCATGCACTGATCACGTGACTGATCATGCACTGATCACGTGGCTATCATGCACTGATCACGTGGCTGATCATGCACTGATCACGGGACTGATCATGCACTGATCACGGCGCTATCATGCACTGACACATGACTGATCATGCACTGATCACGTGCTGATCATGCACTGATCACGTGACTGATCATGCACTGATCACGTGACTGATCATGCACTGATCACGTGGCTATCATGCACTGATCACGTGGCTGATCATGCACTGATCACGTGACTGATCATGCACTGATCACGTGGCTGATCATGCACTGATCACGTGGCTGATCATGCACTGATCACGTAGCTTCATATACTGTCACGTGACTGATCATGCACTGATCACGTAAATGATCATGCACTGATCACGTGACTGATCATGCACTGATCACGTGACTGATCATGCACTGATCACGTGGCTATCATGCACTGCTCACGTGGCTGATCATGCACTGATCACGTAGCAACCATGTACTGGTCACGTGACTGATCATGCACTGATCACGTAATTGATCATGCACTGATCACGTGGCTGATCATGCACTGATCACGTGACTGATCATGCACTGATCACGTGACTGATCATGCACTGATCACGTGGCTATCATGCACTGATCACGTGGCTGATCATGCACTGATCACGTGTCTGATCATGCACTGATCACGTGGCTGATCATGCACTGATCACGTAACTGATCATGCACTGATCACGTGGCTATCATGCACTGATCACGTGGCTGATCATGCACTGATCACGTGGCTGATCACACACTGTCACGTGACATATCATGCACTGATCACGTGGCACTCATGCACTGATCACGTGGCTGATCATACACTGATCACGTAACTCATGCACACATCACGTGGCTATCATGCACTGATCACGTGGCTGTCATGCAATGATCACGTAGCTACCATATACTGGTCACGTGACTGATCATGCACTGATCACGTAAATGATCATGCACTGATCACGTGACTGATCATGCACTGATCACGTGACTGATCATGCACTGATCACGTGGCTATCATGCACTGATCACGTGGCTGATCATGCACGATCACGTAGCAACCATGTACTGGTCACGTGACTGATCATGCACTGATCACGTAATTGATCATGCACTGATCACGTGGCTGATCATGCACTGATCACGTGGCTGATCACACATGATCACGTGACTGATCATGCACTGATCACGTGGCTATCATGCACTGATCACGTGGCTGATCATGCACTGATCACGTGGCTATCATGCACTGATCACGTGGCTGATCATGCACTGATCACGTGACTGATCATGCACTGATCACGTGGCTATCATGCACTGATCACGTGGCTGATCATGCACTGATCACGTAGCTACATGTACTGGTCACGTGACTGATCATGCACTGATCACGTGGCTGATCATGCACTGATCACGTGGCTGATCATGCACTGATCACGTGGCTGATCACACATGATCACGTGACTGATCATGCACTGATCACGTGGCTATCATGCACTGATCACGTGACTGATCATGCACTGATCACGTCTATATCATGCACTGATCACATGACTGCCCATGCACTGATCACGTGGATGATCATACACTAATCATGTGACAGATCATGCACTGATCACGTGGCTGATCATGCACTGATACCGTGACTGAGCATGGACTGATCACATGACTATCATGTAGTGATCACGTGACTTAATGGCGCTGATCATGTGACTGATCATGCGCTGATCATGTTTGCTATCATACACTGATCATGTGCCTCTGGAGGCAATAAACAAAGAGCTGAGTAGGCACGAATCAAACAGTCAGCAGGCAATAATCATGGAACTCAGGTGTGAGGAATCATGCTGCTCAGCTGGCAATAATCAAGCAGCTGAGCAGGCAGGAATTACGCAGCACAGCTGGCAATTGTCAAGCAGATGACAGGCAGGAATCGTGCAGCTCAGCTGGCAATTGTCAAGCAGATGAGCAGACAGTAATCACGCAGCTCAGCAGGCCCAGATCACGTGACTGAGCATGCACTGTTCACGTGGCTGATCATACACTGATCACGTGATGATCATGCACTGATCACTTGGATATCATGCACTGATCACGTGGCTGATCATACACTGTTCACGTGTCTGACCATGCACTGATCACGTGGCTGATCATACACTGCTCACGTAACTGATCATGCACTGATCACGTGGCTGATCATGCACTGATCACGTGGCTGATCATGCACTGATCACGTGGCTGATCATGCACTGATCACGTGGCTGATCATGCACTGATCACGTGACTGATCATGCACTGATCACGTGACTGATCATGCACTGATCACGTAACTGATCATGCACTGATCACGTGGCTGATCATGCACTGATCACGTGGCTGATCATGCACTGATCACGTGACTGATCATGCACTGATCACGTGGCTATCATGCACTGATCACGTGGCTGATCATGCACTGATCACGTAGCTACCATGTACTGATCACGTGACTGATCATGCACTGATCACGTGATTGATCATGCACTGATCACGTGACTGATCATGCACTGATCACGTGGCTGATCATGCACTGATCACGTGACTGATCATGCACTGATCACGTGGCTGATCATGCACTGATCACGTGACTGATCATGCACTGATCACGTGGCTGATCATGCACTGATCACGTGGCTGATCATGCACTGATCACGTAGCTACCATGCACTGATCACGTGACTGATCATGCACTGATCACGTGACTGATCATGCACTGATCACGTGGCTGATCATGCACTGATCACGTGACTGATCATGCACTGATCACGTGACTGATCATGCACTGATCACGTGGCTATCATGCACTGATCACGTGGCTGATCATGCACTGATCACGCAGCTACCATGCACTGATCACGTGACTGATCATGCACTGATCACGTGACTGATCATGCACTGATCACGTGGCTTATCATGCACTGATCATGTGACTGATCATGCGCTGATCATGTTTGCTATCATACACTGATCATGTGCCTCTGGAGGCAATGAACAAAGAGCTGAGTAGGCACGAATCAGTCAGCAGGCAATAATCATGGAACTCAGCTGTGAGGAATCATGCTGCTCAGCTGGCAATAATCAAGCAGCTGAGCAGGCAGGAATTACGCAGCACAGCTGGCAATTGTCAAGCAGATGACAGGCAGGAATCGTGCAGCTCAGCTGGCAATTGTCAAGCAGATGAGCAGACAGTAATCACGCAGCTCAGCAGGCCCTGATCACGTGACTGAGCATGCACTGTTCACGTGGCTGATCATACACTGATCACGTGACTGATCATGCACTGATCACGTGGCTATCATGCACTGATCACGTGGCTGATCATGCACTGATCACGTGGCTGATCATGCACTGATCACGTGACTGATCATGCACTGATCACGTGGCTATCATGCACTGATCACGTGGCTGATCATGCACTGATCACGTGGCTGATCATGCACTGATCACGTGGCTGATCATGCACTGATCACGTGACTGATCATGCACTGATCACGTGGCTGATCATGCACTGATCACGTGGCTATCATGCACTGATCACGTGGCTGATCATGCATGATCACGCAGCTACCATGCACTGGTCACGTGACTGATCATGCACTGATCACGTGACTGATCATGCACTGATCACGTGGCTATCATGCACTGATCACGTGGCTGATCATGCACTGATCACGTAGCTATCATGTACTGATCACGTGACTGATCATGCACTGATCACGTGACTGATCATGCACTGATCACGTGGCTGATCATGCACTGATCACGTGGCTGATCATGCACTGATCACGTGACTGATCATGCACTGATCACGTGACTGATCATGCACTGATCACGTGGCTGATCATGCACTGATCACGTGGCTATCATGCACTGATCACGTGGCTGATCATGCACTGATCACGTGCTATCATGCACTGATCACGTGACTGATCATGCACTGATCACGTGACTGATCATGCACTGATCACGTGGCTATCATGCACTGATCACGTGGCTGATCATGCAATGATCACGTAGCTACCATGTACTGGTCACGTGACTGATCATGCACTGATCACGTGACTGATCATGCACTGATCACGTGGCTATCATGCACTGATCACGTGACTGATCATGCACTGATCACGTCTATATCATGCACTGATCACATGACTGATCATGCACTGATCACGTGGATGATCATGCACTGATCACGTGACTGATCATGCACTGATCACGTGACTGATCATGCACTGATCACGTGACTGATCATGCACTGATCACGTGGCTATCATGCACTGATCACGTGGCTGATCATGCACTGATCACGTGACTGATCATGCACTGATCACGTGGCTATCATGCACTGATCACTGGCTGATCATGCACTGATCACGGGACTGATCATGCACTGATCACGGGCTATCATGCACTGATACATGACTGATCATGCACTGATCACGTGCTGATCATGCACTGATCACGTGACTGATCATGCACTGATCACGTGACTGATCATGCACTGATCACGTGGCTATCATGCACTGATCACGTGGCTGATCATGCACTGATCACGTGACTGATCATGCACTGATCACGTGGCTGATCATGCACTGATCACGTGGCTGATCATGCACTGATCACGTGGCTATCATGCACTGATCACGTGACTGATCATGCACTGATCACGTGGCTGATCATGCACTGATCACGTGACTGATCATGCACTGATCACGTGACTGATCATGCACTGATCACGTGGCTGATCATGCACTGATCACGTGGCTGATCATGCACTGATCACGTGGCTGATCACACTGATCACGTGACTGATCATGCACTGATCACGTGGCTGATCATGCACTGATCACGTGGCTATCATGCACTGATCACGTGGCTGATCATGCACTGATCACGTAGCTACCATGCACTGGTCACGTGACTGATCATGCACTGATCACGTAATTGATCATGCACTGATCACGTGGCTGATCATGCACTGATCACGTGGCTGATCACACATGATCACGTGACTGATCATGCACTGATCACGTGGCTATCATGCACTGATCACGTGGCTATCATGCACTGATCACGTGGATATCATGCACTGATCACGTGGCTGATCATGCACGATCACGTGACTGATCATGCACTGATCACGTGGCTATCATGCACTGATCACGTGGCTATCATGCACTGATCACGTGGCTGATCATGCACTGATCACGTAGCTACCATGTACTGATCACGTGACTGATCATGCACTGATCACGTAATTGATCATGCACTGATCACGTGGCTGATCATGCACTGATCACGTGGCTGATCACACATGATCACGTGACTGATCATGCACTGATCACGTGACTGATCATGCACTGATCACGTGGCTATCATGCACTGATCACGTGGATATCATGCACTGATCACGTGGCTGATCATGCACTGATCACGTGACTGATCATGCACTGATCACGTGGCTGATCATGCACTGATCACGTGACTGATCATGCACTGATCACGTGGCTATCATGCACTGATCACGTGACTGATCATGCACTGATCACGTGATGATCATGCACTGATCACGTGGCTATCATGCACTGATCACGTGGCTGATCATGCACTGATCATGTAGCTATCATGCACTGGTCACGTGACTGATCATGCACTGATCACGTGACTGATCATGCACTGATCACGTGGCTATCATGCACTGATCACGTGGCTATCATGCACTGATCACGTGGTGATCATGCACTGATCACGTGGCTGATCATGCACTGTCACGTGACTGATCATGCACTGATCACGTGGCACTCATGCACTGATCACGTGGCTGATCATACACTGATCACGTGACTGATCATGCACTGATCACGTGGCTATCATGCACTGATCACGTGGCTGATCATGCACTGATCACGTAGCTATCATGCACTGATCACGTGACTGATCATGCACTGATCACGTAAATGATCATGCACTGATCACGTGACTGATCATGCACTGATCACGTGATGATCATGCACTGATCACGTGGCTATCATGCACTGATCACGTGGCTGATCATGCACTGATCACGTAGCATCATGCACTGATCACGTGACTGATCATGCACTGATCACGTAATTGATCATGCACTGATCACGTGGCTGATCATGCACTGATCACGTGACTGATCATGCACTGATCACGTGACTGATCATGCACTGATCACGTGGCTATCATGCACTGATCACGTGGCTGATCATGCACTGATCACGTGCCTGATCATGCACTGATCACGTGACTGATCATGCACTGATCACGTGGCTATCATGCACTGATCACGTGGCTGATCATGCACTGATCACGTGGCTGATCATGCACTGATCACGTGACTGATCATGCACTGATCACGTGGCATCATGCACTGATCACGTGCTGATCATGCACTGATCACGTGGCTGATCATGCACTGATCACGTGGCTGATCATGCACTGATCACGTAGCTGATCATGCACTGATCACGTGGCTATCATGCACTGATCACGTGGCTGATCATGCACTGATCACGTAGCTATCATGCACTGGTCACGTGACTGATCATGCACTGATCACGTAACTGATCATGCACTGATCACGTGACTGATCATGCACTGATCACGTGACTGATCATGCACTGATCACGTGGCTATCATGCACTGATCACGTGGCTGATCATGCACTGATCACGTAGCTATCATGCACTGATCACGTGACTGATCATGCACTGATCACGTCTGATCATGCACTGATCACGTGACTGATCATGCACTGATCACGTGGATGATCATGCACTGATCACGTGACTGATCATGCACTGATCACGTGGCTATCATGCACTGATCATGTGACTGATCATGCGCTGATCATGTTTGGTATCATACACTGATCATGTGCCTCTGGAGGCAATGAACAAAGAGCTGAGTAGGCACGAATCAGTAGGCAATAATCATGGAACTCAGCTGTGAGAAATCATGCTGCTCAGCTGGCAATAATCAAGCAGCTGAGCAGGCAGGAATTATGCAGCACAGCTGGCAATTGTCAAGCAGATGACAGGCAGGAATCGTGCAGCTCAGCTGGCAATTGTCAAGCAGATGAGCAGACAGTAATCACGCAGCTCAGCAGGCCCTGATCACGTGACTGAGCATGCACTGTTCACGTGGCTGATCATACACTGATCACGTGACTGATCATGCACTGATCACGTGGCTATCATGCACTGATCACGTGACTGATCATGCACTGATCACGTGGCTGTCATGCACTGATCACGTGACTGATCATGCACTGATCACGTGGCTGATCATGCACTGATCACGTGACTGATCATGCACTGATCACGTGGCTATCATGCACTGATCACGTGGCTGATCATGCACTGATCACGGACTGATCATGCACTGATCACGGGCTATCATGCACTGACACATGACTGATCATGCACTGATCACGTGCTGATCATGCACTGATCACGTGACTGATCATGCACTGATCACGTGACTGATCATGCACTGATCACGTGGCTGATCATGCACTGATCACGTGGCTGATCATGCACTGATCACGTGACTGATCATGCACTGATCACGTGGCTGATCATGCACTGATCACGTGACTGATCATGCACTGATCACGTGGCTGATCATGCACTGATCACGTGGCTATCATGCACTGATCACGTGGCTGATCATGCACTGATCACGTAGCTACCATGCACTGATCACGTGACTGATCATGCACTGATCACGTGGCTGATCATGCACTGATCACGTGACTGATCATGCACTGATCACGTGGCTGATCATGCACTGATCACGTGGCTATCATGCACTGATCACGTGGCTGATCATGCACTGATCACGCAGCTCCATGCACTGATCACGTGACTGATCATGCACTGATCACGTACTGATCATGCACTGATCACGTGGCTGATCATGCACTGATCATGTGACTGATCATGCACTGATCATGTTTGGTATCATACACTGATCATGTGCCTCTGGAGGCAATGAACACAGAGCTGAGTAGGCACGAATCAGTCAGCAGGCAATAATCATGGAACTCAGCTCTGAGAAATCATGCTGCTCAGCTGGCAATAATCAAGTAGATGAGCAGGCAGGAATTACGCAGCACAGGTGGCAATTGTCAAGCAGATGACTGGCAGGAATCATGCAGCTCAGCTGGCAATTGTCAAGCAGATGAGCAGACAGTAATCACGCAGCTCATCATGCACTGATCACGTGACTGATCATGCACTGATCACGTGGCTGATCATGCACTGATCACGTGACTGATCATGCACTGATCACGTGACTGATCATGCACTGATCACGTGGCTATCATGCACTGATCACGTGGCTGATCATGCACTGATCACGTGGCTGATCATGCACTGATCACGTGACTGATCATGCACTGATCACGTGACTGATCATGCACTGATCACGTGGCTATCATGCACTGATCACGTGGCTGATCATGCACTGATCACGTAGCTATCATGCACTGATCACGTGACTGATCATGCACTGATCACGTGACTGATCATACACTGATCACGTGGCTATCATGCACTGATCACGTGGCTGATCATGCACTGATACCGTGACTGAGCATGGACTGATCACATGACTATCATGTAGTGATCACGTGACTTAATGGCGCTGATCATGTGACTGATCATGCGCTGATCATGTTTGCTATCATACACTGATCATGTGCCTCTGGAGGCAATAAACAAAGAGCTGAGTAGGCACGAATCAAACAGTCAGCAGGCAATAATCATGGAACTCAGCTGTGAGGAATCATGCTGCTCAGCTGGCAATAATCAAGCAGCTGAGCAGGCAGGAATTACGCAGCACAGCTGGCAATTGTCAAGCAGATGACAGGCAGGAATCGTGCAGCTCAGCTGGCAATTGTCAAGCAGATGAGCAGACAGTAATCACGCAGCTCAGCAGGCCCTGATCACGTGACTGAGCATGCACTGTTCACGTGGCTGATCATACACTGATCACGTGCTGATCATGCACTGATCACGTGGCTATCATGCACTGATCACGTGGCTGATCATACACTGTCACGTGGCTGATCATGCACTGATCACGTGGCTGATCATGCACTGATCACGTGACTGATCATGCACTGATCACGTGACTGATCATGCACTGATCACGTGGCTATCATGCACTGATCACGTGGCTGATCATGCACTGATCACGTGACTGATCATGCACTGATCACGTGGCTATCATGCACTGATCACGTGGCTGATCATGCACTGATCACATGGCTGATCATGCACTGATCACGTGGCTGATCATGCAATGATCACGTAGCTACCATGTACTGATCACGTGACTGATCATGCACTGATCACGTAACTGATCATGCACTGATCACGTGGCTGATCATGCACTGATCACGTGACTGATCATGCACTGATCACGTGACTGATCATGCACTGATCACGTGGCTATCATGCACTGATCACGTGGCTGATCATGCACTGATCACGTGACTGATCATGCACTGATCACGTGACTGATCATGCACTGATCACGTGGCTATCATGCACTGATCACGTGGCTGATCATGCACTGATCACGTGACTGATCATGCACTGATCACGTGACTGATCATGCACTGATCACGTGGCTATCATGCACTGATCACGTGGCTATCATGCACTGATCACGTGGCTGATCACACTGATCACGTGACTGATCATGCACTGATCACGTGGCTATCATGCACTGATCACGTGGCTGATCATGCAATGATCACGTAGCTACCATGTACTGGTCACGTGACTGATCATGCACTGATCACGTGGCTGATCATGCACTGATCACGTGGCTGATCATGCACTGATCACGTGACTGATCATGCACTGATCACGTGACTGATCATGCACTGATCACGTGGCTGATCATGCACTGATCACGTGGCTGATCATGCACTGATCACACAGCTACATGTACTGTCACATGACTGATCATGCACTGATCACGTGATTGATCATGCACTGATCACGTGGCTTATCATGCACTGATCATGTGACTGATCATGCGCTGATCATGTTTGCTATCATACACTGATCATGTGCCTCTGGAGGCAATGAACAAGAGCTGAGTAGGCACGAATCAGTCAGCAGGCAATAATCATGGAACTCAGCTGTGAGGAATCATGCTGCTCAGCTGGCAATAATCAAGCAGCTGAGCAGGCAGGAATTACGCAGCACAGCTGGCAATTGTCAAGCAGATGACAGGCAGGAATCGTGCAGCTCAGCTGGCAATTGTCAAGCAGATGAGCAGACAGTAATCACGCAGCTCAGCAGGCCATGATCACGTGACTGAGCATGCACTGTTCACGTGGCTGATCATACACTGATCACGTGACTGATCATGCACTGATCACGTGGCTATCATGCACTGATCACGTGACTGATCATGCACTGATCACGTATGTATGCACTGATCACGTGGCTATCATGCACTGATCACGTGGCTGATCATGCACTGATCACGTGACTGATCATGCACTGATCACGTGGCTATCATGCACTGATCACGTGGCTGATCATGCACTGATCACGGGACTGATCATGCACTGATCACGTGCTATCATGCACTGATCACATGACTGATCATGCACTGATCACGTGGATGATCATGCACTGATCACGTGACTGATCATGCACTGATCACGTGACTGATCATGCACTGATCACGTGACTGATCATGCACTGATCACGTGGCTATCATGCACTGATCACGTGGCTGATCATGCACTGATCACGTGACTGATCATGCACTGATCACGTGGCTATCATGCACTGATCACGTGGCTATCATGCACTGATCACGTGGCTGATCATGCACTGATCACGTGACTGATCATGCACTGATCACGTCTATATCATGCACTGATCACGTGACTGATCATGCACTGATCACGTGGATGATCATGCACTGATCACGTGACTGATCATGCACTGATCACGTGGCTATCATGCACTGATCACGTGGCTGATCATGCACTGATCACGTGGCTGATCATGCACTGATCACGTGACTGATCATGCACTGATCACGTGACTGATCATGCACTGATCACGTGGCTGATCATGCACTGATCACGTGACTGATCATGCACTGATCACGTGACTGATCATGCACTGATCACGTGGCTATCATGCACTGATCACGTGGCTGATCATGCACTGATCACGTGACTGATCATGCACTGATCACGTGACTGATCATGCACTGATCACGTGGCTATCATGCACTGATCACGTGGCTGATCATGCACTGATCACGTGACTGATCATGCACTGATCACGTGACTGATCATGCACTGATCACGTGGTATCATGCACTGATCACGTGGCTGATCATGCACTGATCACGTGATGATCATGCACTGATCACGTGGCTGATCATGCACTGATCACGTAGCTGATCATGCACTGATCACGTGGCTATCATGCACTGATCACGTGGCTGATCATGCACTGATCACGTAGCTAACATGCACTGATCACGTGACTGATCATGCACTGATCACGTGACTGATCATGCACTGATCACGTGACTGATCATGCACTGATCACGTGGCTATCATGCACTGATCACGTGGCTGATCATGCACTGATCACGTAGCTATCATGCACTGATCACGTGACTGATCATGCACTGATCACGTAATTGATCATGCACTGATCACGTGACTGATCATGCACTGATCACGTGGCTGATCATGCACTGATCACGTGGCTATCATGCACTGATCACGTGGCTGATCATGCACTGATCACGTGACTGATCATGCACTGATCACGTGGCATCATGCACTGATCACGTGGCTGATCATGCACTGATCACGTGACTGATCATGCACTGATCACGTGGCTGATCATGCACTGATCACGTGGCTGATCATGCACTGATCACGTGGCTATCATGCACTGATCACGTGGCTGATCATGCACTGATCACGTAGCTGATCATGCACTGATCACGTGACTGATCATGCACTGATCACGTAATTGATCATGCACTGATCACGTGACTGATCATGCACTGATCACGTGACTGATCATGCACTGATCACGTGGCTATCATGCACTGATCACGTGGCTGATCATGCACTGATCACGTGACTGATCATGCACTGATCACGTGGCTATCATGCACTGATCACGTGGCTGATCATGCACTGATCACGGACTGATCATGCACTGATCACGTGCTATCATGCACTGACACATGACTGATCATGCACTGATCACGTGACTGATCATGCACTGATCACGTGGCTATCATGCACTACTCACGTGGCTGATCATGCAATGATCACGTAGCTACCATGTACTGGTCACGTGACTGATCATGCACTGATCACGTGACTGATCATGCACTGATCACGTGGCTGATCATGCACTGATCACGTGGCTGATCATGCACTGATCACGTGACTATCATGCACTGATCACATGGCTGATCATACTGATCACGTGGCTGATCATGCACTGATCACGTGGCTGATCATGCACTGATACCGTGACTGAGCATGGACTGATCACATGACTATCATGTAGTGATCACGTGACTTAATGGCGCTGATCATGTGACTGATCATGCGCTGATCATGTTTGCTATCATACACTGATCATGTGCCTCTGGAGGCAATAAACAAAGAGCTGAGTAGGCACGAATCAAACAGTCAGCAGGCAATAATCATGGAACTCAGCTGTGAGGAATCATGCTGCTCAGCTGGCAATAATCAAGCAGCTGAGCAGGCAGGAATTACGCAGCACAGCTGGCAATTGTCAAGCAGATGACAGGCAGGAATCGTGCAGCTCAGCTGGCAATTGTCAAGCAGATGAGCAGACAGTAATCACGCAGCTCAGCAGGCCCAGATCACGTGACTGAGCATGCACTGTTCACGTGGCTGATCATACACTGATCACGTGATGATCATGCACTGATCACTTGGATATCATGCACTGATCACGTGGCTGATCATACACTGTTCACGTGTCTGACCATGCACTGATCACGTGGCTGATCATGCACTGCTCACGTAACTGATCATGCACTGATCACGTGGCTATCATGCACTGATCACGTGGCTGAACATGCACTGTTCACGTGGCTGATCACACACCTGTCACGTGACATATCATGCACTGATCACGTGGCACTCATGCACTGATCACGTGGCTGATCATACTCTGCTCACGTAACTCATGCACACATCACGTGGCTATCATGCACTGCTCACGTGGCTCGTCATGGAATGATCACGTAGCTACCATATACTGGTCACGTGACTGATCATGCACAGATCACGTAAATGATCATGCACTGTTCACGTGACTGATCATGTACTGATCACGTGACTGATCATGCACTGATCACGTGGCTATCATGCTCTGCTCACGTGGCTGATCATGCAATGATCACGTAGCAACCATGTACTGGTCACGTGACTGATCATGCACTGATCACGTAATTGATCCTGCACTGATCACGTGGCTCATCATGCACTGATCACGTGGCTGATCACACATGTATCACGTGACTGATCATGCACTGATCACGTGGCTCTCATGCACTGATCACGTGGCTATCATGCACTGATCACGTGGCTATCATGCACTGATCACGTGGCTGATCATGCACTGATCACGTAGCTATCATGCACTGATCACGTGACTGATCATGCACTGATCACGTGATTGATCATGCACTGATCACGTGGCTGATCATGCACTGATCACGTGGCTGATCACACTGATCACGTGACTGATCATGCACTGATCACGTGACTGATCATGCACTGATCACGTGGCTATCATGCACTGATCACGTGGATATCATGCACTGATCACGTGGCTGATCACACACGATCACGTGACTGATCATGCACTGATCACGTGGCTATCATGCACTGATCACGTGGCTATCATGCACTGATCACGTGGCTGATCATGCACTGATCACGGAGCTGCCATGCACTGATCACGTGACTGATCATGCACTGATCACGTAATTGATCATGCACTGATCACGTGACTGATCATGCACTGATCACGTGACTGATCATGCACTGATCACGTGACTGATCATGCACTGATCACGTGGCTATCATGCACTGCTCACGTGGCTGATCATGCAATGATCACGCAGCTACCATGTACTGTCACATGACTGATCATGCACTGATCACGTAATTGATCATGCACTGATCACGTGGCTTATCATGCACTGATCATGTGACTGATCATGTGCTGATCATGTTTGGTGTCATACACTGATCATGTGCCTATGGAGGCAATGAACATAGAGCTGAGTAGGCAGGAATCAGTCAGCAGGCTATAATCATGGAACTCACCTCTGAGAAATCATGCTGCTCAGCTGGCAATAATCAAGTAGATGAGCAGGCAGGAATTACGCAGCACAGGTGGCAATTGTCAAGCAGCTGACAGGCAGGAATCGTGCAGCTCAGCTGGCAATTGTCAAGCAGATGAGCAGACAGTAATCACGCAGCTCAGCAGGCCCTGATCACGTGACTGATCATGCACTGATCACGTGGCTGATCATACACTGATCACGTGACTGATCATGCACTGATCACGTGACTGATCATGCACTGATCACGTGGCTATCATGCACTGATCACGTGGCTGACATACACTGATCACGTGCCTGATCATGCACTGATCACGTGGCTGATCATGCACTGATCACGTGACTGATCATGCACTGATCACGTGTCTGATCATGCACTGATCACGTGGCTATCATGCACTGCTCACGTGGCTGATCATGCATGATCACGCAGCTACCATGTACTGGTCACATGACTGATCATGCACTGATCACGTGACTGATCATGCAGTGATCACGTGGCTATCATGCACTACTCACGTGGCTGATCATGCAATGATCATGTAGCTACCATGTACAGGTCACGTGAATGATCATACACCCATCAGGTGACTGATCATGCACTGATCACGTGGCTATCATGCACTGATCACGAGACTGATCATGCACTGATCACGTCTATATCATGCACTGATCACATGACTGCCCATGCACTGATCACGTGGATGATCATACACTAATCATGTGACAGATCATGCACTGATCACGTGGCTGATCATGCACTGATACCGTGACTGAGCATGGACTGATCACATGACTATCATGTAGTGATCACGTGACTTAATGGCGCTGATCATGTGACTGATCATGCGCTGATCATGTTTGCTATCATACACTGATCATGTGCCTCTGGAGGCAATAAACAAAGAGCTGAGTAGGCACGAATCAGTCAGCAGGCAATAATCATGGAACTCAGGTGTGAGGAATCATGCTGCTCAGCTGGCAATAATCAAGCAGCTGAGCAGGCAGGAATTACGCAGCACAGCTGGCAATTGTCAAGCAGATGACAGGCAGGAATCGTGCAGCTCAGCTGGCAATTGTCAAGCAGATGAGCAGACAGTAATCACGCAGCTCAGCAGGCCCAGATCACGTGACTGAGCATGCACTGTTCACGTGGCTGATCATACACTGATCACGTGATGATCATGCACTGATCACTTGGATATCATGCACTGATCACGTGGCTGATCATACACTGTTCACGTGTCTGACCATGCACTGATCACGTGGCTGATCATACACTGCTCACGTAACTGATCATGCACTGATCACGTGGCTATCATGCACTGATCACGTGGCTGAACATGCACTGTTCACGTGGCTGATCACACACCTGTCACGTGACATATCATGCACTGATCACGTGGCACTCATGCACTGATCACGTGGCTGATCATACTCTGCTCACGTAACTCATGCACACATCACGTGGCTATCATGCACTGCTCACGTGGCTCGTCATGGAATGATCACGTAGCTACCATATACTGGTCACGTGACTGATCATGCACAGATCACGTAAATGATCATGCACTGTTCACGTGACTGATCATGTACTGATCACGTGACTGATCATGCACTGATCACGTGGCTATCATGCTCTGCTCACGTGGCTGATCATGCAATGATCACGTAGCAACCATGTACTGGTCACGTGACTGATCATGCACTGATCACGTAATTGATCCTGCACTGATCACGTGGCTCATCATGCACTGATCACGTGGCTGATCACACATGTATCACGTGACTGATCATGCACTGATCACGTGGCTATCATGCACTGATCACGTGGCTGATCACACACGATCACATGACTGATCATGCACTGATCACGTGGCTATCATGCACTGATCACGTGGCTATCATGCACTGATCACGTGGCTGATCATGCAATGATCACGTAGCTACCATGTACTGATCACGTGACTGATCATGCACTGATCACGTAATTGATCATGCACTGATCACGTGGCTGATCATGCACTGATCACGTGGCTGATCATGCACTGATCACGTGACTGATCATGCACTGATCACGTGACTGATCATGCACTGATCACGTGGCTATCATGCACTGATCACGTGGCTGACATGCACTGATCACGTGACTGATCATGCACTGATCACGTGGCTGATCATGCACTGATCACGTGGCTGTCATGCACTACTCACGTGGCTGATCATGCAATGATCACGTAGCTACCATGTACAGGTCACGTGAATGATCATACACCCATCAGGTGACTGATCATGCACTGATCACGTGGCTATCATGCACTGATCACGAGACTGATCATGCACTGATCACGTCTATATCATGCACTGATCACATGACTGCCCATGCACTGATCACGTGGATGATCATACACTAATCATGTGACAGATCATGCACTGATCACGTGGCTGATCATGCACTGATACCGTGACTGAGCATGGACTGATCACATGACTATCATGTAGTGATCACGTGACTTAATGGCGCTGATCATGTGACTGATCATGCGCTGATCATGTTTGCTATCATACACTGATCATGTGCCTCTGGAGGCAATAAACAAAGAGCTGAGTAGGCACGAATCAAACAGTCAGCAGGCAATAATCATGGAACTCAGGTGTGAGGAATCATGCTGCTCAGCTGGCAATAATCAAGCAGCTGAGCAGGCAGGAATTACGCAGCACAGCTGGCAATTGTCAAGCAGATGACAGGCAGGAATCGTGCAGCTCAGCTGGCAATTGTCAAGCAGATGAGCAGACAGTAATCACGCAGCTCAGCAGGCCCAGATCACGTGACTGAGCATGCACTGTTCACGTGGCTGATCATACACTGATCACGTGATGATCATGCACTGATCACTTGGATATCATGCACTGATCACGTGGCTGATCATACACTGTTCACGTGTCTGACCATGCACTGATCACGTGGCTGATCATACACTGCTCACGTAACTGATCATGCACTGATCACGTGGCTATCATGCACTGATCACGTGGCTGATCATGCACTGATCACGTGACTGATCATGCACTGATCACGTGCTATCATGCACTGATCACGTGGCTGATCATGCACTGATCACGTGGCTGATCACACACTGTCACGTGACTGATCATGCACTGATCACGTGGCACTCATGCACTGATCACGTGGCTGATCATACACTGATCACGTGACTCATGCACACATCACGTGGCTATCATGCACTGATCACGTGGCTGATCATGCAATGATCACGTAGCTACCATATACTGGTCACGTGACTGATCATGCACTGATCACGTGAATGATCATGCACTGATCACGTGACTGATCATGCACTGATCACGTGACTGATCATGCACTGATCACGTGGCTATCATGCACTGATCACGTGGCTGATCATGCACTGATCACGTAGCAACCATGTACTGTCACGTGACTGATCATGCACTGATCACGTAATTGATCATGCACTGATCACGTGGCTCATCATGCACTGATCACGTGGCTGATCACACATGTATCACGTGACTGATCATGCACTGATCACGTGGCTATCATGCACTGATCACGTGGCTATCATGCACTGATCACGTGGCTATCATGCACTGATCACGTGGCTGATCATGCACTGATCACGTAGCTATCATGCACTGATCACGTGACTGATCATGCACTGATCACGTAATTGATCATGCACTGATCACGTGGCTGATCATGCACTGATCACGTGGCTGATCACACTGATCACGTGACTGATCATGCACTGATCACGTGACTGATCATGCACTGATCACGTGGCTATCATGCACTGATCACGTGGCTATCATGCACTGATCACGTGGCTGATCATGCACGATCACGTGACTGATCATGCACTGATCACGTGGCTATCATGCACTGATCACGTGGCTATCATGCACTGATCACGTGGCTGATCATGCACTGATCACGGAGCTGCCATGCACTGATCACGTGACTGATCATGCACTGATCACGTAATTGATCATGCACTGATCACGTGACTGATCATGCACTGATCACGTGACTGATCATGCACTGATCACGTGACTGATCATGCACTGATCACGCAGCTACCATGCACTGTCACGTGACTGATCATGCACTGATCACATGACTGATCATGCACTGATCACGTGGCTTATCATGCACTGATCATGTGACTGATCATGTGCTGATCATGTTTGGTGTCATACACTGATCATGTGCCTATGGAGGCAATGAACATAGAGCTGAGTAGGCAGGAATCAGTCAGCAGGCAATAATCATGGAACTCACCTCTGAGGAATCATGCTGCTCAGCTGGCAATAATCAAGTAGATGAGCAGGCAGGAATTACGCAGCACAGGTGGCAATTGTCAAGCAGCTGACAGGCAGGAATCGTGCAGCTCAGCTGGCAATTGTCAAGCAGATGAGCAGACAGTAATCACGCAGCTCAGCAGGCCCTGATCACGTGACTGATCATGCACTGATCACGTGGCTGATCATACACTGATCACGTGACTGATCATGCACTGATCACGTGACTGATCATGCACTGATCACGTGGCTATCATGCACTGATCACGTGGCTGACATGCACTGATCACGTGCCTGATCATGCACTGATCACGTGGCTGATCATGCACTGATCACGTGACTGATCATGCACTGATCACGTGGCTGATCATGCACTGATCACGTGGCTATCATGCACTGCTCACGTGGCTGATCATGCCATGATCACGCAGCTACCATGTACTGGTCACATGACTGATCATGCACTGATCACGTGACTGATCATGCAGTGATCACGTGGCTATCATGCACTACTCACGTGGCTGATCATGCAATGATCATGTAGCTACCATGTACAGGTCACGTGAATGATCATACACCCATCAGGTGACTGATCATGCACTGATCACGTGGCTATCATGCACTGATCACGAGACTGATCATGCACTGATCACGTCTATATCATGCACTGATCACATGACTGCCCATGCACTGATCACGTGGATGATCATACACTAATCATGTGACAGATCATGCACTGATCACGTGGCTGATCATGCACTGATACCGTGACTGAGCATGGACTGATCACATGACTATCATGTAGTGATCACGTGACTTAATGGCGCTGATCATGTGACTGATCATGCGCTGATCATGTTTGCTATCATACACTGATCATGTGCCTCTGGAGGCAATAAACAAAGAGCTGAGTAGGCACGAATCAGTCAGCAGGCAATAATCATGGAACTCAGGTGTGAGGAATCATGCTGCTCAGCTGGCAATAATCAAGCAGATGAGCAGGCAGGAATTACGCAGCACAGCTGGCAATTGTCAAGCAGATGACAGGCAGGAATCGTGCAGCTCAGCTGGCAATTGTCAAGCAGATGAGCAGACAGTAATCACGCAGCTCAGCAGGCCCAGATCACGTGACTGAGCATGCACTGTTCACGTGGCTGATCATACACTGATCACGTGATGATCATGCACTGATCACTTGGATATCATGCACTGATCACGTGGCTGATCATACACTGTTCACGTGTCTGACCATGCACTGATCACGTGGCTGATCATACACTGCTCACGTAACTGATCATGCACTGATCACGTGGCTATCATGCACTGATCACGTGGCTGAACATGCACTGTTCACGTGGCTGATCACACACCTGTCACGTGACATATCATGCACTGATCACGTGGCACTCATGCACTGATCACGTGGCTGATCATACTCTGCTCACGTAACTCATGCACACATCACGTGGCTACCATGCACTGCTCATGTGGCTCGTCATGGAATGATCACGTAGCTACCATATACTGGTCACGTGACTGATCATGCACAGATCACGTAAATGATCATGCACTGTTCATGTGACTGATCATGTACTGATCACGTGACTGATCATGCACTGATCACGTGGCTATCATGCTCTGCTCACGTGGCTGATCATGCAAGGATCACGTAGCAACCATGTACTGGTCACGTGACTGATCATGCACTGATCACGTAATTGATCCTGCACTGATCACGTGGATAACATGCACTGATCACGTGGCTGATCACACATGTATCACGTGACTGATCATGCACTGATCACGTGGCTATCATGCACTGATCACGTGGCTGATCACACACGTATCACATGACTGATCATGCACTGATCACGTGGCTATCATGCACTGATCACGTGGCTATCATGCACTGATCACGTGGCTGATCATGCAATGACCACGTAGCTACCATGTACTGGTCACGTGACTGATCATGCACTGATCACGTAATTGATCATGCACTGATCACGTGGCTGATCATGCACTGATCACGTGGCTGATCATGCACTGATCACGTGACTGATCATGCACTGATCACGTGACTGATCATGCACTGATCACGTGGCTATCATGCACTGATCACGTGGCTGACATGCACTGATCACGTGACTGATCATGCACTGATCACGTGGCTGATCATGCACTGATCACGTGGCTGTCATGCACTACTCACGTGGCTGATCATGCAATGATCACGTAGCTACCATGTACAGGTCACGTGACTGATCATACACCCATCAGGTGACTGATCATGCACTGATCACGTGGCTATCATGCACTGATCACGAGACTGATCATGCACTGATCACGTCTATATCATGCACTGATCACATGACTGCCCATGCACTGATCACGTGGATGATCATACACTAATCATGTGACAGATCATGCACTGATCACGTGGCTGATCATGCACTGATACCGTGACTGAGCATGGACTGATCACATGACTATCATGTAGTGATCACGTGACTTAATGGCGCTGATCATGTGACTGATCATGCGCTGATCATGTTTGCTATCATACACTGATCATGTGCCTCTGGAGGCAATAAACAAAGAGCTGAGTAGGCACGAATCAAACAGTCAGCAGGCAATAATCATGGAACTCAGGTGTGAGGAATCATGCTGCTCAGCTGGCAATAATCAAGCAGCTGAGCAGGCAGGAATTACGCAGCACAGCTGGCAATTGTCAAGCAGATGACAGGCAGGAATCGTGCAGCTCAGCTGGCAATTGTCAAGCAGATGAGCAGACAGTAATCACGCAGCTCAGCAGGCCCAGATCACGTGACTGAGCATGCACTGTTCACGTGGCTGATCATACACTGATCACGTGATGATCATGCACTGATCACTTGGATATCATGCACTGATCACGTGGCTGATCATACACTGTTCACGTGTCTGACCATGCACTGATCACGTGGCTGATCATACACTGCTCACGTAACTGATCATGCACTGATCACGTAGCTATCATGCACTGATCACGTGGCTGATCATGCACTGATCACGGGACTGATCATGCACTGATCACGGGCTATCATGCACTGATCACGTGGCTGATCATGCACTGATCACGTGGCTGATCACACACTGTCACGTGACTATCATGCACTGATCACGTGGCACTCATGCACTGATCACGTGGCTGATCATACACTGCTCACGTAACTCATGCACACATCACGTGGCTATCATGCACTGCTCACGTGGCTGTCATGCAATGATCACGTAGCTACCATATACTGGTCACGTGACTGATCATGCACTGATCACGTAACTGATCATGCACTGTTCACGTGACTGATCATGCACTGATCACGTGACTGATCATGCACTGATCACGTGGCTATCATGCACTGCTCACGTGGCTGATCATGCAATGATCACGTAGCAACCATGTACTGTCACGTGACTGATCATGCACTGATCACGTAATTGATCATGCACTGATCACGTGGCTCATCATGCACTGATCACGTGGCTGATCACACATGTATCACGTGACTGATCATGCACTGATCACGTGGCTATCATGCACTGATCACGTGGCTATCATGCACTGATCACGTGGCTATCATGCACTGATCACGTGGCTGATCATGCACTGATCACGTAGCTATCATGCACTGATCACGTGACTGATCATGCACTGATCACGTGGCTGATCATGCACTGATCACGTGGCTGATCATGCACTGATCACGTGGCTGATCACACTGATCACGTGACTGATCATGCACTGATCACGTGACTGATCATGCACTGATCACGTGGCTATCATGCACTGATCACGTGGCTATCATGCACTGATCACGTGGCTGATCATGCACTGATCACGTGACTGATCATGCACTGATCACGTGGCTATCATGCACTGATCACGTGGCTATCATGCACTGATCACGTGGCTGATCATGCACTGATCACGGAGCTGCCATGCACTGGTCACGTGACTGATCATGCACTGATCACGTGACTGATCATGCACTGATCACGTGACTGATCATGCACTGATCACGTGACTGATCATGCACTGATCACGTGACTGATCATGCACTGATCACGTGGCTATCATGCACTGATCACGTGGCTGATCATGCACTGATCACGCAGCTATCATGCACTGGTCACGTGACTGATCATGCACTGATCACGTAACTGATCATGCACTGATCACGTGGCTTATCATGCACTGATCATGTGACTGATCATGCGCTGATCATGTTTGGTGTCATACACTGATCATGTGCCTCTGGAGGCAATGAACAAAGAGCTGAGTAGGCAGGAATCAGTCAGCAGGCTATAATCATGGAACTCACCTCTGAGAAATCATGCTGCTCAGCTGGCAATAATCAAGTAGATGAGCAGGCAGGAATTACGCAGCACAGGTGGCAATTGTCAAGCAGATGACAGGCAGGAATCGTGCAGCTCAGCTGGCAATTGTCAAGCAGATGAGCAGACAGTAATCACGCAGCTCAGCAGGCCCTGATCACGTGACTGAGCATGCACTGTTCACGTGGCTGATCACACACTGATCACGTGACTGATCATGCACTGATCACGTGACTGATCATGCACTGATCACGTGGCTATCATGCACTGATCACGTGGCTGACATACACTGATCACGTGGCTGATCATGCACTGATCACGTGGCTGATCATGCACTGATCACGTGACTGATCATGCACTGATCACGTGGCTGATCATGCACTGATCACGTGGCTATCATGCACTGATCACGTGGCTGATCATGCATGATCACGCAGCTACCATGCACTGATCACGTGACTGATCATGCACTGATCACGTGACTGATCATGCACTGATCACGTGGCTATCATGCACTGATCACGTGGCTGATCATGCACTGATCACGTAGCTATCATGCACTGATCACGTGACTGATCATGCACTGATCACGTGACTGATCATGCACTGATCACGTGACTGATCATGCACTGATCACGTGGCTGATCATGCACTGATCACGTGCCTGATCATGCACTGATCACGTGACTGATCATGCACTGATCACGTGACTGATCATGCACTGATCACGTGGCTATCATGCACTACTCACGTGGCTGATCATGCAATGATCACGTAGCTACCATGTACAGGTCACGTGAATGATCATACACCCATCAGGTGACTGATCATGCACTGATCACGTGGCTATCATGCACTGATCACGAGACTGATCATGCACTGATCACGTCTATATCATGCACTGATCACATGACTGCCCATGCACTGATCACGTGGATGATCATACACTAATCATGTGACAGATCATGCACTGATCACGTGGCTGATCATGCACTGATACCGTGACTGAGCATGGACTGATCACATGACTATCATGTAGTGATCACGTGACTTAATGGCGCTGATCATGTGACTGATCATGCGCTGATCATGTTTGCTATCATACACTGATCATGTGCCTCTGGAGGCAATAAACAAAGAGCTGAGTAGGCACGAATCAAACAGTCAGCAGGCAATAATCATGGAACTCAGGTGTGAGGAATCATGCTGCTCAGCTGGCAATAATCAAGCAGCTGAGCAGGCAGGAATTACGCAGCACAGCTGGCAATTGTCAAGCAGATGACAGGCAGGAATCGTGCAGCTCAGCTGGCAATTGTCAAGCAGATGAGCAGACAGTAATCACGCAGCTCAGCAGGCCCAGATCACGTGACTGAGCATGCACTGTTCACGTGGCTGATCATACACTGATCACGTGATGATCATGCACTGATCACTTGGATATCATGCACTGATCACGTGGCTGATCATACACTGTTCACGTGTCTGACCATGCACTGATCACGTGGCTGATCATACACTGCTCACGTAACTGATCATGCACTGATCACGTGGCTATCATGCACTGATCACGTGGCTGAACATGCACTGTTCACGTGGCTGATCACACACCTGTCACGTGACATATCATGCACTGATCACGTGGCACTCATGCACTGATCACGTGGCTGATCATACTCTGCTCACGTAACTCATGCACACATCACGTGGCTATCATGCACTGCTCACGTGGCTCGTCATGGAATGATCACGTAGCAACCATATACTGGTCACGTGACTGATCATGCAAAGATCACGTAAATGATCATGCACTGTTCACGTGACTGATCATGTACTGATCACGTGACTGATCATGCACTGATCACGTGGCTATCATGCACTGCTCACGTGGCTGATCATGCAATGATCACGTAGCAACCATGTACTGGTCACGTGACTGATCATGCACTGATCACGTAATTGATCCTGCACTGATCACGTGGCTCATCATGCACTGATCACGTGGCTGATCACACATGTATCACGTGACTGATCATGCACTGATCACGTGGCTCTCATGCACTGATCACGTGGCTGTCATGCACTGATCACGTGGATATCATGCACTGATCACGTGGCTGATCACACACGTATCACATGACTGATCATGCACTGATCACGTGGCTATCATGCACTGATCACGTGGCTATCATGCACTGATCACGTGGCTGATCATGCAATGATCACGTAGCTACATGTACTGGTCACGTGACTGATCATGCACTGATCACGTAATTGATCATGCACTGATCACGTGGCTGATCATGCACTGATCACGTGGCTGATCATGCACTGATCACGTGACTGATCATGCACTGATCACGTGACTGATCATGCACTGATCACGTGGCTATCATGCACTGATCACGTGGCTGACATGCACTGATCACGTGCCTGATCATGCACTGATCACGTGGCTGATCATGCACTGATCACGTGGCTGATCATGCACTGCTCACGTGGCTGATCATGCAATGATCACGTAGCTACCATGTACAGGTCACGTGAATGATCATACACCCATCAGGTGACTGATCATGCACTGATCACGTGGCTATCATGCACTGATCACGAGACTGATCATGCACTGATCACGTCTATATCATGCACTGATCACATGACTGCCCATGCACTGATCACGTGGATGATCATACACTAATCTTGTGACAGATCATGCACTGATCACGTGGCTGATCATGCACTGATACCGTGACTGAGCATGGACTGATCACATGACTATCATGTAGTGATCACGTGACTTAATGGCGCTGATCATGTGACTGATCATGCGCTGATCATGTTTGCTATCATACACTGATCATGTGCCTCTGGAGGCAATAAACAAAGAGCTGAGTAGGCACGAATCAAACAGTCAGCAGGCAATAATCATGGAACTCAGGTGTGAGGAATCATGCTGCTCAGCTGGCAATAATCAAGCAGCTGAGCAGGCAGGAATTACGCAGCACAGCTGGCAATTGTCAAGCAGATGACAGGCAGGAATCGTGCAGCTCAGCTGGCAATTGTCAAGCAGATGAGCAGACAGTAATCACGCAGCTCAGCAGGCCCAGATCACGTGACTGAGCATGCACTGTTCACGTGGCTGATCATACACTGATCACGTGATGATCATGCACTGATCACTTGGATATCATGCACTGATCACGTGGCTGATCATACACTGTTCACGTGTCTGACCATGCACTGATCACGTGGCTGATCATACACTGCTCACGTAACTGATCATGCACTGATCACGTGGCTATCATGCACTGATCACGTGGCTGATCATGCACTGATCACGTGGCAATCATGCACTGGTCACGTGACTGATCATGCACTGATCACGTAATTGATCATGCACTGATCACGTGGCTGATCATGCACTGATCACGTGGCTGATCACACATGATCACGTGACTGATCATGCACTGATCACGTGGCTATCATGCACTGATCACGTGGCTGATCATGCACTGATCACGTGGCTATCATGCACTGATCACGTGGCTGATCATGCACTGATCACGTAGCTATCATGCACTGGTCACGTGACTGATCATGCACTGATCACGTAATTGATCATGCACTGATCACGTGGCTGATCATGCACTGATCACGTGGCTGATCACACTGATCACGTGACTGATCATGCACTGATCACGTGACTGATCATGCACTGATCACGTGGCTATCATGCACTGATCACGTGGATATCATGCACTGATCACGTGGCTGATCACACACGTATCACGTGACTGATCATGCACTGATCACGTGGCTATCATGCACTGATCACGTGGCTATCATGCACTGATCACGTGGCTGATCATGCACTGATCACGGAGCTGCCATGCACTGATCACGTGACTGATCATGCACTGATCACGTAACTGATCATGCACTGATCACGTGACTGATCATGCACTGATCACGTGACTGATCATGCACTGATCACGTGACTGATCATGCACTGATCACGTGGCTATCATGCACTGATCACGTGGCTGATCATGCACTGATCACGCAGCTACCATGTACTGTCACGTGACTGATCATGCACTGATCACATAACTGATCATGCACTGATCACGTGGCTTATCATGCACTGATCATGTGACTGATCATGCACTGATCATGTTTGGTGTCATACACTGATCATGTGCCTATGGAGGCAATGAACAAAGAGCTGAGTAGGCACGAATCAGTCAGCAGGCTATAATCATGGAACTCAGCTCTGAGAAATCATGCTGCTGAGCTGGCAATAATCAAGTAGATGAGCAGGCAGGAATTACGCAGCACAGGTGGCAATTGTCAAGCAGATGACAGGCAGGAATCGTGCAGCTCAGCTGGCAATTGTCAAGCAGATGAGCAGACAGTAATCACGCAGCTCAGCATGCCCTGATCACGTGACTGATCATGCACTGATCACGTGGCTGATCATGCACTGATCACGTGACTGATCATGCACTGATCACGTGACTGATCATGCACTGATCACGTGGCTATCATGCACTGATCACGTGGCTGATCATACACTGATCACGTGACTCATGCACTGATCACGTGGCTATCATGCACTGATCACGTGGCTGATCATGCACTGATCACGTAGCAATCATGCACTGATCACGTGACTGATCATGCACTGATCACGTGGATGATCATGCACTGATCACGTGACTGATCATGCACTGATCACGTGGCTGATCATGCACTGATACCGTGACTGAGCATGGACTGATCACATGACTATCATGTAGTGATCACGTGACTTAATGGCGCTGATCATGTGACTGATCATGCGCTGATCATGTTTGCTATCATACACTGATCATGTGCCTCTGGAGGCAATAAACAAAGAGCTGAGTAGGCACGAATCAAACAGTCAGCAGGCAATAATCATGGAACTCAGCTGTGAGGAATCATGCTGCTCAGCTGGCAATAATCAAGCAGCTGAGCAGGCAGGAATTACGCAGCACAGCTGGCAATTGTCAAGCAGATGACAGGCAGGAATCGTGCAGCTCAGCTGGCAATTGTCAAGCAGATGAGCAGACAGTAATCACGCAGCTCAGCAGGCCCAGATCACGTGACTGAGCATGCACTGTTCACGTGGCTGATCATACACTGATCACGTGATGATCATGCACTGATCACTTGGATATCATGCACTGATCACGTGGCTGATCATACACTGTTCACGTGTCTGACCATGCACTGATCACGTGGCTGATCATACACTGCTCACGTAACTGATCATGCACTGATCACGTGGCTATCATGCACTGATCACGTGGCTGAACATGCACTGTTCACGTGGCTGATCACACACCTGTCACGTGACATATCATGCACTGATCACGTGGCACTCATGCACTGATCACGTGGCTGATCATACTCTGCTCACGTAACTCATGCACACATCACGTGGCTATCATGCACTGCTCACGTGGCTCGTCATGGAATGATCACGTAGCAACCATATACTGGTCACGTGACTGATCATGCACTGATCACGTAAATGATCATGCACTGTTCACGTGACTGATCATGTACTGATCACGTGACTGATCATGCACTGATCACGTGGCTATCATGCACTGCTCACGTGGCTGATCATGCAATGATCACGTAGCAACCATGTACTGGTCACGTGACTGATCATGCACTGATCACGTAATTGATCATGCACTGATCACGTGGCTCATCATGCACTGATCACGTGGCTGATCACACATGTATCACGTGACTGATCATGCACTGATCACGTGGCTCTCATGCACTGATCACGTGGCTGTCATGCACTGATCACGTGGATATCATGCACTGATCACGTGGCTGATCACACACGTATCACATGACTGATCATGCACTGATCACGTGGCTATCATGCACTGATCACGTGGCTATCATGCACTGATCACGTGGCTGATCATGCACTGATCACGTAGCTATCATGCACTGATCACGTGACTGATCATGCACTGATCACGTGACTGATCATGCACTGATCACGTGACTGATCATGCACTGATCACGTGGCTATCATGCACTGATCACGTGGCTGATCATGCACTGATCACGTGGCTGATCATGCACTGATCACGTGGCTGATCATGCACTGATCACGTGACTGATCATGCACTGATCACGTGGCTGATCATGCACTGATCACGTGGCTATCATGCACTGATCACGTGGCTGATCATGCATGATCACGTAGCTATCATGCACTGATCACGTGACTGATCATGCACTGATCACGTGACTGATCATGCACTGATCACGTCTATATCATGCACTGATCACATGACTGCCCATGCACTGATCACGTGGATGATCATACACTAATCATGTGACAGATCATGCACTGATCACGTGGCTGATCATGCACTGATACCGTGACTGAGCATGGACTGATCACATGACTATCATGTAGTGATCACGTGACTTAATGGCGCTGATCATGTGACTGATCATGCGCTGATCATGTTTGCTATCATACACTGATCATGTGCCTCTGGAGGCAATAAACAAAGAGCTGAGTAGGCACGAATCAAACAGTCAGCAGGCAATAATCATGGAACTCAGGTGTGAGGAATCATGCTGCTCAGCTGGCAATAATCAAGCAGCTGAGCAGGCAGGAATTACGCAGCACAGCTGGCAATTGTCAAGCAGATGACAGGCAGGAATCGTGCAGCTCAGCTGGCAATTGTCAAGCAGATGAGCAGACAGTAATCACGCAGCTCAGCAGGCCCAGATCACGTGACTGAGCATGCACTGTTCACGTGGCTGATCATACACTGATCACGTGATGATCATGCACTGATCACTTGGATATCATGCACTGATCACGTGGCTGATCATACACTGTTCACGTGTCTGACCATGCACTGATCACGTGGCTGATCATACACTGCTCACGTAACTGATCATGCACTGATCACGTGGCTATCATGCACTGATCACGTGGCTGATCATGCACTGATCACGTAGCAATCATGCACTGATCACGTGACTGATCATGCACTGATCACGTAATTGATCATGCACTGATCACGTGGCTGATCATGCACTGATCACGTGGCTGATCACACATGATCACGTGACTGATCATGCACTGATCACGTGGCTGATCATGCACTGATCACGTGGCTGATCATGCACTGATCACGTGGCTGATCATGCACTGATCACGTGACTGATCATGCACTGATCACGTGACTGATCATGCACTGATCACGTGGCTATCATGCACTGATCACGTGGCTGATCATGCATGATCACGCAGCTACCATGCACTGATCACGTGACTGATCATGCACTGATCACGTGACTGATCATGCACTGATCACGTGACTGATCATGCACTGATCACGTGGCTATCATGCACTGATCACGTGGCTGATCATGCATGATCACGCAGCTACCATGTACTGGTCACATGACTGATCATGCACTGATCACGTGACTGATCATGCACTGATCACGTGGCTATCATGCACTACTCACGTGGCTGATCATGCAATGATCATGTAGCTACCATGTACTGGTCACGTGAATGATCATACACCCATCAGGTGACTGATCATGCACTGATCACGTGGCTATCATGCACTGATCACTGACTGATCATGCACTGATCACGTCTATATCATGCACTGATCACATGACTGATCATGCACTGATCACGTGGCTGATCATGCACTGATCACGTGACTGAGCATGGACTGATCACATGACTATCATGTAGTGATCACGTGACTTAATGGCGCTGATCATGTGACTGATCATGCACTGATCATGTTTGCTATCATACACTGATCATGTGCCTCTGGAGGCAATAAACAAAGAGCTGAGTAGGCACGAATCAAACAGTCAGCAGGCAATAATCATGGAACACAGGTGTGAGGAATCATGCTGCTCAGCTGGCAATAATCAAGCAGCTGAGCAGGCAGGAATTACGCAGCACAGCTGGCAATTGTCAAGCAGATGACAGGCAGGAATCGTGCAGCTCAGCTGGCAATTGTCAAGCAGATGAGCAGACAGTAATCACGCAGCTCAGCAGGCCCTGATCACGTGACTGAGCATGCACTGTTCACGTGGCTGATCATACACTGATCACGTGATGATCATGCACTGATCACGTGGATATCATGCACTGATCACGTGGCTGATCATACACTGATCACGTGTCTGACCATGCACTGATCACGTGGCTGATCATACACTGCTCACGTAACTGATCATGCACTGATCACGTGGCTATCATGCACTGATCACGTGGCTGATCATGCACTGATCACGTGACTCATGCACTGATCACGTGGCTATCATGCACTGATCACGTGGCTGATCATGCACTGATCACGTGGCTATCATGCACTGATCACGTGACTGATCATGCACTGATCACGTGGCTGATCATGCACTGATCACGTGACTGATCATGCACTGATCACGTGGCTGATCATGCACTGATACCGTGACTGAGCATGGACTGATCACATGACTATCATGTAGTGATCACGTGACTTAATGGCGCTGATCATGTGACTGATCATGCGCTGATCATGTTTGCTATCATACACTGATCATGTGCCTCTGGAGGCAATAAACAAAGAGCTGAGTAGGCACGAATCAAACAGTCAGCAGGCAATAATCATGGAACTCAGGTGTGAGGAATCATGCTGCTCAGCTGGCAATAATCAAGCAGCTGAACAGGCAGGAATTACGCAGCACAGCTGGCAATTGTCAAGCAGATGACAGGCAGGAATCGTGCAGCTCAGCTGGCAATTGTCAAGCAGATGAGCAGACAGTAATCACGCAGCTCAGCAGGCCCTGATCACGTGACTGAGCATGCACTGTTCACGTGGCTGATCATACACTGATCACGTGATGATCATGCACTGATCACTTGGATATCATGCACTGATCACGTGGCTGATCATACACTGTTCACGTGTCTGACCATGCACTGATCACGTGGCTGATCATACACTGCTCACGTAACTGATCATGCACTGATCACGTGGCTATCATGCACTGATCACGTGGCTGAACATGCACTGTTCACGTGGCTGATCACACACCTGTCACGTGACATATCATGCACTGATCACGTGGCACTCATGCACTGATCACGTGGCTGATCATACTCTGCTCACGTAACTCATGCACACATCACGTGGCTATCATGCACTGCTCACGTGGCTGTCATGGAATGATCACGTAGCAACCATATACTGGTCACGTGACTGATCATGCACTGATCACGTAAATGATCATGCACTGATCACGTGACTGATCATGCACTGATCACGTGACTGATCATGCACTGATCACGTGGCTGATCATGCACTGATCACGTGGCTGATCATGCACTGATCACGTGGCTGATCATGCACTGATCACGTGGCTATCATGCACTGATCACGTGGCTGATCATGCACTGATCACGTGGCTATCATGCACTGATCACGTGACTGATCATGCACTGATCACGTAATTGATCATGCACTGATCACGTGGCTCATCATGCACTGATCACGTGGCTGATCACACTGATCACGTGACTGATCATGCACTGATCACGTGACTGATCATGCACTGATCACGTGGCTATCATGCACTGATCACGTGGATATCATGCACTGATCACGTGGCTGATCACACACGTATCACGTGACTGATCATGCACTGATCACGTGGCTATCATGCACTGATCACGTGGCTATCATGCACTGATCACGTGGCTGATCATGCAATGATCACGGAGCTGCCATGCACTGATCACGTGACTGATCATGCACTGATCACGTAATTGATCATGCACTGATCACGTGACTGATCATGCACTGATCACGTGACTGATCATGCACTGATCACGTGACTGATCATGCACTGATCACGTGGCTATCATGCACTGCTCACGTGGCTGATCATGCACTGATCACGCAGCTACCATGTACTGTCACATGACTGATCATGCACTGATCACATAATTGATCATGCACTGATCACGTGGCTTATCATGCACTGATCATGTGACTGATCATGTGCTGATCATGTTTGGTGTCATACACTGATCATGTGCCTCTGGAGGCAATGAACATAGAGCTGAGTAGGCAGGAATCAGTCAGCAGGCTATAATCATGTAACTCACCTCTGAGAAATCATGCTGCTGAGCTGGCAATAATCAAGTAGATGAGCAGGCAGGAATTACGCAGCACAGGTGGCAATTGTCAAGCAGCTGACAGGCAGGAATCGTGCAGCTCAGCTGGCAATTGTCAAGCAGATGAGCAGACAGTAATCACGCAGCTCAGCAGGCCCTGATCACGTGACTGAGCATGCACTGATCACGTGGCTGATCACACACTGATCACGTGACTGATCATGCACTGATCACGTGACTGATCATGCACTGATCACGTGGCTATCATGCACTGATCACGTGGCTGACATACACTGATCACGTGCCTGATCATGCACTGATCACGTGGCTGATCATGCACTGATCACGTGACTGATCATGCACTGATCTCGTGTCTGATCATGCACTGATCACGTGGCTATCATGCACTGCTCACGTGGCTGATCATGCCATGATCACGCAGCTACCATGTACTGGTCACATGACTGATCATGCACTGATCACGTGACTGATCATGCAGTGATCACGTGGCTATCATGCACTACTCACGTGGCTGATCATGCAATGATCATGTAGCTACCATGTACAGGTCACGTGAATGATCATACACCCATCAGGTGACTGATCATGCACTGATCACGTGGCTATCATGCACTGATCACGAGACTGATCATGCACTGATCACGTCTATATCATGCACTGATCACATGACTGCCCATGCACTGATCACGTGGATGATCATACACTAATCTTGTGACAGATCATGCACTGATCACGTGGCTGATCATGCACTGATACCGTGACTGAGCATGGACTGATCACATGACTATCATGTAGTGATCACGTGACTTAATGGCGCTGATCATGTGACTGATCATGCGCTGATCATGTTTGCTATCATACACTGATCATGTGCCTCTGGAGGCAATAAACAAAGAGCTGAGTAGGCACGAATCAAACAGTCAGCAGGCAATAATCATGGAACTCAGGTGTGAGGAATCATGCTGCTCAGCTGGCAATAATCAAGCAGCTGAGCAGGCAGGAATTACGCAGCACAGCTGGCAATTGTCAAGCAGATGACAGGCAGGAATCGTGCAGCTCAGCTGGCAATTGTCAAGCAGATGAGCAGACAGTAATCACGCAGCTCAGCAGGCCCAGATCACGGGACTGAGCATGCACTGTTCACGTGGCTGATCATACACTGATCACGTGATGATCATGCACTGATCACTTGGATATCATGCACTGATCACGTGGCTGATCATACACTGTTCACGTGTCTGACCATGCACTGATCACGTGGCTGATCATACACTGCTCACGTAACTGATCATGCACTGATCACGTGGCTATCATGCACTGATCACGTGGCTGAACATGCACTGTTCACGTGGCTGATCACACACCTGTCACGTGACATATCATGCACTGATCACGTGGCACTCATGCACTGATCACGTGGCTGATCATACTCTGCTCACGTAACTCATGCACACATCACGTGGCTATCATGCACTGCTCACGTGGCTCGTCATGGAATGATCACGTAGCAACCATATACTGGTCACGTGACTGATCATGCAAAGATCACGTAAATGATCATGCACTGTTCACGTGACTGATCATGTACTGATCACGTGACTGATCATGCACTGACCACGTGGCTATCATGCTCTGCTCACATGGCTGATCATGCAATGATCACGTAGCAACCATGTACTGGTCACGTGACTGATCATGCACTGATCACGTAATTGATCCTGCACTGATCATGTGGCTCATCATGCACTGATCACGTGGCTGATCACACATGTATCACGTGACTGATCATGCACTGATCACGTGGCTCTCATGCACTGATCACGTGGCTGTCATGCACTGATCACGTGGATATCATGCACTGATTACGTGGCTGATCACACACGTATCACATGACTGATCATGCACTGATCACGTGGCTATCATGCACTGATCACGTGGCTATCATGCACTGATCATGTGGCTGATCAGGCAATGATCACGTAGCTACCATGTACTGGTCACGTGACTGATCATGCACTGATCACGTAATTGATCATGCACTGATCATGTGGCTGATCATGCACTGATCACGTGGCTGATCATACACTGATCACATAACTGATCATGCACTGATCATGTGACTGATCATGCACTGATTACGTGGCTATCATGCACTGATCCCTTGGCTGGACATACACTGATCACATGCCTGGTCATGCACTGATCACGTGGCTGATCATGCAGTGATCACGTGGCTGTCATGAACTACTCACGTGGCTGATCATGCAATGATCACGTAACTACCATGTACAGGTCACGTGAATGATCATACACCCATCAGGTGACTGATCATGCACTGATCACGTGGCTATCATGCACTGATCGCGAGACTGATCATGCACTGTTCAGGTCTATATCATGCACTGATCACATGACTGCCCGTGCACTGATCACGTGGATGATCATACACTAATCTTGTGACAGATCATGCACTGATCACGTGGCTGATCATGCACTGATACCGTGACTGAGCATGGACTGATCACATGACTATCATGTAGTGATCACGTGACTTAATGGCGCTGATCATGTGACTGATCATGCGCTGATCTTGTTTGCTATCATACACTGATCATGTGCCTCTGGAGGCAAAAAAAAAGAGCTGAGTAGGCATGAATCAAACATTCAGCAGGCAATAATCATGGAACACAGGTGTGAGGAATCATGCTGCTCAGCTGGCAATAATCAAGCAGCTGAGCAGGCAGGAATTACGCAGCACAGCTGGCAATTGTCAAGCAGATGACAGGCAGGAATCGTGCAGCTCAGCTGGCAATTGTCAAGCAGATGAGCAGACAGTAATCACGCAGCTCAGCAGGCCCAGATCACGTGACTGAGCATGCACTGTTCACGTGGCTGATCATACACTGATCACGTGATGATCATGCACTGATCACTTGGATATCATGCACTGATCACGTGGCTGATCATACACTGTTCACGTGTCTGACCATGCACTGATCACGTGGCTGATCATAAAGTGCTCACGTAACTGATCATGCACTGATCACGTGGCTATCATGCTCTGCTCACGTGGCTGATCATGCAACGATCACGTAGCAACCATGTACTGGTCACGTGACTGATCATGCACTGATCACGTAATTGATCCTGCACTGATTACGTGGCTCATCTTTCACTGATCACGTGGCTGATCACACATGTATCACGTGACTGATCATGCACTGATCACGTGGCTCTCATGCACTGATCACGTGGCTATCATGCACTGATCACTTGGCTGATCATGCACTGATCACGTGACTGATCATGCACTGATCTCGTGTCTGATCATGCACTGATCACGTGGCTATCATGCACTGCTTACGTGGCTGATCATGCCATGATCACGCAGCTACCATGTACTGGTCACATGACTGATCATGCACTGATCACGTGACTGATCATGCACTGATCTCCTGTCTGATCATGCACTGATCACGTGGCTATCATGCACTGCTCACGTGGCTGATCATGTCATGATCACGCAGCTACCATGTACTGGTCTCATGACTGATCATGCACTGATCACGTGACTGATCATGCACTGACCACGTGGCTATCATGCTGTTCTCACGTGGCTGATCATGCCACGATCACGTAGCAACCATGTACTGGTCACGTGACTGATCATGCACTGATCACGTAATTGATCCTGCACTGATCACGTGGCTCATCTTGCACTGATCACGTGGCTGATCACACATGTATCACGTGACTGATCATGCACTGATCACGTGGCTCTCATGCACTGATCTCGAGACTGATCATGCACTGTTCACGTCTATATCATGCACTGATCACATGACTGCCCGTGCACTGATCACGTGGATGATCATACACTAATCTTGTGACAGATCATGCACTGATCACGTGGCTGATCATGCACTGATCACTTGGCTGATCAAGCACTGATCACGTGACTGATCATGCACTGATCTCGTGTCTGATCATGCACTGATCACGTGGCTATCATGCACTGCTCACGTGGCTGATCATGTCATGATCACGCAGCTACCATGTACTGGTCACATGACTGATCATGCACTGATCACGTGACTGATCATGCAGTGATCACGTGGCTATCATGAACTACTCACGTGGCTGATCATGCAATGAACATGTAGCTACCATGTACAGGTCACGTGAATGATCATACACCCATCAGGTGACTGATCATGCACTGATCACGTGGCTATCATGCACTGATCACGAGACTGATCATGCACTGTTCACGTCTATATCATGCACTGATCACATGACTGCCCGTGCACTGATCACGTGGATGATCATACACTAATCTTGTGACAGATCATGCACTGATCACGTGGCTGATCATGCACTGATACCGTGACTGAGCATGGACTGATCACATGACTATCATGTAGTGATCACGTGACTTAATGGCGCTGATCATGTGACTGATCATGCGCTGATCATGTTTGCTATCATACACTGATCATGTGCCTCTGGAGGCAATAAACAAAGAGCTGAGTAGGCACGAATCCAGCAGTCAGCAGGCAATAATCATGGAACTCAGCTGTGAGGAATCATGCTGCTCAGCTGGCAATAATCAAGCAGCTGAGCAGGCAGGAATTACGCAGCACAGCTGGCAATTGTCAAGCAGATGACAGGCAGGAATCGTGCAGCTCAGCTGGCAATTGTCAAGCAGATGAGCAGACAGTAATCACGCAGCTCAGCAGGCCCAGATCACGTGACTGATCATGCACTGTTCACGTGGCTTATCATACACTGATCACGTGATGATCATGCACTGATCACTTGGATATCATGCACTGATCACGTGGCTGATCATACACTGTTCACGTGTCTGACCATGCACTGATCACCTGGCTGATCATACACTGCTCACGTAACTGATCATGCACTGATCACGTGGCTATCATGCACTGATCACGTGGCTGAACATGCACTGTTCATGTGGCTGATCACACACCTGTCACGTGACATATCATGCACTGATCACGTGGCACTCATGCACTGATCACATGGCTGATCATACTCTGCTCACGTAACTCATGCACACATCACGTGGCTATCTTGCTCTGCTCACGTGGCTGATCATGCAAGGATCACGTAGCAACCATGGACTGGTCACGTGACTGATCATGCACTGATCACGTAATTGATCCTGCACTGATCAAGTGGCTCATCATGCACTGATCACGTGATGATCATGCACTGATCATGTGGATATCATGCACTGATCACGTGGCTGATCATACACTGTTCACGTGTTTGACCATGCACTGATCACGTGGCTGATCGTACACTGCTCAGGTAACTGATCATGCACTGATCACGTGGCAATCATGCACTTATCACTTGGCTGAACATGCACTGTTCACGTGGCTGATCACACACCTGTCACGTGACATATCATGCACTGATCACGTGGCACTCATGCACTGATCACGTGGCTGATCATACTCTGCTCACGTAACTCATGCACACATCACGTGGCTATCATGCACTGCTCACGTGGCTCGTCATGGAATGATCACGTAGCTACCATATACTGGTCATGTGACTGATCATGCACAGATCACGTCAATGATCATGCACTGTTCAAGTGACTGATCATGTACTGATCACGTGACTGATCATGCACTGATCACGTGGCTATCATGCTCTGCTCATGTGGCTGATCATGCAAGGATCACGTAGCAACCATGTACTTGTCACGTGACTGGTCATGCACTGATCACGTAATTGATCCTGCACTGATCACGTGGCTCATCATGCACTGATCACGTGGCTGATCACACATGTATCACGTGACTGATCATGCACTGATCACGTGGCTCTCATGCACTGATCATGTGGCTATCATGCACTGATCACGTAGCTATCATGAACTGATCACGTGGCTGATCACGCAATGATCACGTAGCTACCATGTACTGGTCATGTGACTGATCATGCACTGATCACGTAATTGATCCTGCACTGATCACATGGCTCATCACGCACTGATCCGGTGTCTGATCACACTCGTATCACGTGACTGATCATGTACAGATCACGTAAATAATCATGAAGTGATCACGTGGCTATCCTGCACTGATCACGTGGATAACATGCACTGATCACGTGGCTGATCACACACGTATCACGTGACTAATCATGCACTGATCACGTGGCTATCATGCACTGATCACGTGGCTATCATGCACTGATCACGTGGCTGATCATGCAATGATCACGGAGCTGCCATGCACTGGTCACGTGACTGATCATGCACTGATCAGGTAATTGATCATGCACTGATCATGTGACTGATCATGCACAGATCACGTAACTGATCATGCAGAGATCACGTGACTGATCATGCACTGATCACGTGGCTATCATGCACTGCTCACGTGGCTGATCATGCAATGATCACGCAGCTACCATGTACTTGTCACATGACTGATCATGCACTGATCACATAATTGATCATGCACTGATCACCTGGCTTATCATGCATTGATCATGTGACTGATCATGTGCTGATCATGTTTGGTGTCACACACTGATCATGTGCCTATGGAGGCAATGAACATAGAGCTGAGTAGGCAGGAATCAGTCAGCAGGCTATAATCATGTAATTCACCTCTGAGAAATCATGCTGCTGAGCTGGCAATAATCAAGTAGATGAGCAGGCAGGAATTACGCAGCACAGGTGGCAATTGTCAAGCAGCTGACAGGCAGGAATCGTGCAGCTCAGCTGGCAATTGTCAAGCAGATGAGCAGACAGTAATCACGCAGCTCAGCAGGCCCTGATCACGTGACTGAGCATGCACTGTTCACGTGGCTGATCACACACCTATCACATGACTGATCATGCACTGATCATGTGAATGATCATGCACTGATCACGTGGCTATCATGCACTGATCACTTGGCTGGACATACACTGATCACGTGCCTGGTCATGCACTGATCACGTGGCTGATCATGCACTGATCACGTGACTGATCATGCACTGATCTCGTCTCTGATCACGTACTGATCACGTGGCTATCATGCCCTGCTCACGTGGCTGATCATGCCATGATCACGCAGCTACCATGTACTGGTCACATGACTGATCATGCACTGATCACGTGACTGATCATGCAGTGATCACGTGGCTATCATGAACTACTCACGTGGCTGATCATGCAATGAACATGTAGCTACCATGTACAGGTCACGTGAATGATCATACACCCATCAGGTGACTGATCATGCACTGATCACGTGGCTATCATGCACTGATCACGAGACTGATCATGCACTGTTCACGTCTATATCATGCACTGATCACATGACTGCCCGTGCACTGATCACGTGGATGATCATACACTAATCTTGTGACAGATCATGCACTGATCACGTGGCTGATCATGCACTGATACCGTGACTGAGCATGGACTGATCACATGACTATCATGTAGTGATCACGTGACTTAATGGCGCTGATCATGTGACTGATCATGCGCTGATCTTGTTTGCTATCATACACTGATCATGTGCCTCTGGAGGCAAAAAAAAAGAGCTGAGTAGGCATGAATCAAACATTCAGCAGGCAATAATCATGGAACACAGGTGTGAGGAATCATGCTGCTCAGCTGGCAATAATCAAGCAGCTGAGCAGGCAGGAATTACGCAGCACAGCTGGCAATTGTCAAGCAGATGACAGGCAGGAATCGTGCAGCTCAGCTGGCAATTGTCAAGCAGATGAGCAGACAGTAATCACGCAGCTCAGCAGGCCCAGATCACGTGACTGAGCATGCACTGTTCACGTGGCTGATCATACACTGATCACGTGATGATCATGCACTGATCACTTGGATATCATGCACTGATCACGTGGCTGATCATACACTGTTCACGTGTCTGACCATGCACTGATCACGTGGCTGATCATAAAGTGCTCACGTAACTGATCATGCACTGATCACGTGGCTATCATGCTCTGCTCACGTGGCTGATCATGCAACGATCACGTATCAACCATGTACTGGTCACGTGACTGATCATGCACTGATCACGTAATTGATCCTGCACTGATTACGTGGCTCATCTTTCACTGATCACGTGGCTGATCACACATGTATCACGTGACTGATCATGCACTGATCACGTGGCTCTCATGCACTGATCACGTGGCTATCATGCACTGATCACTTGGCTGATCATGCACTGATCACGTGACTGATCATGCACTGATCTCGTGTCTGATCATGCACTGATCACGTGGCTATCATGCACTGCTTACGTGGCTGATCATGCCATGATCACGCAGCTACCATGTACTGGTCACATGACTGATCATGCACTGATCACGTGACTGATCATGCACTGATCTCCTGTCTGATCATGCACTGATCACGTGGCTATCATGCACTGCTCACGTGGCTGATCATGTCATGATCACGCAGCTACCATGTACTGGTCTCATGACTGATCATGCACTGATCACGTGACTGATCATGCACTGACCACGTGGCTATCATGCTGTTCTCACGTGGCTGATCATGCCACGATCACGTAGCAACCATGTACTGGTCACGTGACTGATCATGCACTGATCACGTAATTGATCCTGCACTGATCACGTGGCTCATCTTGCACTGATCACGTGGCTGATCACACATGTATCACGTGACTGATCATGCACTGATCACGTGGCTCTCATGCACTGATCTCGAGACTGATCATGCACTGTTCACGTCTATATCATGCACTGATCACATGACTGCCCGTGCACTGATCACGTGGATGATCATACACTAATCTTGTGACAGATCATGCACTGATCACGTGGCTGATCATGCACTGATCACTTGGCTGATCAAGCACTGATCACGTGACTGATCATGCACTGATCTCGTGTCTGATCATGCACTGATCACGTGGCTATCATGCACTGCTCACGTGGCTGATCATGTCATGATCACGCAGCTACCATGTACTGGTCACATGACTGATCATGCACTGATCACGTGACTGATCATGCAGTGATCACGTGGCTATCATGAACTACTCACGTGGCTGATCATGCAATGAACATGTAGCTACCATGTACAGGTCACGTGAATGATCATACACCCATCAGGTGACTGATCATGCACTGATCACGTGGCTATCATGCACTGATCACGAGACTGATCATGCACTGTTCACGTCTATATCATGCACTGATCACATGACTGCCCGTGCACTGATCACGTGGATGATCATACACTAATCTTGTGACAGATCATGCACTGATCACGTGGCTGATCATGCACTGATACCGTGACTGAGCATGGACTGATCACATGACTATCATGTAGTGATCACGTGACTTAATGGCGCTGATCATGTGACTGATCATGCGCTGATCATGTTTGCTATCATACACTGATCATGTGCCTCTGGAGGCAATAAACAAAGAGCTGAGTAGGCACGAATCCAGCAGTCAGCAGGCAATAATCATGGAACTCAGCTGTGAGGAATCATGCTGCTCAGCTGGCAATAATCAAGCAGCTGAGCAGGCAGGAATTACGCAGCACAGCTGGCAATTGTCAAGCAGATGACAGGCAGCAATCGTGCAGCTCAGCTGGCAATTGTCAAGCAGATGAGCAGACAGTAATCACGCAGCTCAGCAGGCCCAGATCACGTGACTGATCATGCACTGTTCACGTGGCTTATCATACACTGATCACGTGATGATCATGCACTGATCACTTGGATATCATGCACTGATCACGTGGCTGATCATACACTGTTCACGTGTCTGACCATGCACTGATCACCTGGCTGATCATACACTGCTCACGTAACTGATCATGCACTGATCACGTGGCTATCATGCACTGATCACGTGGCTGAACATGCACTGTTCATGTGGCTGATCACACACCTGTCACGTGACATATCATGCACTGATCACGTGGCACTCATGCACTGATCACATGGCTGATCATACTCTGCTCACGTAACTCATGCACACATCACGTGGCTATCTTGCTCTGCTCACGTGGCTGATCATGCAAGGATCACGTAGCAACCATGGACTGGTCACGTGACTGATCATGCACTGATCACGTAATTGATCCTGCACTGATCAAGTGGCTCATCATGCACTGATCACGTGATGATCATGCACTGATCATGTGGATATCATGCACTGATCACGTGGCTGATCATACACTGTTCACGTGTTTGACCATGCACTGATCACGTGGCTGATCGTACACTGCTCAGGTAACTGATCATGCACTGATCACGTGGCAATCATGCACTTATCACTTGGCTGAACATGCACTGTTCACGTGGCTGATCACACACCTGTCACGTGACATATCATGCACTGATCACGTGGCACTCATGCACTGATCACGTGGCTGATCATACTCTGCTCACGTAACTCATGCACACATCACGTGGCTATCATGCACTGCTCACGTGGCTCGTCATGGAATGATCACGTAGCTACCATATACTGGTCATGTGACTGATCATGCACAGATCACGTCAATGATCATGCACTGTTCAAGTGACTGATCATGTACTGATCACGTGACTGATCATGCACTGATCACGTGGCTATCATGCTCTGCTCATGTGGCTGATCATGCAAGGATCACGTAGCAACCATGTACTTGTCACGTGACTGGTCATGCACTGATCACGTAATTGATCCTGCACTGATCACGTGGCTCATCATGCACTGATCACGTGGCTGATCACACATGTATCACGTGACTGATCATGCACTGATCACGTGGCTCTCATGCACTGATCATGTGGCTATCATGCACTGATCACGTAGCTATCATGAACTGATCACGTGGCTGATCACGCAATGATCACGTAGCTACCATGTACTGGTCATGTGACTGATCATGCACTGATCACGTAATTGATCCTGCACTGATCACATGGCTCATCACGCACTGATCCGGTGTCTGATCACACTCGTATCACGTGACTGATCATGTACAGATCACGTAAATAATCATGAAGTGATCACGTGGCTATCCTGCACTGATCACGTGGATAACATGCACTGATCACGTGGCTGATCACACACGTATCACGTGACTAATCATGCACTGATCACGTGGCTATCATGCACTGATCACGTGGCTATCATGCACTGATCACGTGGCTGATCATGCAATGATCACGGAGCTGCCATGCACTGGTCACGTGACTGATCATGCACTGATCAGGTAATTGATCATGCACTGATCATGTGACTGATCATGCACAGATCACGTAACTGATCATGCAGAGATCACGTGACTGATCATGCACTGATCACGTGGCTATCATGCACTGCTCACGTGGCTGATCATGCAATGATCACGCAGCTACCATGTACTTGTCACATGACTGATCATGCACTGATCACATAATTGATCATGCACTGATCACCTGGCTTATCATGCATTGATCATGTGACTGATCATGTGCTGATCATGTTTGGTGTCACACACTGATCATGTGCCTATGGAGGCAATGAACATAGAGCTGAGTAGGCAGGAATCAGTCAGCAGGCTATAATCATGTAATTCACCTCTGAGAAATCATGCTGCTGAGCTGGCAATAATCAAGTAGATGAGCAGGCAGGAATTACGCAGCACAGGTGGCAATTGTCAAGCAGCTGACAGGCAGGAATCGTGCAGCTCAGCTGGCAATTGTCAAGCAGATGAGCAGACAGTAATCACGCAGCTCAGCAGGCCCTGATCACGTGACTGAGCATGCACTGTTCACGTGGCTGATCACACACCTATCACATGACTGATCATGCACTGATCATGTGAATGATCATGCACTGATCACGTGGCTATCATGCACTGATCACTTGGCTGGACATACACTGATCACGTGCCTGGTCATGCACTGATCACGTGGCTGATCATGCACTGATCACGTGACTGATCATGCACTGATCTCGTCTCTGATCACGTACTGATCACGTGGCTATCATGCCCTGCTCACGTGGCTGATCATGCCATGATCACGCAGCTACCATGTACTGGTCACATGACTGATCATGCACTGATCACGTGACTGATCATGCAGTGATCACGTGGCTATCATGAACTACTCACGTGGCTGATCATGCAATGAACATGTAGCTACCATGTACAGGTCACGTGAATGATCATACACCCATCAGGTGACTGATCATGCACTGATCACGTGGCTATCATGCACTGATCACGAGACTGATCATGCACTGTTCACGTCTATATCATGCACTGATCACATGACTGCCCGTGCACTGATCACGTGGATGATCATACACTAATCTTGTGACAGATCATGCACTGATCACGTGGCTGATCATGCACTGATACCGTGACTGAGCATGGACTGATCACATGACTATCATGTAGTGATCACGTGACTTAATGGCGCTGATCATGTGACTGATCATGCGCTGATCATGTTTGCTATCATACACTGATCATGTGCCTCTGGAGGCAATAAACAAAGAGCTGAGTAGGCACGAATCAAACAGTCAGCAGGCAATAATCATGGAACTCAGGTGTGAGGAATCATGCTGCTCAGCTGGCAATAATCAAGCAGCTGAGCAGGCAGGAATTACGCAGCACAGCTGGCAATTGTCAAGCAGATGACAGGCAGGAATCGTGCAGCTCAGCTGGCAATTGACAAGCAGATGAGCAGACAGTAATCACGCAGCTCAGCAGGCCCAGATCACGGGACTGAGCATACACTGTTCACGTGGCTGATCATACACTGATCACGTGATGATCATGCACTGATCACTTGGATATCATGCACTGATCACATGGCTGATCATACACTGTTCACGTGTCTGACCATGCACTGATCACGTGGCTGATCATACACTGCTCACGTAACTGATCATGCACTGATCACGTGGCTATCATGCACTGATCACGTGGCTGAACATGCACTGTTCACGTGGCTGATCACACACCTGTCACGTGACATATCATGCACTGATCACGTGGCACTCATGCACTGATCACGTGGCTGATCATACTCTGCTCACGTAACTCATGCACACATCACGTGGCTATCATGCACTGCTCACGTGGCTCGTCATGGAATGATCACGTAGCAACCATATACTGGTAACGTGACTGATCATGCAAAGATCACGTAAATGATCATGCACTGGTCACGTGACTGATCATGTACTGATCACGTGACTGATCATGCACTGACCACGTGGCTATCATGCTCTGCTCACATGGCTGATCATGCAATGATCACGTAGCAACCATGTACTGGTCACGTGACTGATCATGCACTGATCACGTAATTGATCCTGCACTGATCATGTGGCTCATCATGCACTGATCACGTGGCTGATCACACATGTATCACGTGACTGATCATGCACTGATCACCTGGCTCTCATGCACTGATCACGTGGCTCTCATGCACTGATCACGTGGATATCATGCACTGATCACATGGATGATCACACACGTATCACATGACTGATCATGCACTGATCACGTGGCTATCATGCACTGATCACGTGGCTATCATGCACTGATCATGTGGCTGATCAGGCAATGATCACGTAGCTACCATGTACTGGTCACGTGACTGATCATGCACTGATCACGTAATTGATCATGCACTGATCATGTGGCTGATCATGCACTGATCACGTGGCTGATCATACACTGATCACATAACTGATCATGCACTGATCATGTGACTGATCATGCACTGATTACGTGGCTATCATGCACTGATCCCTTGGCTGGACATACACTGATCACGTGCCTGGTCATGCACTGATCACGTGGCTGATCATGCAGTGATCACGTAACTACCATGTACAGGTCACGTGAATGATCATACACCCATCAGGTGACTGATCATGCACTGATCACGTGGCTATCATGCACTGATCGCGAGACTGATCATGCACTGTTCAGGTCTATATCATGCACTGATCACATGACTGCCCGTGCACTGATCACGTGGATGATCATACACTAATCTTGTGACAGATCATGCACTGATCACGTGGCTGATCATGCACTGATACCGTGACTGAGCATGGACTGATCACATGACTATCATGTAGTGATCACGTGACTTAATGGCGCTGATCATGTGACTGATCATGCGCTGATCTTGTTTGCTATCATACACTGATCATGTGCCTCTGGAGGCAAAAAAAAGAGCTGAGTAGGCATGAATCAAACATTCAGCAGGCAATAATCATGGAACACAGGTGTGAGGAATCATGCTGCTCAGCTGGCAATAATCAAGCAGCTGAGCAGGCAGGAATTACGCAGCACAGCTGGCAATTGTCAAGCAGATGACAGGCAGGAATCGTGCAGCTCAGCTGGCAATTGTCAAGCAGATGAGCAGACAGTAATCACGCAGCTCAGCAGGCCCAGATCACGTGACTGAGCATGCACTGTTCACGTGGCTGATCATACACTGATCACGTGATGATCATGCACTGATCACTTGGATATCATGCACTGATCACGTGGCTGATCATACACTGTTCACGTGTCTGACCATGCACTGATCACGTGGCTGATCATAAAGTGCTCACGTAACTGATCATGCACTGATCACGTGGCTATCATGCTCTGCTCACGTGGCTGATCATGCAACGATCACGTAGCAACCATGTACTGGTCACGTGACTGATCATGCACTGATCACGTAATTGATCCTGCACTGATCACGTGGCTCATCACGCACTGATCACGTGGCTGATCACACATGTATCACGTGACTGACCATGCACTGATCACGTTGCTCTCATGCACTGATCACGTGGCTATCATGCACTGATCACTTGGCTGATCATGCACTGATAACGTGACTGATCATGCACTGATCTCGTGTCTGATCATGCACTGATCACGTGGCTATCATGCACTGCTCACGTGGCTGATCATGCCATGATCACGCAGCTACCATGTACTGGTCACATGACTGATCATGCACTGATCACGTGACTGATCATGCAGTGATCACGTGGCGATCATGAACTACTCACGTGGCTGATCATGCAATGATCACGAGACTGATCATGCACTGTTCACGTCTATATCATGCACTGATAACATGACTGCCCGTGCACTGATCACGTGGATGATCATACACTAATCTTGTGACAGGTCATGCACTGATCACGTGGCTGATCATGCACTGATACCGTGACTGAGCATGGACTGATCACATGACTATCATGTAGTGATCACGTGACTTAATGGCGCTGATCATGTGACTGATTATGCGCTGATCATGTTTGCTATCATACAGTGATCATGTGCCTCTGGAGGCAATAAACAAAGAGCTGAGTAGGCACGAATCAAACAGTCAGCAGGCAATAATCATGGAACACAGGTGTGAGGAATCATGCTGCTCAGCTGGCAATAATCAAGCAGCTGAGCAGGCAGGAATTATGCAGCACAGCTGGCAACTGTCAAGCAGATGACAGGCAGGAATCGTGCAGCTCAGCTGGAAATTGTCAAGCAGATGAGCAGACAGTAATCACGCAGCTCAGCAGGCCCTTATCACGTGACTGAGCATGCACTGTTCACGTGGCTCATCATACACTGATCACGTGATGATCATGCACTGATCATGTGGATATCATGCACTGATCACGTGGCTGATCATACACTGTTCACGTGTTTGACCATGCACTGATCACGTGGCTGATCATACACTGCTCAGGTAACTGATCATGCACTGATCACGTGGCTATCATGCACTGATCACGTGGCTGAACATGCACTGTTCACGTGGCTGATCACACACCTGTCACGTGACATATCATGCACTGATCACGTGGCACTCATGCACTGATCACGTGGCTGATCATACTCTGCTCACGTAACTCATGCACACATCACGTGGCTATCATGCTCTGCTCACGTGGCTGATCATGCAAGGATCACTTAGCAACCATGTACTGGTCACGTGACTGATCATGCACTGATCACGTAATTGATCCTGCACTGATCAAGTGGCTCATCATGCACTGATCACGTGATGATCATGCACTGATCATGTGGATATCATGCACTGATCACGTGGCTGATCATACACTGTTCACGTGTTTGACCATGCACTGATCACGTGGCTGATCATACACTGCTCAGGTAACTGATCATACACTGATCACGTGGCTGAACATGCACTGTTCACGTGGCTGATCACACACCTGTCATGTGACATATCATGCACTGATCACGTGGCACTCATGCACTGATCACGTGGCTGATCATACTCTGCTCACGTAACTCATGCACACATCACGTGGCTATCATGCACTGCTCACGTGGCTCGTCATGGAATGATCACGTAGCTACCATATACTGGTCATGTGACTGATCATGCACAGATCACGTCAATGATCATGCACTGTTCAAGTGACTGATCATGTACTGATCACGTGACTGATCATGCACTGATCACGTGGCTATCATGCTCTGCTCATGTGGCTGATCATGCAAGGATCACGTAGCAACCATGTACTTGTCACGTGACTGGTCATGCACTGATCACGTAATTGATCCTGCACTGATCACGTGGCTCATCATGCACTGATCAGGTGGCTGATCACACATGTATCACGTGACTGATCATGCACTGATCACGTGGCTCTCATGCACTGATCATGTGGCTATCATGCACTGATCACGTAGCTATCATGAACTGATCACGTGGCTGATCACGCAATGATCACGTAGCTACCATGTACTGGTCATGTGACTGATCATGCACTGATCACGTAATTGATCCTGCACTGATCACATGGCTCATCACGCACTGATCCGGTGTCTGATCACACTCGTATCACGTGACTGATCATGTACAGATCACGTAAATAATCATGAAGTGATCACGTGGCTATCCTGCACTGATCACGTGGATAACATGCACTGATCACGTGGCTGATCACACACGTATCACGTGACTAATCATGCACTGATCACGTGGCTATCATGCACTGATCACGTGGCTATCATGCACTGATCACGTGGCTGATCATGCAATGATCACGCAGCTGCCATGCACTGGTCACGTGACTGATCATGCACTGATCAGGTAATTGATCATGCACTGATCATGTGACTGATCATGCACAGATCACGTAACTGATCATGCAGAGATCACGTGACTGATCATGCACTGATCACGTGGCTATCATGCACTGCTCACGTGGCTGATCATGCAATGATCACGCAGCTACCATGTACTTGTCACATGACTGATCATGCACTGATCACATAATTGATCATGCACTGATCACCTGGCTTATCATGCATTGATCATGTGACTGATCATGTGCTGATCATGTTTGGTGTCACACACTGATCATGTGCCTATGGAGGCAATGAACATAGAGCTGAGTAGGCAGGAATCAGTCAGCAGGCTATAATCATGTAATTCACCTCTGAGAAATCATGCTGCTGAGCTGGCAATAATCAAGTAGATGAGCAGGCAGGAATTACGCAGCACAGGTGGCAATTGTCAAGCAGCTGACAGGCAGGAATCGTGCAGCTCAGCTGGCAATTGTCAAGCAGATGAGCAGACAGTAATCACGCAGCTCAGCAGGCCCTGATCACGTGACTGAGCATGCACTGTTCACGTGGCTGATCACACACCTATCACATGACTGATCATGCACTGATCATGTGAATGATCATGCACTGATCACGTGGCTATCATGCACTGATCACTTGGCTGGACATACACTGATCACGTGCCTGGTCATGCACTGATCACGTGGCTGATCATGCACTGATCACGTGACTGATCATGCACTGATCTCGTCTCTGATCACGTACTGATCACGTGGCTATCATGCCCTGCTCACGTGGCTGATCATGCCATGATCACGCAGCTACCATGTACTGGTCACATGACTGATCATGCACTGATCACGTGACTGATCATGCAGTGATCACGTGGCTATCATGAACTACTCACGTGGCTGATCATGCAATGAACATGTAGCTACCATGTACAGGTCACGTGAATGATCATACACCCATCAGGTGACTGATCATGCACTGATCACGTGGCTATCGTGCACTGATCACGAGACTGATCATGCACTGTTCACGTCTATATCATGCACTGATCACATGACTGCCCGTGCACTGATCACGTGGATGATCATACACTAATCTTGTGACAGATCATGCACTGATCACGTGGCTGATCATGCACTGATACCGTGACTGAGCATGGACTGATCACATGACTATCATGTAGTGATCACGTGACTTAATGGCGCTGATCATGTGACTGATCATGCGCTGATCATGTTTGCTATCATACACTGATCATGTGCCTCTGGAGGCAATAAACAAAGAGCTGAGTAGGCACGAATCAAACAGTCAGCAGGCAATAATCATGGAACTCAGGTGTGAGGAATCATGCTGCTCAGCTGGCAATAATCAAGCAGCTGAGCAGGCAGGAATTACGCAGCACAGCTGGCAATTGTCAAGCAGATGACAGGCAGGAATCGTGCAGCTCAGCTGGCAATTGACAAGCAGATGAGCAGACAGTAATCACGCAGCTCAGCAGGCCCAGATCACGGGACTGAGCATACACTGTTCACGTGGCTGATCATACACTGATCACGTGATGATCATGCACTGATCACTTGGATATCATGCACTGATCACATGGCTGATCATACACTGTTCACGTGTCTGACCATGCACTGATCACGTGGCTGATCATACACTGCTCACGTAACTGATCATGCACTGATCACGTGGCTATCATGCACTGATCACGTGGCTGAACATGCACTGTTCACGTGGCTGATCACACACCTGTCACGTGACATATCATGCACTGATCACGTGGCACTCATGCACTGATCACGTGGCTGATCATACTCTGCTCACGTAACTCATGCACACATCACGTGGCTATCATGCACTGCTCACGTGGCTCGTCATGGAATGATCACGTAGCAACCATATACTGGTAACGTGACTGATCATGCAAAGATCACGTAAATGATCATGCACTGGTCACGTGACTGATCATGTACTGATCACGTGACTGATCATGCACTGACCACGTGGCTATCATGCTCTGCTCACATGGCTGATCATGCAATAATCACGTAGCAACCATGTACTGGTCACGTGACTGATCATGCACTGATCACGTAATTGATCCTGCACTGATCATGTGGCTCATCATGCACTGATCACGTGGCTGATCACACATGTATCACGTGACTGATCATGCACTGATCACGTGGCTCTCATGCACTTATCACGTGGCTCTCATGCACTGATCACGTGGATATCATGCACTGATCACGTGGCTGATCACACACGTATCACATGACTGATCATTCACTGATCACGTGGCTATCATGCACTGATCACGTGGCTATCATGCACTGATCATGTGGCTGATCAGGCAATGATCACGTAGCTACCATGTACTGGTCACGTGACTGATCATGCACTGATCACGTAATTGATCATGCACTGATCATGTGGCTGATCATGCACTGATCACGTGGCTGATCATACACTGATCACATAACTGATCATGCACTGATCATGTGACTGATCATGCACTGATTACGTGGCTATCATGCACTGATCCCTTGGCTGGACATACACTGATCACGTGCCTGGTCATGCACTGATCACGTGGCTGATGATGCAGTGATCACGTAACTACCATGTACAGGTCACGTGAATAATCATACACCCATCAGGTGACTGATCATGCACTGATCACGTGGCTATCATGCACTGATCACGAGACTGATCATGCACTGTTCAGGTCTATATCATGCACTGATCACATGACTGCCCGTGCACTGATCACGTGGATGATCATACACTAATCTTGTGACAGATCATGCACTGATCACGTGGCTGATCATGCACTGATACCGTGACTGAGCATGGACTGATCACATGACTATCATGTAGTGATCACGTGACTTAATGGCGCTGATCATGTGACTGATCATGCGCTGATCTTGTTTGCTATCATACACTGATCATGTGCCTCTGGAGGCAAAAAAAAAAGAGCTGAGTAGGCATGAATCAAACATTCAGCAGGCAATAATCATGGAACACAGGTGTGAGGAATCATGCTGCTCAGCTGGCAATAATCAAGCAGCTGAGCAGGCAGGAATTACGCAGCACAGCTGGCAATTGTCAAGCAGATGACAGGCAGGAATCGTGCAGCTCAGCTGGCAATTGTCAAGCAGATGAGCAGACAGTAATCACGCAGCTCAGCAGGCCCAGATCACGTGACTGAGCATGCACTGTTCACGTGGCTGATCATACACTGATCACGTGATGATCATGCACTGATCACTTGGATATCATGCACTGATCACGTGGCTGATCATACACTGTTCACGTGTCTGACCATGCACTGATCACGTGGCTGATCATAAAGTGCTCACGTAACTGATCATGCACTGATCACGTGGCTATCATGCTCTGCTCACGTGGCTGATCATGCAACGATCACGTATCAACCATGTACTGATCACGTGACTGATCATGCACTGATCACGTAATTGATCCTGCACTGATCACGTGGCTCATCACGCACTGATCACGTGGCTGATCACACATGTATCACGTGACTGACCATGCACTGATCACGTGGCTCTCATGCACTGATCACGTGGCTATCATGCACTGATCACTTGGCTGATCATGCACTGATAACGTGACTGATCATGCACTGATCTCGTGTCTGATCATGCACTGATCACGTGGCTATCATGCACAGCTCACGTGGCTGATCATGCCATGATCACGAAGCTACCATGTACTGGTCACATGACAGATCATGCACTGATCACGTGACTGATCATGCAGTGATCACGTGGCTGATCATGAACTACTCACGTGGCTGATCATGCAATGATCACGAGACTGATCATGCACTGTTCACGTCTATATCATGCACTGATAACATGACTGCCCGTGCGCTGATCACGTGGATGATCATACACTAATCTTGTGACAGATCATGCACTGATCACGTGGCTGATCATGCACTGATACCGTGACTGAGCATGGACTGATCACATGACTATCATGTAGTGATCACGTGACTTAATGGCGCTGATCATGTGACTGATTATGCGCTGATCATGTTTGCTATCATACAGTGATCATGTGCCTCTGGAGGCAATAAACAAAGAGCTGAGTAGGCACGAATCAAACAGTCAGCTGGCAATAATCATGGAACACAGGTGTGAGGAATCATGCTGCTCAGCTGGCAATAATCAAGCAGCTGAGCAGGCAGGAATTATGCAGCACAGCTGGCAATTGTCAAGCAGATGACAGGCAGGAATCGTGCAGCTCAGCTGGAAATTGTCAAGCAGATGAGCAGACAGTAATCACGCAGCTCAGCAGGCCCAGATCACGTGACTGAGCATGCACTGTTCACGTGGCTGATCATACACTGATCACGTGATGATCATGCACTGATCATGTGGATATCATGCACTGATCACGTGGCTGATCATACACTGTTCACGTGTTTGACCATGCACTGATCACGTGGCTGATCATACACTGCTCAGGTAACTGATCATGCACTGATCACGTGGCTATCATGCACTGATCACGTGGCTGAACATGCACTGTTCACGTGGCTGATCACACACCTGTCACGTGACATATCATGCACTGATCACGTGGCACTCATGCACTGATCACGTGGCTGATCATACTCTGCTCACGTAACTCATGCACACATCACGTGGCTATCATGCTCTGCTCACGTGGCTGATCATGCAAGGATCACTTAGCAACCATGTACTGGTCACGTGACTGATCATGCACTGATCACGTAATTGATCCTGCACTGATCAAGTGGCTCATCATGCACTGATCACGTGATGATCATGCACTGATCATGTGGATATCATGCACTGATCACGTGGCTGATCATACACTGTTCACGTGTTTGACCATGCACTGATCACGTGGCTGATCATACACTGCTCACGTAACTGATCATGCACTGATCACGTGGCTGAACATGCACTGTTCACGTGGCTGATCACACACCTGTCATGTGACATATCATGCACTGATCACGTGGCACTCATGCACTGATCACGTGGCTGATCATACTCTGCTCACGTAACTCATGCACACATCACGTGGCTATCATGCACTGCTCACGTGGCTCGTCATGGAATGATCACGTAGCTACCATATACTGGTCATGTGACTGATCATGCACAGATCACGTCAATGATCATGCACTGTTCAAGTGACTGATCATGTACTGATCACGTGACTGATCATGCACTGATCACGTGGCTATCATGCTCTGCTCATGTGGCTGATCATGCAAGGATCACGTAGCAACCATGTACTTGTCACGTGACTGATCATGCACTGATCACGTAATTGATCCTGCACTGATCACGTGGCTCATTATGCGCTGATCACGTGGCTGATCAAACATGTATCACCTGACTGATCATGCACTGATCACGTGGCTCTCATGCACTGATCATGTGGCTATCATGCACTGATTACGTAGATATCATGATCTGATCACGTGGCTGATCACGCAATGATCACGTAGCTACCATGTAATGGTCATGTGACTGATCATGCACTGATCACGTAATTGATCCTGCACTGATCACATGGCTCATCACGCACTGATCCGGTGTCTGATCACACTCGTATCACGTGACTGATCATGTACAGATCACGTAAATAATCATGAAGTGATCACTTGGCTATCCTGCACTGATCACGTGGATAACATGCACTGATCACGTGGCTGATCACACACGTATCTCGTGACTAATCATGCACTGATCACGTGGCTATCATGCACTGATCACGTGGCTATAATGCACTGATCACGTGGCTGATCATGCAATGATCACGGAGCTGCCATGCACTGGTCACGTGACTGATCATGCACTGATCAGGTAATTGATCATGCACTGATCATGTGACTGATCATGCACAGATCACGTAACTGATCATGCAGAGATCACGTGACTGATCATGCACTGATCACGTGGCTATCATGCACTGCTCACGTGGCTGATCATGCAATGATCACGCAGCTACCATGTACTTGTCACATGACTGATCATGCACTGATCACATAATTGATCATGCACTGATCACCTGGCTTATCATGCATTGATCATGTGACTGATCATGTGCTGATCATGTTTGGTGTCACACACTGATCATGTGCCTATGGAGGCAATGAACATAGAGCTGAGTAGGCAGGAATCAGTCAGCAGGCTATAATCATGTAATTCACCTCTGAGAAATCATGCTGCTGAGCTGGCAATAATCAAGTAGATGAGCAGGCAGGAATTACGCAGCACAGGTGGCAATTGTCAAGCAGCTGACAGGCAGGAATCGTGCAGCTCAGCTGGCAATTGTCAAGCAGATGAGCAGACAGTAATCACGCAGCTCAGCAGGCCCTGATCACGTGACTGAGCATGCACTGTTCACGTGGCTGATCACACACCTATCACATGACTGATCATGCACTGATCATGTGAATGATCATGCACTGATCACGTGGCTATCATGCACTGATCACTTGGCTGACATACACTGATCACGTGCCTGGTCATGCACTGATCACGTGGCTGATCATGCACTGATCACGTGACTGATCATGCACTGATCTCGTGTCTGATCATGCACTGATCACGTGGCTATCATGCACTGCTCACGTGGCTGATCATGCCATGATCACGCAGCTACCATGTACTGGTCACATGACTGATCATGCACTGATCACGTGACTGATCATGCAGTGATCACGTGGCTATCATGAACTACTCACGTGGCTGATCATGCAATGATCATGTAGCTACCATGTACAGGTCACGTGAATGATCATACACCCATCAGGTGACTGATCATGCACTGATCACGTGGCTATCATGCACTGATCAAGAGACTGATCATGCACTGTTCACGTCTATATCATGCACTGATCACATGACTGCCCGTGCACTGATCACGTGGATGATCATACACTAATCTTGTGACAGATCATGCACTGATCACGTGGCTGATCATGCACTGATACCGTGACTGAGCATGGACTGATCACATGACTATCATGTAGTGATCACGTGACTTAATGGCGCTGATCATGTGACTGATCATGCGCTGATCATGTTTGCTATCATACACTGATCATGTGCCTCTGGAGGCAATAAACAAAGAGCTGAGTAGGCACGAATCAAACAGTCAGCAGGCAATAATCATGGAACACAGGTGTGAGGAATCATGCTGCTCAGCTGGCAATAATCAAGCAGCTGAGCAGGCAGGAATTATGCAGCACAGCTGGCAATTATCAAGCAGATGACAGGCAGGAATCGTGCAGCTCAGCTGGAAATTGTCAAGCAGATGAGCAGACAGTAATCACGCAGCTCAGCAGGCCCAGATCACGTGACTGAGCATGCACTGTTCACGTGGCTGATCATACACTGATCACGTGATGATCATGCACTGATCATGTGGATATCATGCACTGATCACGTGGCTGATCATACACTGTTCACGTGTTTGACCATGCACTGATCACGTGGCTGATCATACACTGCTCAGGTAACTGATCATGAACTGATCACGTGGCTATCATGCACTGATCACGTGGCTGAACATGCACTGTTCACGTGGCTGATCACACACATGTCACGTGACATATCATGCACTGATCACGTGGCACTCATGCACTGATCACGTGGCTGATCATACTCTGCTCACGTAACTCATGCACACATCACGTGGCTATCATGCTCTGCTCACGTGGCTGATCATGCAAGGATCACTTAGCAACCATGTACTGGTCACGTGACTGATCATGCACTGATCACGTAATTGATCCTGCACTGATCAAGTGGCTCATCATGCACTGATCACGTGATGATCATGCACTGATCATGTGGATATCATGCACTGATCACGTGGCTGATCATACACTGTTCACGTGTTTGACCATGCACTGATCACGTGGCTGATCATACACTGCTCAGGTAACTGATCATGCACTGATCACGTGGCTGAACATGCACTGTTCACGTGGCTGATCACACACCTGTCATGTGACATATCATGCACTGATCACGTGGCACTCATGCACTGATCAGGTGGCTGATCATACTCTGCTCACGTAACTCATGCACACATCACGTGGCTATCATGCACTGCTCACGTGGCTCGTCATGGAATGATCACGTAGCTACCATATACTGGTCATGTGACTGATCATGCACAGATCACGTCAATGATCATGCACTGTTCAAGTGACTGATCATGTACTGATCACGTGACTGATCATGCACTGATCACGTGGCTATCATGCTCTGCTCATGTGGCTGATCATGCAAGGATCACGTAGCAACCATGTACTTGTCACGTGACTGATCATGCACTGATCACGTAATTGATCCTGCACTGATCACGTGGCTCATTATGCGCTGATCACGTGGCTGATCACACATGTATCACGTGAGTGATCATGCACTGATCACGTGGCTCTCATGCACTGATCATGTGGCTATCATGCACTGATTACATAGCTATCATGAACTGATCACGTGGCTGATCACGCAATGATCACGTAGCTACCATGTACTGGTCATGTGACTGATCATGCACTGATCACGTAATTGATCCTGCACTGATCACATGGCTCATCACGCACTGATCCGGTGTCTGATCACACTCGTATCACGTGACTGATCATGTACAGATCACGTAAATAATCATGAAGTGATCACGTGGCTATACTGCACTGATCACGTGGATAACATGCACTGATCACGTGGCTGATCACACACGTATCACGTGACTAATCATGCACTGATCACGTGGCTATCATGCACTGATCACGTGGCTGATCATGCAATGATCACGGAGCTGCCATGCACTGTTCACGTGACTGATCATGCACTGATCAGGTAATTGATCATGCACTGATCATGTGACTGATCATGCACAGATCACGTAACTGATCATGCAGAGATCACGTGACTGATCATGCACTGATCACGTGGCTATCATGCACTGCTCACGTGGCTGATCATGCAATGATCACGCAGCTACCATGTACTTGTCACATGACTGATCATGCACTGATCACATAATTGATCATGCACTGATCACCTGGCTTATCATGCATTGATCATGTGACTGATCATGTGCTGATCATGTTTGGTGTCACACACTGATCATGTGCCTATGGAGGCAATGAACATAGAGCTGAGTAGGCAGGAATCAGTCAGCAGGCTATAATCATGTAATTCACCTCTGACAAATCATGCTGCTGAGCTGGCAATAATCAAGTAGATGAGCAGGCAGGAATTACGCAGCACAGGTGGCAATTGTCAAGCAGCTGACAGGCAGGAATCGTGCAGCTCAGCTGGCAATTGTCAAGCAGATGAGCAGACAGTAATCACGCAGCTCAGCAGGCCCTGATCACGTGACTGAGCATGCACTGTTCACGTGGCTGATCACACACCTATCACATGACTGATCATGCACTGATCATGTGAATGATCATGCACTGATCACTTGGCTGGACATACACTGATCACGTGCCTGGTCATGCACTGATCACGTGGCTGATCATGCACTGATCACGTGACTGATCATGCACTGATCTCATGTCTGATCATGCACTGATCACGTGGCTATCATGCACTGCTCACGTGGCTGATCACGCCATGATCACGCAGCTACCATGTACTGGTCACATGACTGATCAGGCACTGATCACGTGACTGATCATGCAGTGATCACGTGGCTATCATGAACTACTCACGTGGCTGATCATGCAAGGATCATGTAGCTACCATGTACAGGTCACGTGAATGATCATACACCCATCAGGTGACTGATCATGCACTGATCACGTGGCTATCATGCACTGATCACGAGACTGATCATGCACTGTTCACGTCTATATCATGCACTGATCACATGACTGCCCGTGCACTGATCACGTGGATGATCATACACTAATCTTGTGACAGATCATGCACTGATCACGTGGCTGATCATGCACTGATACCGTGACTGAGCATGGACTGATCACATGACTATCATGTAGTGATCACGTGACTTAATGGCGCTGATCATGTGACTGATCATGCGCTGATCATGTTTGCTATCATACACTGATCATGTGCCTCTGGAGGCAATAAACAAAGAGCTGAGTAGGCACGAATCAAACAGTCAGCAGGCAATAATCATGGAACTCAGGTGTGAGGAATCATGCTGCTCAGCTGGCAATAATCAAGCAGCTGAGCAGGCAGGAATTACGCAGCACAACTGGCAATTGTCAAGCAGATGACAGGCAGGAATCGTGCAGCTCAGCTGGCAATTGTCAAGCAGATGAGCAGACAGTAATCACGCAGCTCAGCAGGCCCAGATCACGGGACTGAGCATGCACTGTTCACGTGGCTGATCATACACTGATCACGTGATGATCATGCACTGATCACTTGGATATCATGCACTGATCACGTGGCTGATCATACAATGTTCACGTGTCTGACCATGCACTGATCACGTGGCTGACCATACACTGCTCACGTAACTGATCATGCACTGATCACGTGGCTGAACATGCACTGTTCACGTGGCTGATCACACACCTGTCACGTGACATATCATGCACTGATCACGTGGCACTCATGCACTGATCACGTGGCTGATCATACTCTGCTCACGTAACTCATGCACACATCACGTGGCTCTCATGCACTGCTCACGTGGCTCGTCATGGAATGATCACGTAGCAACCATATACTGGTAACGTGACTGATCATGCAAAGATCACGTAAATGATCATGCACTGGTCACGTGACTGATCATGTACTGATCACGTGACTGATCATGCACTGACCACGTGGCTATCATGGTCTTCTCACGTGGCTGATCATGCAATGATCACGTAGCAACCATTTACTGGTCACGTGACTGATCATGCACTGATCACGTAATTGATCCTGCACTGATCACGTGGCTCATCATGCACTGATCACGTGGCTGATCACACATGTATCACGTGACTGATCATGCACTGATCACGTGGCTCTCATGCACTGATCACGTGGCTGTCATGCACTGATCACGTGGCTGTCATGCACTGATCACGTGGCTGATCACACACGTATCACATGACTGATCATGCACTGATCACGTGGCTATCATGCACTGATCACTTGGCTATCATGCACTGATCATGTGGCTGATCAGGCAATGATCACGTGCTACCATGTACTGGTCACGTGACTGATCATGCACTGATCACGTAATTGATCATGCACTGATCATGTGGCTGATCATGCACTGATCACGTGGCTGATCATACACTGATCACCTAACTGATCATGCACTGATCACGTGACTGATCATGCACTGATCACGTGGCTATCATGCACTGATCACTTGGCTGACATACACTGATCACGTGCCTGGTCATGCACTTATCACGTGGCTGATCATGCAGTGATCACGTGGCTGTCATGAACTACTCACGTGGCTGATCATGCAATGATCACGTAACTACCATGTACAGGTCACGTGAATGATCATACACCCATCAGGTGACTGATCATGCACTGATCACGTGGCTATCATGCACTGATCACGAGACTGATCATGCACTGTTCAGGTCTATATCATGCACTGATCACATGACTGCCCGTGCACTGATCACGTGGATGATCATACACTAATCTTGTGACAGATCATGCACTGATCACGTGGCTGATCATGCACTGATACCGTGACTGAGCATGGACTGATCACATGACTATCATGTAGTGATCACGTGACTTAATGGCGCTGATCATGTGACTGATCATGCGCTGATCTTGTTTGCTATCATACACTGATCATGTGCCTCTGGAGGCAATAAACAAAGAGCTGAGTAGGCATGAATCAAGCATTCAGCAGGCAATAATCATGGAACACAGGTGTGAGGAATCATGCTGCTCAGCTGGCAATAATCAAGCAGCTGAGCAGGCAGGAATTACGCAGCACAGCTGGCAATTGTCAAGCAGATGACAGGCAGGAATCGTGCAGCTCAGCTGGCAATTGTCAAGCAGATGAGCAGACAGTAATCACGCAGCTCAGCAGGCCCAGATCACGTGACTGAGCATGCACTGTTCACGTGGCTGATCATACACTGATCACTTGATGATCATGCACTGATCACTTGGAAATCATGCACTGATCACCTGGCTGATCATACACTGTTCACGTGTCTGACCATGCACTGATCACGTGGCTGATCATACACTGCTCACGTAACTGATCATGCACTGATCACGTGGCTATCATGCTCTGCTCACGTGGCTGATCGCGCAACGATCACGTAGCAACCATGTACTGGTCACGTGACTGATCATGCACTGATCACGTAATTGATCCTGCACTGATCACGTGGCTCATCACGCACTGATCACGTGGCTGATCACACATGTATCACGTAACTGATCATGCACTGATCACGTGGCTCTCATGCACTGATCACGTGACTGATCATGCACTGATCTCGTGTCTGATCATGCACTGATCACGTGGCTATCATGCACTGCTCACGTGGCTGATCATGCCATGATCACGCAGCTACCATGTACTGGTCACATGACTGATCATGCACTGATCACGTGACTGATAATGCAGTGATCACGTGGCGATCATGAACTACTCACGTGGCTGATCATGCAATGATCACGAGACTGATCATGCACTGTTCACGTCTATATCATGCACTGATAACATGACTGCCCGTGCACTGATCACGTGGATGATCATACACTAATCTTGTGACAGATCATGCACTGATCACGTGGCTGATCATGCACTGATACCGTGACTGAGCATGGACTGATCAAATGACTATCATGTAGTGATCACGTGACTTAATGGCGCTGATCATGTGACTGATTATGCGCTGATCATGTTTGCTATCATACAGTGATCATGTGCCTCTGGAGGCAATAAACAAAGAGCTGAGTAGGCACGAATCAAACAGTCAGCAGGCAATAATCATGGAACACAGGTGTGAGGAATCATGCTGCTCAGCTGGCAATAATCAAGCAGCTGAGCAGGCAGGAATTATGCAGCACAGCTGGCAATTGTCAAGCAGATGACATTCAGGAATCGTGCAGCTCAGCTGGCAATTGACAAGCAGATGAGCAGACAGTAATCACGCAGCTCAGCAGGCCCAGATCACGTGACTGAGCATGCACTGTTCACGTGGTTGATCATGCACTGACCACGTGGCTATCATGCTCTGCTCACGTGGCTGATCATGCAATGATCACGTAGCAACCATGTACTGGTCACGTGACTGATCATGCACTGATCACGTAATTGATCCTGCACTGATCACGTGGCTCATCATGCACTGATCACGTGGCTGATCACACATGTATCACGTGACTGATCATGCACTGATCACGTGGCTCTCATGCACTGATCACGTGGCTGTCATGCACTGATCACGTGGATATCATGCACTGATCACGTGGCTGATCACACACGTATCACATGACTGATCATGCACTGATCACGTGGCTATTATGCACTGATCACGTGGCTATCATGCACTGATCATGTGGCTGATCAGGCAATGATCACGTAGCTACCATGTACTGGTCACGTGACTGATCATGCACTGATCACGTAATTGATCATGCACTGATCATGTGGCTGATCATGCACTGATCACGTGGCTGATCATACACTGATCACATAACTGATCATGCACTGATCATGTGACTGATCATGCACTGATTACGTGGCTATCATGCACTGATCACTTGGCTGGACATACACTGATCACGTGCCTGGTCATGCACTGATCACGTGGCTGATCATGCAGTGATCACCTGGCTGTCATGAACTACTCACGTGGCTGATCATGCAATGATCATGTAGCTACCATGTACAGGTCACGTGAATGATCATACACCCATCAGGTGACTGATCATGCACTGATCACGTGGCTATCATGCACTGATCGCGAGACTGATCATGCACTGTTCACGTCTATATCATGCACTGATCACATGACTGCCCATGCACTGATCACGTGGATGATCATACACTAATCTTGTGACAGATCATGCACTGATCACGTGGCTGATCATGCACTGATACCGTGACTGAGCATGGACTGATCACATGACTATCATGTAGTGATCACGTGACTTAATGGCGCTGATCATGTGACTGATCATGCGCTGATCATGTTTGCTATCATACACTGATCATGTGCCTCTGGAGGCAATAAACAAAGAGCTGAGTAGGCACGAATCAAACAGTCAGCAGGCAATAATCATGGAACTCAGGTGTGAGGAATCATGCTGCTCAGCTGGCAATAATCAAGCAGCTGAGCAGGCAGGAATTACGCAGCACAGCTGGCAATTGTCAAGCAGATGACAGGCAGGAATCGTGCAGCTCAGCTGGCAATTGTCAAGCAGATGAGCAGACAGTAATCACGCAGCTCAGCAGGCCCAGATCACGTGACTGAGCATGCACTGTTCACGTGGCTGATCATACACTGATCACGTGATGATCATGCACTGATCACTTGGATATCATGCACTGATCACGTGGCTGATCATACACTGTTCACGTGTCTGACCATGCACTGATCACGTGGCTGATCATACACTGCTCACGTAACTGATCATGCACTGATCACGTGGCTATCATGCACTGATCACGTGGCTGAACATGCACTGTTCACGTGGCTGATCACACACCTGTCACGTGACATATCATGCACTGATCACGTGGCACTCATGCACTGATCACGTGGCTGATCATACTCTGCTCACGTAACTCATGCACACATCACGTGGCTATCATGCACTGCTCACGTGGCTCGTCATGGAATGATCACGTAGCAACCATATACTGGTCACGTGACTGATCATGCACTGATCACGTAAATGATCATGCACTGATCACGTGACTGATCATGTACTGATCACGTGACTGATCATGCACTGATCACGTGGCTATCATGCTCTGCTCACGTGGCTGATCATGCAATGATCACGTAGCAACCATGTACTGGTCACGTGACTGATCATGCACTGATCACGTGGCTGATCACACATGATCACGTGACTGATCATGCACTGATCACGTGGCTCTCATGCACTGATCACGTGGCTGTCATGCACTGATCACGTGGATATCATGCACTGATCACGTGGCTGATCACACACGTATCACATGACTGATCATGCACTGATCACGTGGCTATCATGCACTGATCACGTGGCTATCATGCACTGATCACGTGGCTGATCATGCAATGATCACGTAGCTACCATGTACTGATCACGTGACTGATCATGCACTGATCACGTAATTGATCATGCACTGATCACGTGGCTGATCATGCACTGATCACGTGGCTGATCATGCACTGATCACGTGACTGATCATGCACTGATCACGTGACTGATCATGCACTGATCACGTGGCTATCATGCACTGATCACGTGGCTGACATGCACTGATCACGTGACTGATCATGCACTGATCACGTGACTGATCATGCAGTGATCACGTGGCTATCATGCACTACTCACGTGGCTGATCATGCAATGATCACGTAGCTACCATGTACAGGTCACGTGAATGATCATACACCCATCAGGTGACTGATCATGCACTGATCACGTGGCTATCATGCACTGATCACGAGACTGATCATGCACTGATCACGTCTATATCATGCACTGATCACATGACTGCCCATGCACTGATCACGTGGATGATCATACACTAATCTTGTGACAGATCATGCACTGATCACGTGGCTGATCATGCACTGATACCGTGACTGAGCATGGACTGATCACATGACTATCATGTAGTGATCACGTGACTTAATGGCGCTGATCATGTGACTGATCATGCGCTGATCATGTTTGCTATCATACACTGATCATGTGCCTCTGGAGGCAATAAACAAAGAGCTGAGTAGGCACGAATCAAACAGTCAGCAGGCAATAATCATGGAACTCAGGTGTGAGGAATCATGCTGCTCAGCTGGCAATAATCAAGCAGCTGAGCAGGCAGGAATTACGCAGCACAGCTGGCAATTGTCAAGCAGATGACAGGCAGGAATCGTGCAGCTCAGCTGGCAATTGTCAAGCAGATGAGCAGACAGTAATCACGCAGCTCAGCAGGCCCAGATCACGTGACTGAGCATGCACTGTTCACGTGGCTGATCATACACTGATCACGTGATGATCATGCACTGATCACTTGGATATCATGCACTGATCACGTGGCTGATCATACACTGTTCACGTGTCTGACCATGCACTGATCACGTGGCTGATCATACACTGCTCACGTAACTGATCATGCACTGATCACGTGGCTATCATGCACTGATCACGTGGCTGAACATGCACTGTTCACGTGGCTGATCACACACCTGTCACGTGACATATCATGCACTGATCACGTGGCACTCATGCACTGATCACGTGGCTGATCATACTCTGCTCACGTAACTCATGCACACATCACGTGGCTATCATGCACTGCTCACGTGGCTCGTCATGGAATGATCACGTAGCAACCATATACTGGTCACGTGACTGATCATGCAAAGATCACGTAAATGATCATGCACTGTTCACGTGACTGATCATGTACTGATCACGTGACTGATCATGCACTGATCACGTGGCTATCATGCTCTGCTCACGTGGCTGATCATGCAATGATCACGTAGCAACCATGTACTGGTCACGTGACTGATCATGCACTGATCACGTAATTGATCCTGCACTGATCACGTGGCTCATCATGCACTGATCACGTGGCTGATCACACATGTATCACGTGACTGATCATGCACTGATCACGTGGCTCTCATGCACTGATCACGTGGCTGTCATGCACTGATCACGTGGATATCATGCACTGATCACGTGGCTGATCACACACGTATCACATGACTGATCATGCACTGATCACGTGGCTATCATGCACTGATCACGTGGCTATCATGCACTGATCACGTGGCTGATCAGGCAATGATCACGTAGCTACCATGTACTGGTCACGTGACTGATCATGCACTGATCACGTAATTGATCATGCACTGATCATGTGGCTGATCATGCACTGATCACGTGGCTGATCATACACTGATCACATAACTGATCATGCACTGTTCACGTGACTGATCATGCACTGATCACGTGGCTATCATGCACTGATCACTTGGCTGGACATACACTGATCACGTGCCTGGTCATGCACTTATCACGTGGCTGATCATGCACTGATCACGTGGCTGTCATGAACTACTCACGTGGCTGATCATGCAATGATCACGTAACTACCATGTACAGGTCACGTGAATGATCATACACCCATCAGGTGACTGATCATGCACTGATCACGTGGCTATCATGCACTGATCACGAGACTGATCATGCACTGTTCACGTCTATATCATGCACTGATCACATGACTGCCCATGCACTGATCACGTGGATGATCATACACTAATCTTGTGACAGATCATGCACTGATCACGTGGCTGATCATGCACTGATACCGTGACTGAGCATGGACTGATCACATGACTATCATGTAGTGATCACGTGACTTAATGGCGCTGATCATGTGACTGATCATGCGCTGATCTTGTTTGCTATCATACACTGATCATGTGCCTCTGGAGGCAATAAACAAAGAGCTGAGTAGGCATGAATCAAACATTCAGCAGGCAATAATCATGGAACACAGGTGTGAGGAATCATGCTGCTCAGCTGGCAATAATCAAGCAGCTGAGCAGGCAGGAATTACGCAGCACAGCTGGCAATTGTCAAGCAGATGACAGGCAGGAATCGTGCAGCTCAGCTGGCAATTGTCAAGCAGATGAGCAGACAGTAATCACGCAGCTCAGCAGGTCCAGATCACGTGACTGAGCATGCACTGTTCACGTGGCTGATCATACACTGATCACGTGATGATCATGCACTGATCACTTGGATATCATGCACTGATCACGTGGCTGATCATACACTGTTCACGTGTCTGACCATGCACTGATCACGTGGCTGATCATACACTGCTCACGTAACTGATCATGCACTGATCACGTGGCTATCATGCTCTGCTCACGTGGCTGATCATGCAACGATCACGTAGCAACCATGTACTGGTCACGTGACTGATCATGCACTGATCACGTAATTGATCCTGCACTGATCACGTGGCTCATCACGCACTGATCACGTGGCTGATCACACATGTATCACGTGACTGATCATGCACTGATCCCGTGGCTCTCATGCACTGATCACGTGGCTATCATGCACTGATCACTTGGCTGGACATACACTGATCACGTGCCTGGTCATGCACTGATCACGTGGCTGATCATGCACTGATCACGTGACTGATCATGCACTGATCTCGTGTCTGATCATGCACTGATCACGTGGCTATCATGCACTGCTCACGTGGCTGATCATGCATGATCACGCAGCTACCATATACTGGTCACATGACTGATCATGCACTGATCACGTGGCTGATCATACACTGCTCACGTAACTGATCATGCACTGATCACGTGGCTATCATGCACTGATCACGTGGCTGAACATGCACTGTTCACGTGGCTGATCACACACCTGTCACCTGACATAACATGCACTGATCACGTGGCACTCATGCACTGATCACGTGGCTGATCATACTCTGCTCACGTAACTGATCATGCACTGATCACGTGGCTATCATGCACTGATCACGTGGCTCCTCATGGAATGATCACGTAACTACCATATACTGGTAACGTGACTGATCATGCACAGATCACGTAAATGATCATGCACTGTTCACGTGACTGATCATGTACTGATCACGTGACTGATCATGCACTGATCACGTGGCTATCATGCTCTGATCATGTGGCTGATCATGCAAGGATCACGTAGCAACCATGTACTTGTCACGTGACTGATCATGCACTGATCACGTAATTGATCCTGCACTGATCACGTGGCTCATCATGCGCTGATCACGTGGCTGATCACACATGTATCACGTGACTGATCATGCACTCATCATGTGGCTATCATGCACTGATCACATAGCTATCATGAACTGATCACGTGGCTGATCACGCAATGATCACGTAGCTACCATGTACTGGTCATGTGACTGACCATGCACTGATCACGTAATTGATCCTGCACTGATCACATGGCTCATCACGCACTGATCCGGTGGCTGATCACACTCGTATCACGTGACTGATCATGTACAGATCACGTAAATAATCATGAAGTGATCACGTGGCTATCCTGCACTGATCACGTGGATAACATGCACTGATCACGTGCCTGATCACACACGTATCACGTGACTGATCATGCACTGATCACGTGGCTATCATGCACTGATCACGTGGCTATCATGCACTGATCACGTGGCTGATCATGCAATGATCACGTAGCTACCATGTACTGGTCATGTGACTGACCATGCACTGATCACGTAATTGATCCTGCACTGATCACATGGCTCATCACGCACTGATCCGGTGGCTGATCACACTCGTATCACGTGACTGATCATGTACAGATCACGTAAATAATCATGAAGTGATCACGTGGCTATCCTGCACTGATCACGTGGATAACATGCACTGATCACGTGGCTGATCACACACGTATCACATGACTAATCATGCACTGATCACGTGGCTATCATGCACTGATCACGTGGCTATCATGCACTGATCACGTGGCTGATCATGCAATGATCACGGAGCTGCCATGCACTGGTCACGTGACTGATCATGCACTGATCAGGTAATTGATCATGCACTGATCACGTGGCTCTCATGCACTGATCACGTGGCGGTCATGCACTGATCACGTGGATATCATGCACTGATCACGTGGCTGATCACACACGTATCACATGACTGATCATGCACTGATCACGTGGCTATCATGCACTGATCACGTGGCTATCATGCACTGATAATGTGGCTGATCAGGCAATGATCACGTAGCTACCATGTACTGGTCACGTGACTGATCATGCACTGATCACGTAATTGATCATGCACTGATCATGTGGCTGATCATGCACTGATCACGTGGCTGATCATACACTGATCACATAACTGATCATGCACTGATCACGTGACTGATCATGCACTGATCACGTGGCTATCATGCACTGATCACTTGGCTGGACATACACTGATCACGTGCCTGGTCATGCACTTATCACGTGGCTGATCATGCAGTGATCACGTGGCTGTCATGAACTACTCACGTGGCTGATCATGCAATGATCACGTAACTACCATGTACAGGTCACGTGAATGATCATACACCCATCAGGTGACTGATCATGCACTGATCACGTGGCTATCATGCACTGATCACGAGACTGATCATGCACTGTTCAGGTCTATATCATGCACTGATCACATGACTGCCCGTGCACTGATCACGTGGATGATCATACACTAATCTTGTGAGAGATCATGCACTGATCACGTGGCTGATCATGCACTGATACCGTGACTGAGCATGGACTGATCACATGACTATCATGTAGTGATCACGTGACTTAATGGCGCTGATCATGTGACTGATCATGCGCTGATCTTGTTTGCTATCATACACTGATCATGTGCCTCTGGAGGCAATAAACAAAGAGCTGAGTAGGCATGAATCAAACATTCAGCAGGCAATAATCATGGAACACAGGTGTGAGGAATCATGCTGCTCAGCTGGCAATAATCAAGCAGCTGAGCAGGCAGGAATTACGCAGCACAGCTGGCAATTGTCAAGCAGATGACAGGCAGGAATCATGCAGCTCAGCTGGCAATTGTCAAGCAGATGAGCAGACAGTAATCACGCAGCTCAGCAGGCCCAGATCACGTGACTGAGCATGCACTGTTCACGTGGCTGATCATACACTGATCACGTGATGATCATGCACTGATCACTTGGATATCATGCACTGATCACGTGGCTGATCATACACTGTTCACGTGTCTGACCATGCACTGATCATGTGGCTGATCATACACTGCTCACGTAACTGATCATGCACTGATCACGTGGCTATCATGCTCTGCTCACGTGGCTGATCATGCAACGATCACGTAGCAACCATGTACTGGTCACGTGACTGATCATGCACTGATCACGTAATTGATCCTGCACTGATCACGTTGCTCATCACGCACTGATCACGTGGCTGATCACACATGTATCACGTGACTGACCATGCACTGATCACGTGGCTCTCATGCACTGATCACGTGGCTATCATGCACTGATCACTTCGCTGGACATACACTGATCACGTGCCTGGTCATGCACTGATCACGTGGCTGATCATGCACTGATCACGTGACTGATCATGCACTGATCTCGTGTCTGATCATGCACTGATCACGTGGCTATCATGCACTGCTCACGTGGCTGATCATGCCATGATCATGCAGCTACCATATACTGGTCACATGACTGATCATGCACTGATCACGTGGCTAATCATACACTGCTCACGTAACTAATCATGCACTGATCACGTGGCTATCATGCACTGATCACGTGGCTGAACATGCACTGTTCACGTGGCTGATCACACACCTGTCACCTGACATAACATGCACTGATCACGTGGCACTCATGCACTGATCACGTGGCTGATCATACTCTGCTCACGTAACTGATCATGCACACATCACGTGGCTATCATGCACTTCTCACGTGGCTCCTCATGGAATGATCACGTAACTACCATATACTGGTAACGTGACTGATCATGCACAGATCACGTAAATGATCATGCACTGTTCACGTGACTGATCATGTACTGATCACGTGACTGATCATGCACTGATCACGTGGCTATCATGCTCTGCTCATGTGGCTGATCATGCAAGGATCACGTAGCAACCATGTACTTGTCACGTGACTGATCATGCACTGATCACGTAATTGATCCTGCACTGATCACGTGGCTCATCATGCGCTGATCACGTGGCTGATCACACATGTATCACGTGACTGATCATGCACTCATCATGTGGCTATCATGCACTGATCACATAGCTATCATGAACTGATCACGTGGCTGATCACGCAATGATCACGTAGCTACCATGTACTGGTCATGTGACTGACCATGCACTGATCACGTAATTGATCCTGCACTGATCACATGGCTCATCACGCACTGATCCGGTGGCTGATCACACTCGTATCACGTGACTGATCATGTACAGATCACGTAAATAATCATGAAGTGATCACGTGGCTATCCTGCACTGATCACGTGGATAACATGCACTGATCACGTGGCTGATCACACACGTATCACGTGACTGATCATGCACTGATCACGTGGCTATCATGCACTGATCACGTGGCTATCATGCACTGATCACGTGGCTGATCATGCAATGATCACGTAGCTACCATGTACTGGTCATGTGACTGACCATGCACTGATCACGTAATTGATCCTGCACTGATCACATGGCTCATCACGCACTGATCCGGTGGCTGATCACACTCGTATCACGTGACTGATCATGTACAGATCACGTAAATAATCATGAAGTGATCACGTGGCTATCCTGCACTGATCACGTGGATAACATGCACTGATCACGTGGCTGATCACACACGTATCACATGACTAATCATGCACTGATCACGTGGCTATCATGCACTGATCACGTGGCTATCATGCACTGATCACGTGGCTGATCATGCAATGATCACGTAGCTGCAATGCACTGGTTACGTGACTGATCATGCACTGATCAGGTAATTGATCATGCACTGATCACGTGGCTATCATGCACTGCTCACGTGGCTGATCATGCAATGATCACGCAGCTACCATGTACTTGTCACATGACTGATCATGCACTGATCACATAATTCATCATGCACTGATCACCTGGCTTATCATGCATTGATCATGTGACTGATCATGTGCTGATCATGTTTGGTGTCACACACTGATCATGTGCCTATGGAGGCAATGAACATAGAGCTGAGTAGGCAGGAATCAGTCAGCAGGCTATAATCATGAAATTCACCTCTGAGAAATCATGCTGCTGAGCTGGCAATAATCAAGTAGATGAGCAGGCAGGAATTACGCAGCACAGGTGGCAATTGTCAAGCAGCTGACAGGCAGGAATCGTGCAGCTCAGCTGGCAATTGTCAAGCAGATGAGCAGACAGTAATCACGCAGCTCAGCAGGCCCTGATCACGTGACTGAGCATGCACTGTTCACGTGGCTGATCACACACCTATCACATGACTGATCATGCACTGATCATGTGAATGATCATGCACTGATCACGTGGCTATCATGCACTGATCACTTGGCTGGACATACACTGATCACGTGCCTGGTAATGCACTGATCACGTGGCTGATCATGCACTGATCACGTGACTGATCATGCACTGATCTCGTGTCTGATCATGCACTGATCACGTGGCTATCATGCCCTGCTCACGTGGCTGATCATGCCATGATCACGCAGCTACCATGTACTGGTCACATGACTGATCAGGCACTGATCACGTGACTGATCATGCAGTGATCACGTGGCTATCATGAACTACTCACGTGGCTGATCATGCAATGATCATGTAGCTACCATGTACAGGTCACGTGAATGATCATACACCCATCAGGTGACTGATCATGCACTGATCACGTGGCTATCATGCACTGATCACGAGACTGATCATGCACTGTTCACGTCTATATCATGCACTGATCACATGACTGCCCGTGCACTGATCACGTGGATGATCATACACTAATCTTGTGACAGATCATGCACTGATCACGTGGCTGATCATGCACTGATACCGTGACTGAGCATGGACTGATCACATGACTATCATGTAGTGATCACGTGACTTAATGGCGCTGATCATGTGACTGATCATGCGCTGATCATGTTTGCTATCATACACTGATCATGTGCCTCTGGAGGCAATAAACAAAGAGCTGAGTAGGCACGAATCAAACAGTCAGCAGGCAATAATCATGGAACTCAGGTGTGAGGAATCATGCTGCTCAGCTGGAAATGATCAAGCAGCTCAGCAGGCCCTGATCACGTGACTGAGCATGCACTGTTCACGTGGCTGATCATACACTGATCACGTGATGATCATGCACTGATCATGTGGATATCATGCACTGATCACGTGGCTGATCATACACTGTTCACGTGTTTGACCATGCACTGATCACGTGGCTGATCATACACTGCTCACGTAACTGATCATGCACTGATCACGTGGCAATCATGCACTGATCACTTGGCTGAACATGCACTGTTCACGTGGCTGATCACACACCTGTCACGTGACATATCATGCACTGATCACGTGCCACTCATGCACTGATCACGTGGCTGATCATACACTGCTCACGTAACTCACGCACACATCACGTGGCTATCATGCACTGCTCACGTGGCTCGTCATGGAATGATCACGTAGCTACCATATACTGGTCATGTGACTGATCATGCACAGATCACGTCAATGATCATGCACTGTTCAAGTGACTGATCATGTACTGATCACGTGACTGATCATACACTGATTACGTGGCTATCATGCTCTGCTCATGTGGCTGATCATGCAAGGATCACGTAGCAACCATGTACTTGTTACGTGACTGATCATGCACTGATCACGTAATTGATCCTGCACTGATCACGTGGCTCATCATGCGCTGATCACGTGGCTGATCACACATGTATCACGTGACTGATCATGCACTGATCACGTGGCTCTCATGCACTGATCATGTGGCTATCATGCACTTATCACGTAGCTATCATGAACTGATCACGTGGCTGATCACCCAATGATCACGTAGCTACCATGTACTGGTCATGTGACTGATCATGCACTGATCACGTAATTGATCCTGCACTGATCACATGGCTCATCCCGCACTGATCCGGTGGCTGATCACACTCGTATCACGTGACTGATCATGTACAGATCACGTAAATAATCATGAAGTGATCACGTGGCTATCCTGCACTGATCACGTGGATAACATGCACTGATCACGTGGCTGATCACACACGTATCACGTGACTAATCGTGCACTGATCACGTGGCTATCATGCACTGATCACGTGGCTATCATGCACTGATCACGTGGCTGATCATGCAATGATCACGGAGCTGCCATGCACTGGTCACGTGACTGATCATGCACTGATCAGGTAATTGATCATGCACTGATCATGTGGCTGATCATGCAGTGATCACGTGGCTGATCATACACTGCTCAGGTAACTGATCATGCACTGATCACGTGGCTATCATGCACTGATCACGTGGCTGAAGATGCACTGTTCATGTGGCTGATCACACACCTGTCATGTGACATATCATGCACTGATCACGTGGCTATCATGCACTGATCATGTGGCTGATCAGGCAATGATCACGTAGCTACCATGTACTGGTCACGTGACTGATCATGCACTGATCACGTAATTGATCATGCACTGATCATGTGGCTGATCATGCACTGATCACGTGGCTGATCATACACTGATCACATAACTGATCATGCACTGATCATGTGACTGATCATGCACTGATTACGTGGCTATCATGCACTGATCACTTGGCTGGACATACACTGATCACGTGCCTGGTCATGCACTGATCACGTGGCTGATCATGCAGTGATCACGTGGCTGTCATGAACTACTCATGTGGCTGATCATGCAATGATCACGTAACTACCATGTACAGGTCACGTGAATGATCATACACCCATCAGGTGACTGATGATGCACTGATCACGTGGCTGATCATGCACTGATACCGTGACTGAGCATGGACTGATCACATGACTATCATGTAGTGATCACGTGACTTAATGGCGCTGATCATGTGACTGATCATGCGCTGATCTTGTTTGCTATCATACACTGATCATGTGCCTCTGGAGGCAATAAACAAAGAGCTGAGTAGGCATGAATCAAACATTCAGCAGGCAATAATCATGGAACACAGGTGTGAGGAATCATGCTGCTCAGCTGGCAATAATCAAGCAGCTGAGCAGGCAGGAATTACGCAGCACAGCTGGCAATTGTCAAGCAGATGACAGGCAGGAATCGTGCAGCTCAGCTGGCAATTGTCAAGCAGATGAGCAGACAGTAATCACGCAGCTCAGCAGGCCCAGATCACGTGACTGAGCATGCACTGTTCACGTGGCTGATCATACACTGAGCACGTGATGATCATGCACTGATCACTTGGATATCATGCACTGATCACGTGGCTGATCATACACTGTTCACGTGTCGGACCATGCACTGATCACGTGGCTGATCATAAACTGCTCACGTAACTGATCATGCACTGATCACGTGGCTATCATGCTCTGCTCACGTGGCTGATCATGCAACGATCACGTAGCAACCATGTACTGGTCACGTGACTGATCATGCACTGATCACGTAATTGATCCTGCACTGATCACGTGGCTCATCACGCACTGATCACGTGGCTGATCACACATGTATCACGTGAATGACCATGCACTGATCACGTGGCTATCATGCACTGATCACTTGGCTGATCATGCACTGATCACGTGACTGATCATGCACTGATCTCGTGTCTGATCATGCACTGATCACGTGGCTATCATGCACTGCTCACGTGGCTGATCATGCCATGATCACGCAGCTACCATGTACTGGTCACATGACTGATCATGCACTGATCACGTGACTGATCATGCAGTGATCACGTGGCGATCATGAACTACTCACGTGGCTGATCATGCAATGATCACGAGACTGATCATGCACTGTTCACGTCTATATCATGCACTGATAACATGACTGCCCGTGCACTGATCACGTGGATGATCATACACTAATCTTGTGACAGATCATGCACTGATCACGTGGCTGATCATGCACTGATACCGTGACTGAGCATGGACTGATCACATGACTATCATGTAGTGATCACGTGACTTAATGGCGCTGATCATGTGACTGATTATGCGCTGATCATGTTTGCTATCATACAGTGATCATGTGCCTCTGGAGGCAATAAACAAAGAGCTGAGAAGGCACGAATCAAACAGTCAGCAGGCAATAATCATGGAACACAGGTGTGAGGAATCATGCTGCTCAGCTGGCAATAATCAAGCAGCTGAGCAGGCAGGAATTATGCAGCACAGCTGGCAATTGTCAAGCAGATGACAGGCAGGAATCGTGCAGCTCAGCTGGAAATTGTCAAGCAGATGAGCAGACAGTAATCACGCAGCTCAACAGGCCCAGATCACGTGACTGAGCATGCACTGTTCACGTGGCTAATCATACACTGATCACGTGATGATCATGCACTGATCACTTGGATATCATGCACTGATCACGTGGCTGATCATACACTGTTCACGTGTTTGACCATGCACTGATCACGTGGCTGATCATACACTGCTCTGGTAACTGATCATGCACTGATCACGTGGCTATCATGCACTGATCACGTGGCTGAACATGCACTGTTCACGTGGCTGATCACACACCTGTCACGTGACATATCATCCACTGATCACGTGGCACTCATGCACTGATCACGTGGCTGATCATACTCTGCTCACGTAACTCATGCACACATCACGTGGCTATCATGCTCTGCTCACGTGGCTGATCATGCAAGGATCACTTAGCAACCATGTACTGGTCACGTGACTGATCATGCACTGATCGCGTAATTGATCCTGCACTGATCATGTGGCTCATCATGCACTGATCACGTGATGATCATGCACTGATCATGTGGATATCATGCATTGATCACGTGTCTGATCATACACTGTTCACGTGTTTGACCATGCACTGATCACGTGGCTGATCATACACTGCTCAGGTAACTGATCATGCACTGATCACGTGGCAATCATGCACTGATCACTTGGTTGAACATGCACTGTTCACGTGGCTGATCACACACCTGTCACGTGACATATCATGCACTGATCACGTGGCACTCATGCACTGATCACGTGGCTGATCATACTCTGCTCACGTAACTCATGCACACATCACGTGGCTATCATGCACTGCTCACGTGGCTCGTCATGGAATGATCACGTAGCTACCATATACTGGTCATGTGACTGATCATGCACAGATCACGTCAATGATCATGCACTGTTCAAGTGACTGATCATGTACTGATCACGTGACTGATCATGCACTGATCACGTGGCTATCATGCTCTGCTCATGTGTCTGATCATGCAAGGATCACGTAGCAACCATGTACTTGTCACGTGACTGATCATGCACTGATCACGTAATTGATCCTGCACTGATCACGTGGCTCATCATGCGCTGATCACGTGGCTGATCACACATGTATCACGTGACTGATCATGCACTGATCACGTGGCTCTCATGCACTGATCATGTGGCTATCATGCACTGATCACATAGCTATCATGAACTGATCACGTGGCTGATCATGCAATGATCACGTAGCTACCATGTACTGGTCATGTGACTGACCATGCACTGATTACGTAATTGATCCTGCACTGATCACATGGCTCATCACGCACTGATCCGGTGGCTGATCACACTCGTATCACGTGACTGATCATGTACAGATCACGTAAATAATCATGAAGTGATCACGTGGCTATCCTGCACTGATCACGTGGATAACATGCACTGATCACGTGGCTGATCACACACGTATCACGTGACTAATCATGCACTGATCACGTGACTGATCATGCACTGATCACGTGGCTATCATGCACTGCTCACGTGGCTGATCATGCAATGATCACGCAGCTACCATGTACTTGTCACATGACTGATCATGCACTGATCACATAATTGATCATGCACTGATCACCTGGCTTATCATGCATTGATCATGTGACTGATCATGTGCTGATCATGTTTGGTGTCACACACTGATCATGTGCCTATGGAGACAATGAACATAGAGCTGAGTAGGCAGGAATCAGTCAGCAGGCTATAATCATGTAATTCACCTCTGAGAAATCATGCTGCTGAGCTGGCAATAATCAAGTAGATGAGCAGGCAGGAATTACGCAGCACAGGTGGCAATTGTCAAGCAGCTGACAGGCAGGAATCGTGCAGCTCAGCTGGCAATTGTCAAGCAGATGAGCAGACAGTAATCACGCAGCTCAGCAGGCCCTGATCACGTGACTGAGCATGCACTGTTCACGTAGCTGATCACACACCTATCACATGACTGATCATGCACTGATCATGTGAATGATCATGCACTGATCACGTGGCTATCATGCACTGATCACTTGGCTGGACATACACTGATCACGTGCCTGGTCATGCACTGATCACGTGGCTGATCATGCACTGATCACGTGACTGATCATGCACTGATCTCGTGTCTGATCATGCACTGATCACGTGGCTATCATTCACTGCTCACGTGGCTGATCATGCCATGATCACGCAGCTACCATGTACTGGTCACATGACTGATCAGGCACTGATCACGTGACTGATCATGCAGTGATCACGTGGCTATCATGAACTACTCACATGGCTGATCATGCAATGATCACGTAACTACCATGTACAGGTCACGTGAATAATCATACACCCATCAGGTGACTGATCATGCACTGATCACGTGGCTATCATGCACTGATCACGAGACTGATCATGCACTGTTCACGTCTATATCATGCACTGATCACATGACTGCCCGTGCACTGATCACGTGGATGATCATACACTAATCTTGTGACAGATCATGCACTGATCACGTGGCTGATCATGCACTGATACCGTGACTGAGCATGGACTGATCACATGACTATCATGTACTGATCACGTGACTTAATGGCGCTGATCATGTGACTGATCATGCGCTGATCATGTTTGCTATCATACACTGATCATGTGCCTCTGGAAGCAATAAACAAAGAGCTGAGTAGGCACGAATCAAACAGTCAGCAGGCAATAATCATGGAACTCAGGTGTGAGGAATCATGCTGCTCAGCTGGCAGTAATCAAGCAGCTGAGCAGGCAGGAATTACGCAGCACAGCTAGCAATTGTCAAGCAGATGACAGGCAGGAATCGTGCAGCTCAGCTGGCAATTGTCAAGGAGATGAGCAGACAGTAATCACGCAGCTCAGCAGGCCCAGATCACGGGACTGAGCATGCACTGTTCACGTGGCTGATCATACACTGATCACGTGATGATCATGCACTGATCACTTGGATATCATGCACTGATCACGTGGCTGATCATACACTGTTCACGTGTCTGACCATGCACTGATCACGTGGCTGACCATACACTGCTCACGTAACTGATCATGCACTGATCACGTGGCTATCATGCACTGATCACGTGGCTGAACATGCACTGTTCACGTGGCTGATCACACACCTGTCACGTGACATATCATGCACTGATCACGTGGCACTCATGCACTGATCACGTGGCTGATCATACTCTGCTCATGTAACTCATGCACACATCACGTGGCTATCATGCACTGCTCACGTGGCTCGTCATGGAATGATCACGTAGCAACCATATACTGGTAACGTGACTGATCATGCAAAGATCACGTAAATGATCATGCACTGTTCACGTGACTGATCATGTACTGATCACGTGACTGATCAAGCCCTGACCACGTGGCTATCATGCTCTTCTCACGTGGCTGATCATGCAATGATCACGTAGCAACCATGTACTGGTCACGTGACTGATCATGCACTGATCACGTAATTGATCCTGCACTGATCACGTGGCTCATCATGCACTGATCACGTGGCTGATCACACATGTATCACGTGACTGATCATGCACTGATCACGTGGCTCTCATGCACTGATCACGTGGCTGTCATTCACTGATCACGTGGATATCATGCACTGATCACGTGGCTGATCACACACGTATCACATGACTGATCATGCACTGATCACGTGGCTATCATGCACTGATCACGTGGCTATCATGCACTGATAATGTGGCTGATCAGGCAATGATCACGTAGCTACCATGTACTGGTCACGTGACTGATCATGCACTGATCACGTAATTGATCATGCACTGATCATGTGGCTGATCATGCACTGATCACGTGGCTGATCATACACTGATCACATAACTGATCATGCACTGATCACGTGACTGATCATGCACTGATCACGTGCCTATCATGCACTGATCACTTGGCTGGACATACACTGGTCACGTGCCTGGTCATGCACTTATCACGTGGCTGATCATGCAGTGATCACGTGGCTGTCATGAACTACTCACGTGGCTGATCATGCAATGATCACGTAACTACCATGTACAGGTCACGTGAATGATCATACACCCATCAGGTGACTGATCATGCACTGATCACGTGGCTATCATGCACTGATCGCGAGACTGATCATGCACTGTTCAGGTCTATATCATGCACTGATCACATGACTGCCCGTGCACTGATCACGTGGATGATCATACACTAATCTTGTGACAGATCATGCACTGATCACGTGGCTGATCATGCACTGATACCGTGACTGAGCATGGACTGATCACATGACTATCATGTAGTGATCACGTGACTTAATGGCGCTGATCATGTGACTGATCATGCGCTGATCTTGTTTGCTATAATACACTGATCATGTGCCTCTGGAGGCAATAAACAAAGAGCTGAGTAGGCATGAATCAAACATTCAGCAGGCAATAATCATGGAACACAGGTGTGAGGAATCATGCTGCTCAGCTGGCAATAATCAAGCAGCTGAGCAGGCAGGAATTACGCAGCACAGCTGGCAATTGTCAAGCAGATGACAGGCAGGAATCGTGCAGCTCAGCTGGCAATTGTCAAGCAGATGAGCAGACAGTAATCACGCAGCTCAGCAGGCCCAGATCACGTGACTGAGCATGCACTGTTCACGTGGCTGATCATACACTGATCACGTGATGATCATGCACTGATCACTTGGATATCATGCACTGATCACGTGGCTGATCATACACTGTTCACGTGTCTGACCATGCACTGATCACGTGGCTGATCATACACTGCTCACGTAACTGATCATGCACTGATCACGTGGCTATCATGCTCTGCTCACGTGGCTGATCATGCAACGATCACGTAGCAACCATGTACTTGTCACGTGACTGATCATGCACTGATCACGTAATTGATCCTGCACTGATCACGTGGCTCATCACGCACTGATCACGTGGCTGATCACACATGTATCACGTGACTGACCATGCACTGATCACGTGGCTCTCATGCACTGATCACGTGGCTATCATGCACTGATCACTTGGCTGATCATGCACTGATCACGAGACTGATCATGCACTGATCTCGTGTCTGATCATGCACTGATCACGTGGCTATCATGCACTGCTCACGTGGCTGATCATGCCATGATCACGCAGCTACCATGTACTGGTCACATGACTGATCATGCACTGATCACGTGACTGATCATGCAGTGATCACGTGGCGATCATGAACTACTCACGTGGCTGATCATGCAATGATCACGAGACTGATCATGCACTTTTCACGTCTATATCATGCACTGATAACATGACTGCCCGTGCACTGATCACGTGGATGATCATACACTAATCTTGTGACAGATCATGCACTGATCACGTGGCTGATCATGCACTGATACCGTGACTGAGCATGGACTGATCACATGACTATCATGTAGTGATCACGTGACTTAATGGCGCTGATCATGTGACTGATTATGCGCTGATCATGTTTGCTATCATACAGTGATCATGTGCCTCTGGAGGCAATAAACAAAGAGCTGAGTAGGCACGAATCAAACAGTCAGCAGGCAATAATCATGGAACACAGGTGTGAGGAATCATGCTGCTCAGCTGGCAATAATCAAGCAGCTGAGCAGGCAGGAATTATGCAGCACAGCTGGCAATTGTCAAGCAGATGAGCAGACAGTAATCACGCAGCTCAGCAGGCCCAGATCACGTGACTGAGCATGCACTGTTCACGTGGCTGATCATACACTGATCACGTGATGATCATGCACTGATCATGTGGATATCATGCACTGATCACGTGGCTGATCATACACTGTTCACGTGTCTGACCATGCACTGATCACGTGGCTGATCATAAACTGCTCACGTAACTGATCATGCACTGATCACGTGGCTATCATGCTCTGCTCACGTGGCTGATCATGCAACGATCACGTAGCAACCATGTACTGGTCACGTGACTGATCATGCACTGATCACGTAATTGATCCTGCACTGATCACGTGGCTCATCACGCACTGATCACGTGGCTGATCACACATGTATCACGTGACTGAATATGCACTGATCACGTGGCTCGAATGCACTGATCACGTGGCTATCATGCACTGATCACTTGGCTGGACATACACTGATCACGTGCCTGGTCATGCACTGATCACGTGGCTGATCATGCACTGATCACGTGACTGATCATGCACTGATCTCGTGTCTGATCATGCACTGATCACGTGGCTATCATGCACTGCTCACGTGGCTGATCATGCCATGATCACGCAGCTACCATGTACTGGTCACATGACTGATCATGCACTGATCACGTGACTGATCATGCAGTGATCACGTGGCGATCATGAACTACTCACGTGGCTGATCATGCAATGATCACGGGACTGATCATGCACTGTTCACGTCTATATCATGCACTGATAACATGACTGCCCGTGCACTGATCACGTGGATGATCATACACTAATCTTGTGACAGATCATGCACTGATCACGTGGCTGATCATGCACTGATACCGTGACTGAGCATGGACTGATCACATGACTATCATGTAGTGATCACGTGACTTAATGGCACTGATCATGTGACTGATCATGCGCTGATCATGTTTGCTATCATACACTGATCATGTGCCTCTGGAGGCAATAAACAAAGATCTGAGTAGGCACGAATCAAACAGTCAGTAGGCAATAATCATGGAACACAGGTGTGAGGAATCATGCTGCTCAGTTGGCAATAATCAAGCAGCTGAGCAGGCAGGAATCGTGCAGCTCAGCTGGCAATTGTCAAGCAGATGAGCAGACAGTAATCACGCAGCTCAGCAGGCCCAGATCACGTGACTGAGCATGCACTGTTCACGTGGCTGATCATACACTGATCACGTGATGATCATGTACTGATCACTTGGATATCATGCACTGATCACGTGGCTGATCATACACTGTTCACGTGTCTGACCATGCACTGCTCACGTGGCTGATCATACACTGCTCACGTAACTGATCATGCACTGATCACGTGGCTATCATGCACTGATCACGTGGCTGAACATGCACTGTTCACGTGGCTGATCACACACCTGTCACCTGACATAACATGCACTGATCACGTGGCACTCATGCACTGATCACGTGGCTGATCATACTCTGCTCACGTAACTGATCATGCACACATCACGTGGCTATCATGCACTTCTCACGTGGCTCCTCATGGAATGATCACGTAACTACCATATACTGGTAACGTGACTGATCATGCACAGATCACGTAAATGATCATGCACTGTTCACGTGACTGATCATGTACTGATGACGTGACTGATCATGCACTGATCACGTGGCTATCATGCTCTGCTCATGTGGCTGATCATGCAAGGATCACATAGCAACCATGTACTTGTCACGTGACTGATCATGCACTGATCACGTAATTGATCCTGCACTGATCACGTGGCTCATCATGCGCTGATCACGTGGCTGATCACACATGTATCACGTGACTGATCATGCACTGATCATGTGGCTATCATGCACTGATCACATAGCTATCATGAACTGATCACGTGGCTGATCACGCAATGATCACGTAGCTACCATGTACTGGTCATGTGACTGATCATGCACTGATCACGTAATTGATCCTGCACTGATCACATGGCTCATCACGCACTGATCCGGTGGCTGATCACACTCGTATCACGTGACTGATCATGTACAGATCACGTAAATAATCATGAAGTGATCACGTGGCTATCCTGCACTGATCACGTGGATAACATGCACTGATCACGTGGCTGATCACACACGTATCACGTGACTAATCATGCACTGATCACGTGGCTATCATGCACTGATCACGTGGCTATCATGCACTGATCACGTGGCTGATCATGCAATGATCACGGAGCTGCCATGCACTGGTCACGTGACTGATCATGCACTGATCAGGTAATTGATCATGCACTGATCATGTGACTGATCATGCACAGATCACGTAACTGATCATGCAGAGATCACGTGACTGATCATGCACTGATCACGTGGCTATCATGCACTGCTCACGTGGCTGATCATGCAATGATCACGCAGCTACCATGTACTTGTCACATGACTGATCATGCACTGATCACATAATTGATCATGCACTGATCACCTGGCTTATCATGCATTGATCATGTGACTGATCATGTGCTGATCATGTTTGGTGTCACACACTGATCATGTGCCTATGGAGGCAATGAACATAGAGCTGAGTAGGCAGGAATCAGTCAGCAGGCTATAATCATGTAATTCACCTCTGAGAAATCATGCTGCTGAGCTGGCAATAATCAAGTAGATGAGCAGGCAGGAATTACGCAGCACAGGTGGCAATTGTCAAGCAGCTGACAGGCAGGAATCGTGCAGCTCAGCTGGCAATTGTCAAGCAGATGAGCAGACAGTAATCACGCAGCTCAGCAGGCCCTGATCACGTGACTGAGCATGCACTGTTCACGTGGCTGATCACACACCTATCACATGACTGATCATGCACTGATCATGTGAATGATCATGCACTGATCACGTGGCTATCATGCACTGATCACTTGGCTGGACATACACTGATCACGTGCCTGGTCATGCACTGATCACGTGGCAGATCATGCACTGATCACGTGACTGATCATGCACTGATCTCGTGTCTGATCATGCACTGATCACGTGGCTATCATGCACTGCTCACGTGGCTGATCATGCCATGATCACGCAGCTACCATGTACTGGTCACATGACTGATCAGGCACTGATCACGTGACTGATCATGCAGTGATCACGTGGCTATCATGAACTACTCACGTGGCAGATCATGCAATGATCATGTAGCTACCATGTACAGGTCACGTGAATGATCATACACCCATCAGGTGACTGATCATGCACTGATCACGTGGCTATCATGCACTGATCACGAGACTGATCATGCACTGTTCACGTCTATATCATGCACTGATCACATGACTGCCCGTGCACTGATCACGTGGATGATCATACACTAATCTTGTGACAGATCATGCACTGATCACGTGGCTGATCATGCACTGATACCGTGACTGAGCATGGACTGATCACATGACTATCATGTAGTGATCACGTGACTTAATGGCACTGATCATGTGACTGATCATGCGCTGATCATGTTTGCTATCATACACTGATCATGTGCCTCTGGAGGCAATAAACAAAGAGCTGAGTAGGCACGAATCAAACAGTCAGCAGGCAATAATCATGGAACTCAGGTGTGAGGAATCATGCTGCTCAGCTGGCAATAATCAAGCAGCTGAGCAGGCAGGAATTACGCAGCACAGCTGGCAATTGTCAAGCAGATGACAGGCAGGAATCGTGCAGCTCAGCTGGCAATTGTCAAGCAGATGAGCAGACAGTAATCACGCAGCTCAGCAGGCCCAGATCACGGGACTGAGCATGCACTGTTCACGTGGCTGATCATACACTGATCACGTGATGATCATGCACTGATCACTTGGATATCATGCACTGATCACGTGGCTGATCATACACTGTTCACGTGTCTGACCATGCACTGATCACGTGGCTGACCATACACTGCTCACGTAACTGATCATGCACTGATCACGTGGCTATCATGCACTGATCACGTGGCTGAACATGCACTGTTCACGTGGCTGATCACACACCTGTCATGTGACATATCATGCACTGATCACGTGGCACTCATGCACTGATCACGTGGCTGATCATACTCTGCTCACGTAACTCATGCACACATCACGTGGCTATCATGCACTGCTCACGTGGCTCGTCATGGAATGATCACGTAGCAACCATATACTGGTAACGTGACTGATCATGCAAAGATCACGTAAATGATCATGCACTGTTCACGTGACTGATCATGTACTGATCACGTGACTGATCATGCACTGACCACGTGGCTATCATGCTCTTCTCACGTGGCTGATCATGCAATGATCACGTAGCAACCATATACTGGTCACGTGACTGATCATGCACTGATCACGTAATTGATCCTGCACTGATCACGTGGCTCATCATGCACTGATCACGTGGCTGATCACACATGTATCACGTGACTGATCATGCACTGATCACGTGGCTCTCATGCACTGATCACGTGGCTGTCATGCACTGATCACGTGGATATCATGCACTGATCACGTGGCTGATCACACACGTATCACATGACTGATCATGCACTGATCACGTGGCTATCATGCACTGATCACGTGGCTATCATGCACTGATAATGTGGCTGATCAGGCAATGATCACGTAGCTACCATGTACTGGTCACGTGACTGATCATGCACTGATCACGTAATTGATCATGCACTGATCATGTGGCTGATCATGCACTGATCACGTGGCTGATCATACACTGATCACATAACTGATCATGCACTGATCACGTGACTGATCATGCACTGATCACGTGGCTATCATGCACTGATCACTTGGCTGGACATACACTGGTCACGTGCCTGGTCATGCACTGATCACGTGGCTGATCATGCAGTGATCACGTGGCTGTCATGAACTACTCACGTGGCTGATCATGCAATGATCACGTAACTACCATGTACAGGTCACGTGAATGATCATACACCCATCAGGTGACTGATCATGCACTGATCACGTGGCTATCATGCACTGATCGCGAGACTGATCATGCACTGTTCAGGTCTATATCATGCACTGATCACATGACTGCCCGTGCACTGATCACGTGGATGATCATACACTAATCTTGTGACAGATCATGCACTGATCACGTGGCTGATCATGCACTGATACCGTGACTGAGCATGGACTGATCACATGACTATCATGTAGTGATCACGTGACTTAATGGCGCTGATCATGTGACTGATCATGCGCTGATCTTGTTTGCTATCATACACTGATCATGTGCCTCTGGAGGCAATAAACAAAGAGCTGAGTAGGCATGAATCAAACATTCAGCAGGCAATAATCATGGAACACAGGTGTGAGGAATCATGCTGCTCAGCTGGCAATAATCAAGCAGCTGAGCAGGCAGGAATTACGCAGCACAGCTGGCAATTGTCAAGCAGATGACAGGCAGGAATCGTGCAGCTCAGCTGGCAATTGTCAAGCAGATGAGCAGACAGTAATCACGCAGCTCAGCAGGCCCAGATCACGTGACTGAGCATGCACTGTTCACGTGGCTGATCATACACTGATCACGTGATGATCATGCACTGATCACTTGGATATCATGCACTGATCACGTGGCTGATCATACACTGTTCACGTGTCTGACCATGCACTGATCACGTGGCTGATCATACACTGCTCACGTAACTGATCATGCACTGATCACGTGGCTATCATGCTCTGCTCATGTGGCTGATCATGCAACGATCACGTAGCAACCATGTACTGGTCACGTGACTGATCATGCACTGATCACGTAATTGATCCTGCACTGATCACGTGGCTCATCACGCACTGATCACGTGGCTGATCACACATGTATCACGTGACTGACCATGCACTGATCACGTGGCTCTCATGCACTGATCACGTGGCTATCATGCACTGATCACTTGGCTGGACATACACTGATCACTTGCCTGGTCATGCACTGATCACGTGGCTGATCATGCACTGATCACGTGACTGATCATGCACTGATCTCGTGTCTGATCATGCACTGATCACGTGGCTATCATGCACTGCTCACGTGGCTGATCATGCCATGATCACGCAGCTACCATGTACTGGTCACATGACTGATCATGCACTGATCACGTGGCTGATCATACACTGCTCACGTAACTGATCATGCACTGATCACGTGGCTATCATGCACTGATCACGTGGCTGAACATGCACTGTTCACGTGGCTGATCACACACCTGTCACCTGACATAACATGCACTGATCACGTGGCACTCATGCACTGATCACGTGGCTGATCATACTCTGCTCACGTAACTGATCATGCACACATCACGTGGCTATCATGCACTTCTCACGTGGCTCCTCATGGAATGATCACGTAACTACCATATACTGGTAACGTGACTGATCATGCACAGATCACGTAAATGATCATGCACTGTTCACGTGACTGATCATGTACTGATCACGTGACTGATCATGCACTGATCACGTGGCTATCATGCTCTGCTCATGTGGCTGATCATGCAAGGATCACGTAGCAACCATGTACTTGTCACGTGACTGATCATGCACTGATCACGTAATTGATCCTGCACTGATCACGTGGCTCATCATGCGCTGATCACGTGGCTGATCACACATGTATCACGTGACTGATCATGCACTGATCATGTGGCTATCATGCACTGATCACATAGCTATCATGAACTGATCACGTGGCTGATCACGCAATGATCACGTAGCTACCATGTACTGGTCATGTGACTGACCATGCACTGATCACGTAATTGATCCTGCACTGATCACATGGCTCATCACGCACTGATCCGGTGGCTGATCACACTCGTATCACGTGACTGATCATGTACAGATCACGTAAATAATCATGAAGTGATCACGTGGCTATCCTGCACTGATCACGTGGATAACATGCACTGATCACGTGGCTGATCACACACGTATCACGTGACTAATCATGCACTGATCACGTGGCTATCATGCACTGATCACGTGGCTATCATGCACTGATCACGTGGCTGATCATGCAATGATCACGGAGCTGCCATGCACTGGTCACGTGACTGATCATGCACTGATCAGGTAATTGATCATGCACTGATCATGTGACTGATCATGCACAGATCACGTGACTGATCATGCAGAGATCACGTGACTGATCATGCACTGATCACGTGGCTATCATGCACTGCTCACGTGGCTGATCATGCAATGATCACGCAGCTACCATGTACTTGTCACATGACTGATCATGCACTGATCACATAATTGATCATGCACTGATCACCTGGCTTATCATGCATTGATCATGTGACTGATCATGTGCTGATCATGTTTGGTGTCACACACTGATCATGTGCCTATGGAGGCAATGAACATAGAGCTGAGTAGGCAGGAATCAGTCAGCAGGCTATAATCATGTAATTCACCTCTGAGAAATCATGCTGCTGAGCTGGCAATAATCAAGTAGATGAGCAGGCAGGAATTACGCAGCACAGGTGGCAGTTGTCAAGCAGCTGACAGGCAGGAATCGTGCAGCTCAGCTGGCAATTGTCAAGCAGATGAGCAGACAGTAATCACGCAGCTCAGCAGGCCCTGATCACGTGACTGAGCATGCACTGTTCACGTGGCTGATCACACACCTATCACATGACTGATCATGCACTGATCATGTGAATGATCATGCACTGATCACGTGGCTATCATGCACTGATCACTTGGCTGGACATACACTGATCACGTGCCTGGTCATGCACTGATCACGTGGCTGATCATGCACTGATCACGTGACTGATCATGCACTGATCTCGTGTCTGATCATGCACTGATCACGTGGCTATCATGCACTGCTCACGTGGCTGATCATGCCATGATCACGCAGCTACCATGTACTGGTCACATGACTGATCAGGCACTGATCACGTGACTGATCATGCAGTGATCACGTGGCTATCATGAACTACTCACGTGGCTGATCATGCAATGATCATGTAGCTACCATGTACAGGTCACGTGAATGATCATACACCCATCAGGTGACTGATCATGCACTGATCACGTGGCTATCATGCACTGATCACGAGACTGATCATGCACTGTTCACGTCTATATCATGCACTGATCACATGACTGCCCGTGCACTGATCACGTGGATGATCATACACTAATCTTGTGACAGATCATGCACTGATCACGTGGCTGATCATGCACTGATACCGTGACTGAGCATGGACTGATCACATGACTATCATGTAGTGATCACGTGACTTAATGGCGCTGATCATGTGACTGATCATGCGCTGATCATGTTTGCTATCATACACTGATCATGTGCCTCTGGAGGCAATAAACAAAGAGCTGAGTAGGCACGAATCAAACAGTCAGCAGGCAATAATCATGGAACTCAGGTGTGAGGAATCATGCTGCTCAGCTGGCAATAATCAAGCAGCTGAGCAGGCAGGAATTACGCAGCACAGCTGGCAATTGTCAAGCAGATGACAGGCAGGAATCGTGCAGCTCAGCTGGCAATTGTCAAGCAGATGAGCAGACAGTAATCACGCAGCTCAGCAGGCCCAGATCACGGGACTGAGCATGCACTGTTCACGTGGCTGATCATACACTGATCACGTGATGATCATGCACTGATCACTTGGATATCATGCACTGATCACGTGGCTGATCATACACTGTTCACGTGTCGGACCATGCACTGATCACGTGGCTGACCATACACTGCTCACGTAACTGATCATGCACTGATCACGTGGCTATCCTGCACTGATCACGTGGATAACATGCACTGATCACGTGGCTGATCACACACGTATCACGTGACTAATCATGCACTGATCACGTGGCTATCATGCACTGATCACGTGGCTATCATGCACTGATCACGTGGCTGATCATGCAATGATCACGGAGCTGCCATGCACTGGTCACGTGACTGATAATGCACTGATCAGGTAATTGATCATGCACTGATCATGTAACTGATCATGCACAGATCACGTGACTGATCATGCAGAGATCACGTGATTGATCATGCACTGATCACGTGGCTCTCATGCACTGCTCACGTGGCTGATCATGCAATGATCACACAGCTACCATGTACTTGTCACATGACTAATCATGCACTGATCACATAATTGATCATGCACTGATCACCTGGCTTATCATGCATTGATCATGTGACTGATCATGTGCTGATCATGTTTGGTGTCACACACTGATCATGTGCCTATGGAGGCAATGAACATAGAGCTGAGTAGGCAGGAATCAGTCAGCAGGCTATAATCATGTAATTCACCTCTGAGAAATCATGCTGCTGAGCTGGCAATAATCAAGTAGATGAGCAGGCAGGAATTACGCAGCACAGGTGGCAATTGTCAAGCAGTTGACAGGCAGGAATCGTGCAGCTCAGCTGGCAATTGTCAAGCAGATGAGCAGACAGTAATCACGCAGCTCAGCAGGCCCTGATCACGTGACTGAGCATGCACTGTTCACGTGGCTGATCACACACCTATCACATGACTGATCATGCACTGATCATGTGAATGATCATGCACTGATCACGTGACTGATCATGCACTGATCTCGTGTCTGATCATGCACTGATCACGTGGCTATCATGCACTGCTCACGTGGCTGATCATGCCATGATCACGCAGCTACCATGTACTGGTCACATGACTGATCAGGCACTGATCACGTGACTGATCATGCAGTGATCACGTGGCTATCATGAACTACTCACGTGGCTGATCATGCAATGATCATGTAGCTACCATGTACAGGTCACGTGAATGATCATACACCCATCAGGTGACTGATCATGCACTGATCACGTGGCTATCATGCACTGATCACGAGACTGATCATGCACTGTTCACGTCTATATCATGCACTGATCACATGACTGCCCGTGCACTGATCACGTGGATGATCATACACTAATCTTGTGACAGATCATGCACTGATCACGTGGCTGATCATGCACTGATACCGTGACTGAGCATGGACTGATCACATGACTATCATGTAGTGATCACGTGACTTAATGGCGCTGATCATGTGACTGATCATGCGCTGATCATGTTTGCTATCATACACTGATCATGTGCCTCTGGAGGCAATAAACAAAGAGCTGAGTAGGCACGAATCAAACAGTCAGCAGGCAATAATCATGGAACTCAGGTGTGAGGAATCATGCTGCTCAGCTGGCAATAATCAAGCAGCTGAGCAGGCAGGAATTACGCAGCACAGCTGGCAATTGTCAAGCAGATGACAGGCAGGAATCGTGCAGCTCAGCTGGCAATTGTCAAGCAGATGAGCAGACAGTAATCACGCAGCTCAGCAGGCCCAGATCACGGGACTGAGCATGCACTGTTCACGTGGCTGATCATACACTGATCACGTGATGATCATGCACTGATCACTTGGATATCATGCACTGATCACGTGGCTGATCATACACTGTTCACGTGTCTGACCATGCACTGATCACGTGGCTGACCATACACTGCTCACGTAACTGATCATGCACTGATCACGTGGCTATCATGCACTGATCACGTGGCTGAACATGCACTGTTCACGTGGCTGATCACACACCTGTCATGTGACATATCATGCACTGATCACGTGGCACTCATGCACTGATCACGTGGCTGATCATACTCTGCTCACGTAACTCATGCACACATCACGTGGCTATCATGCACTGCTCACGTGGCTCGTCATGGAATGATCACGTAGCAACCATATACTGGTAACGTGACTGATCATGCAAAGATCACGTAAATGATCATGCACTGTTCACGTGACTGATCATGCACTGATCACGTGGCTGATCATGCACTGATCACGTGGCTATCATGCACTGATAATGTGGCTGATCAGGCAATGATCACGTAGCTACCATGTACTGGTCACGTGACTGATCATGCACTGATCACGTAATTGATCATGCACTGATCATGTGGCTGATCATGCACTGATCCCGTGGCTGATCATACACTGATCACATAACTGATCATGCACTGATCACGTGACTGATCATGCACTGATCACGTGGCTATCATGCACTGATCACTTGGCTGGACATACACTGGTCACGTGCCTGGTCATGCACTTATCACGTGGCTGATCATGCAGTGATCACGTGGCTGTCATGAACTACTCACGTGGCTGATCATGCAATGATCACGTAACTACCATGTACAGGTCACGTGAATGATCATACACCCATCAGGTGACTGATCATGCACTGATCACGTGGCTATCATGCACTGATCACGAGACTGATCATGCACTGTTCACGTCTATATCATGCACTGATCACATGACTGCCCGTGCACTGATCACGTGGATGATCATACACTAATCTTGTGACAGATCATGCACTGATCACGTGGCTGATCATGCACTGATACCGTGACTGAGCATGGACTGATCACATGACTATCATGTAGTGATCACGTGACTTAATGGCGCTGATCATGTGACTGATCATGCGCTGATCTTGTTTGCTATCATACACTGATCATGTGCCTCTGGAGGCAATAAACAAAGAGCTGAGTAGGCATGAATCAAACATTCAGCAGGCAATAATCATGGAACACAGGTGTGAGGAATCATGCTGCTCAGCTGGCAATAATCAAGCAGCTGAGCAGGCAGGAATTACGCAGCACAGCTGGCAATTGTCAAGCAGATGACAGGCAGGAATCGTGCAGCTCAGCTGGCAATTGTCAAGCAGATGAGCAGACAGTAATCACGCAGCTCAGCAGGCCCAGATCACGTGACTGAGCATGCACTGTTCACGTGGCTGATCATACACTGATCACGTGATGATCATGCACTGATCACTTGGATATCATGCACTGATCACGTGGCTGATCCTACACTGTTCACGTGTCTGACCATGCACTGATCACGTGGCTGATCATACACTGCTCAGGTAACTGATCATGCACTGATCACGTGGCTATCATGCTCTGCTCATGTGGCTGATCATGCAACGATCACGTAGCAACCATGTACTGGTCACGTGACTGATCATGCACTGATCACGTAATTGATCCTGCACTGATCACGTGGCTCATCACGCACTGATCACGTGGCTGATCACACATGTATCACGTGACTGACCATGCACTGATCACGTGGCTCTCATGCACTGATCACGTGGCTATCATGCACTGATCACTTGGCTGGACATACACTGATCACGTGCCTGGTCATGCACTGATCACGTGGCTGATCATGCACTGATCACGTGACTGATCATGCACTGATCTCGTGTCTGATCATGCACTGATCACGTGGCTATCATGCACTGCTCACGTGGCTGATCATGCCATGATCACGCAGCTACCATGTACTGGTCACATGACTGATCATGCACTATCACGTGGCTGATCATACACTGCTCACGTAACTGATCATGCACTGATCACGTGGCTATCATGCACTGATCACGTGGCTGAACATGCACTGTTCACGTGGCTGATCACACACCTGTCACCTGACATAACATGCACTGATCACGTGGCACTCATGCACTGATCACGTGGCTGATCATACTCTGCTCACGTAACTGATCATGCACACATCATGTGGCTATCATGCACTTCTCACGTGGCTCCTCATGGAATGATCACGTAACTACCATATACTGGTAACGTGACTGATCATGCACAGATCACGTAAATGATCATGCACTGTTCACGTGACTGATCATGTACTGATCACGTGACTGATCATGCACTGATCACGTGGCTATCATGCTCTGCTCATGTGGCTGATCATGCAAGGATCACGTAGCAACCATGTACTTGTCACGTGACTGATCATGCACTGATCACGTAATTGATCCTGCACTGATCACGTGGCTCATCATGCGCTGATCACGTGGCTGATCACACATGTATCACGTGACTGATCATGCACTGATCATGTGGCTATCATGCACTGATCACATAGCTATCATGAACTGATCACGTGGCTGATCACGCAATGATCACGTAGCTACCATGTACTGGTCATGTGACTGACCATGCACTGATCACGTAATTGATCCTGCACTGATCACATGGCTCATCACGCACTGATCCGGTGGCTGATCACACTCGTATCACGTGACTGATCATGTACAGATCACGTAAATAATCATGAAGTGATCACGTGGCTATCCTGCACTGATCACGTGGATAACATGCACTGATCACGTGGCTGATCACACACGTATCACGTGACTAATCATGCACTGATCACGTGGCTATCATGCACTGATCACGTGGCTATCATGCACTGATCTCGTGGCTGATCATGCAATGATCACGGAGCTGCCATGCACTGGTCACGTGACTGATCATGCACTGATCAGGTAATTGATCATGCACTGATCATGTGACTGATCATGCACAGATCACGTGACTGATCATGCAGAGATCACGTGACTGATCATGCACTGATCACGTGGCTATCATGCACTGCTCACGTGGCTGATCATGCAATGATCACGCAGCTACCATGTACTTGTCACATGACTGATCATGCACTGATCACATAATTGATCATGCACTGATCACCTGGCTTATCATGCATTGATCATGTGACTGATCATGTGCTGATCATGTTTGGTGTCACACACTGATCATGTGCCTATGGAGGCAATGAACATAGAGCTGAGTAGGCAGGAATCAGTCAGCAGGCTATAATCATGTAATTCACCTCTGAGAAATCATGCTGCTGAGCTGGCAATAATCAAGTAGATGAGCAGGCAGGAATTACGCAGCACAGCTGGCAATTGTCAAGCAGCTGACAGGCAGGAATCGTGCAGCTCAGCTGGCAATTGTCAAGCAGATGAGCAGACAGTAATCACGCAGCTCAGCAGGCCCTGATCACGTGACTGAGCATGCACTGTTCACGTGGCTGATCACACACCTATCACATAACTGATCATGCACTGATCACGTGACTGATCATGCACTGATCACGTGGCTATCATGCACTGATCACTTGGCTGGACATACACTGATCACGTGCCTGGTCATGCACTGATCACGTGGCTGATCATGCACTGATCACGTGGCTATCATGCACTGCTCACGTGGCTGATCATGCCATGATCACGCAGCTACCATGTACTGGTCACATGACTGATCAGGCACTGATCACGTGACTGATCATGCAGTGATCACGTGGCTATCATGAACTACTCACGTGGCTGATCATGCAATGATCATGTAGCTACCATGTACAGGTCACGTGAATGATCATACACCCATCAGGTGACTGATCATGCACTGATCACGTGGCTATCATGCACTGATCACGAGACTGATCATGCACTGTTCACGTCTATATCATGCACTGATCACATGACTGCCCGTGCACTGATCACATGGATGATCATACACTAATCTTGTGACAGATCATGCACTGATCACGTGGCTGATCATGCACTGATACCGTGACTGATCATGGACTGATCACATGACTATCATGTAGTGATCACGTGACTTAATGGCGCTGATCATGTGACTGATCATGCGCTGATCATGTTTGCTATCATACACTGATCATGTGCCTCTGGAGGCAATAAACAAAGAGCTGAGTAGGCACGAATCAAACAGTCAGCAGGCAATAATCATGGAACTCAGGTGTGAGGAATCATGCTGCTCAGCTGGCAATAATCAAGCAGCTGAGCAGGCAGGAATTACGCAGCACAGCTGGCAATTGTCAAGCAGATGACAGGCAGGAATCGTGCAGCTCAGCTGGCAATTGTCAAGCAGATGAGCAGACAGTAATCACGCAGCTCAGCAGGCCCAGATCACGGGACTGAGCATGCACTGTTCACGTGGCTGATCATACACTGATCACGTGATGATCATGCACTGATCACTTGGATATCATGCACTGATCACGTGGCTGATCATACACTGTTCACGTGTCTGACCATGCACTGATCACGTGGCTGACCATACACTGCTCACGTAACTGATCATGCACTGATCACGTGGCTATCCTGCACTGATCACGTGGATAACATGCACTGATCACGTGGCTGATCACACACGTATCACGTGACTAATCATGCACTGATCACGTGGCTATCATGCACTGATCACGTGGCTATCATGCACTGATCACGTGGCTGATCATGCAATGATCACGGAGCTGCCATGCACTGGTCACGTGACTGATCATGCACTGATCAGGTAATTGATCATGCACTGATCATGTAACTGATCATGCACAGATCACGTGACTGATCATGCAGAGATCACGTGACTGATCATGCACTGATCACGTGGCTATCATGCACTGCTCACGTGGCTGATCATGCAATGATCACACAGCTACCATGTACTTGTCACATGACTGATCATGCACTGATCACATAATTGATCATGCACTGATCACCTGGCTTATCATGCATTGATCATGTGACTGATCATGTGCTGATCATGTTTGGTGTCACACACTGATCATGTGCCTATGGAGGCAATGAACATAGAGCTGAGTAGGCAGGAATCAGTCAGCAGGCTATAATCATGTAATTCACCTCTGAGAAATCATGCTGCTGAGCTGGCAATAATCAAGTAGATGAGCAGGCAGGAATTACGCAGCACAGGTGGCAATTGTCAAGCAGCTGACAGGCAGGAATCGTGCAGCTCAGCTGGCAATTGTCAAGCAGATGAGCAGACAGTAATCACGCAGCTCAGCAGGCCCTGATCACGTGACTGAGCATGCACTGTTCACGTGGCTGATCACACATCTATCACATGACTGATCATGCACTGATCATGTGAATGATCATGCACTGATCACGTGGCTATCATGCACTGATCACTTGGCTGGACATACACTGATCACGTGCCTGGTCATGCACTGATCACGTGGCAGATCATGCACTGATCACGTGACTGATCATGCAATGATCTCGTGTCTGATCATGCACTGATCACGTGGCTATCATGCACTGCTCACGTGGCTGATCATGCCATGATCACGCAGCTACCATGTACTGGTCACATGACTGATCAGGCACTGATCACGTGACTGATCATGCAGTGATCACGTGGCTATCATGAACTACTCACGTGGCTGATCATGCAATGATCATGTAGCTACCATGTACAGGTCACGTGAATGATCATACACCCATCAGGTGACTGATCATGCACTGATCACGTGGCTATCATGCACTGATCACGAGACTGATCATGCACTGTTCACGTCTATATCATGCACTGATCACATGACTGCCCGTGCACTGATCACGTGGATGATCATACACTAATCTTGTGACAGATCATGCACTGATCACGTGGCTGATCATGCACTGATACCGTGACTGAGCATGGACTGATCACATGACTATCATGTAGTGATCACGTGACTTAATGGCGCTGATCATGTGACTGATCATGCGCTGATCATGTTTGCTATCATACACTGATCATGTGCCTCTGGAGGCAATAAACAAAGAGCTGAGTAGGCACGAATCAAACAGTCAGCAGGCAATAATCATGGAACTCAGGTGTGAGGAATCATGCTGCTCAGCTGGCAATAATCAAGCAGCTGAGCAGGCAGGAATTACGCAGCACAGCTGGCAATTGTCAAGCAGATGACAGGCAGGAATCGTGCAGCTCAGCTGGCAATTGTCAAGCAGATGAGCAGACAGTAATCACGCAGCTCAGCAGGCCCAGATCACGGGACTGAGCATGCACTGTTCACGTGGCTGATCATACACTGATCACGTGATGATCATGCACTGATCACTTGGATATCATGCACTGATCACGTGGCTGATCATACACTGTTCACGTGTCTGACCATGCACTGATCACGTGGCTGACCATACACTGCTCACGTAACTGATCATGCACTGATCACGTGGCTGAACATGCACTGTTCACGTGGCTGATCACACACCTGTCATGTGACATATCATGCACTGATCACGTGGCACTCATGCACTGATCACGTGGCTGATCATACTCTGCTCACGTAACTCATGCACACATCACGTGGCTATCATGCACTGCTCACGTGGCTCGTCATGGAATGATCACGTAGCAACCATATACTGGTAACGTGACTGATCATGCAAAGATCACGTAAATGATCATGCACTGTTCACGTGACTGATCATGTACTGATCACGTGACTGATCATGCACTGACCACGTGGCTATCATGCTCTTCTCACGTGGCTGATCATGCAATGATCACGTAGCAACCATATACTGGTCACGTGACTGATCATGCACTGATCACGTAATTGATCCTGCACTGATCACGTGGCTCATCATGCACTGATCACGTGGCTGATCACACATGTATCACGTGACTGATCATGCACTGATCACGTGGCTCTCATGCACTGATCACGTGGCTGTCATGCACTGATCACGTGGATATCATGCACTGATCACGTGGCTGATCACACACGTATCACATGACTGATCATGCACTGATCACGTGGCTATCATGCACTGATCACGTGGCTATCATGCACTGATAATGTGGCTGATCAGGCAATGATCACGTAGCTACCATGTACTGGTCACGTGACTGATCATGCACTGATCACGTAATTGATCATGCACTGATCATGTGGCTGATCATGCACTGATCACGTGGCTGATCATACACTGATCACATAACTGATCATGCACTGATCACGTGACTGATCATGCACTGATCACGTGGCTATCATGCACTGATCACTTGGCTGGACATACACTGTTCACGTGCCTGGTCATGCACTGATCACGTGGCTGATCATGCAGTGATCACGTGGCTGTCATGAACTACTCACGTGGCTGATCATGCAATGATCACGTAACTACCATGTACAGGTCACGTGAATGATCATACACCCATCAGGTGACTGATCATGCACTGATCACGTGGCTATCATGCACTGATCACGAGACTGATCATGCACTGTTCAGGTCTATATCATGCACTGATCACATGACTGCCCGTGCACTGATCACGTGGATGATCATACACTAATCTTGTGACAGATCATGCACTGATCACGTGGCTGATCATGCACTGATACCGTGACTGAGCATGGACTGATCACATGACTATCATGTAGTGATCACGTGACTTAATGGCGCTGATCATGTGACTGATCATGCGCTGATCTTGTTTGCTATCATACACTGATCATGTGCCTCTGGAGGCAATAAACAAAGAGCTGAGTAGGCATGAATCAAACATTCAGCAGGCAATAATCATGGAACACAGGTGTGAGGAATCATGCTGCTCAGCTGGCAATAATCAAGCAGCTGAGCAGGCAGGAATTACGCAGCACAGCTGGCAATTGTCAAGCAGATGACAGGCAGGAATCGTGCAGCTCAGCTGGCAATTGTCAAGCAGATGAGCAGACAGTAATCACGCAGCTCAGCAGGCCCAGATCACGTGACTGAGCATGCACTGTTCACGTGGCTGATCATACACTGATCACGTGATGATCATGCACTGATCACTTGGATATCATGCACTGATCACGTGGCTGATCCTACACTGTTCACGTGTCTGACCATGCACTGATCACGTGGCTGACAATACACTGCTCACGTAACTGATCATGCACTGATCACGTGGCTATCATGCTCTGCTCATGTGGCTGATCATGCAACGATCACGTAGCAACAATGTACTGGTCACGTGACTGATCATGCACTGATCACGTAATTGATCCTGCACTGATCACGTGGCTCATCACGCACTGATCACGTGGCTGATCACACATGTATCACGTGACTGACCATGCACTGATCACGTGGCTCTCATGCACTGATCACGTGGCTATCATGCACTGATCACTTGGCTGGACATACACTGATCACGTGCCTGGTCATGCACTGATCACGTGGCTGATCATGCACTGATCACGTGACTGATCATGCACTGATCTCGTGTCTGATCATGCACTGATCACGTGGCTATCATGCACTGCTCACGTGGCTGATCATGCCATGATCACGCAGCTACCATGTACTGGTCACATGACTGATCATGCACTATCACGTGGCTGATCATACACTGCTCACGTAACTGATCATGCACTGATCACGTGGCTATCATGCACTGATCACGTGGCTGAACATGCACTGTTCACGTGGCTGATCACACACCTGTCACCTGACATAACATGCACTGATCACGTGGCACTCATGCACTGATCACGTGGCTGATCATACTCTGCTCACGTAACTGATCATGCACACATCATGTGGCTATCATGCACTTCTCACGTGGCTCCTCATGGAATGATCACGTAACTACCATATACTGGTAACGTGACTGATCATGCACAGATCACGTAAATGATCATGCACTGTTCACGTGACTGATCATGTACTGATCACGTGACTGATCATGCACTGATCACGTGGCTATCATGCTCTGCTCATGTGGCTGATCATGCAAGGATCACGTAGCAACCATGTACTTGTCACGTGACTGATCATGCACTGATCACGTAATTGATCCTGCACTGATCACGTGGCTCATCATGCGCTGATCACGTGGCTGATCACACATGTATCACGTGACTGATCATGCACTGATCATGTGGCTATCATGCACTGATCACATAGCTATCATGAACTGATCACGTGGCTGATCACGCAATGATCACGTAGCTACCATGTACTGGTCATGTGACTGACCATGCACTGATCACGTAATTGATCCTGCACTGATCACATGGCTCATCACGCACTGATCCGGTGGCTGATCACACTCGTATCACGTGACTGATCATGTACAGATCACGTAAATAATCATGAAGTGATCACGTGGCTATCCTGCACTGATCACGTGGATAACATGCACTGATCACGTGGCTGATCACACACGTATCACGTGACTAATCATGCACTGATCACGTGGCTATCATGCACTGATCACGTGGCTATCATGCACTGATCACGTGGCTGATCATGCAATGATCACGTAGCTACCATGTACTGGTCATGTGACTGACCATGCACTGATCACGTAATTGATCCTGCACTGATCACATGGCTCATCACGCACTGATCCGGTGGCTGATCACACTCGTATCACGTGACTGATCATGTACAGATCACGTAAATAATCATGAAGTGATCACGTGGCTATCCTGCACTGATCACGTGGATAACATGCACTGATCACGTGGCTGATCACACACGTATCACGTGACTAATCATGCACTGATCACGTGGCTATCATGCACTGATCACGTGGCTATCATGCACTGATCTCTTGGCTGATCATGCAATGATCACGGAGCTGCCATGCACTGGTCACGTGACTGATCATGCACTGATCAGGTAATTGATCATGCACTGATCATGTGACTGATCATGCACAGATCACGTGACTGATCATGCAGAGATCACGTGACTGATCATGCACTGATCACGTGGCTATCATGCACTGCTCACGTGGCTGATCATGCAATGATCACGCAGCTACCATGTACTTGTCACATGACTGATCATGCACTGATCACATAATTGATCATGCACTGATCACCTGGCTTATCATGCATTGATCATGTGACTGATCATGTGCTGATCATGTTTGGTGTCACACACTGATCATGTGCCTATGGAGGCAATGAACATAGAGCTGAGTAGGCAGGAATCAGTCAGCAGGCTATAATCATGTAATTCACCTCTGAGAAATCATGCTGCTGAGCTGGCAATAATCAAGTAGATGAGCAGGCAGGAATTACGCAGCACAGCTGGCAATTGTCAAGCAGCTGACAGGCAGGAATCGTGTAGCTCAGCTGGCAATTGTCAAGCAGATGAGCAGACAGTAATCACGCAGCTCAGCAGGCCCTGATCACGTGACTGAGCATGCACTGTTCACGTGGCTGATCACACACCTATCACATGACTGATCATGCACTGATCATGTGAATGATCATGCACTGATCACGTGGCTATCATGCACTGATCACTTGGCTGGACATACACTGATCACGTGCCTGGTCATGCACTGATCACGTGGCTGATCATGCACTGATCACGTGGCTATCATGCACTGCTCACGTGGCTGATCATGCCATGATCACGCAGCTACCATGTACTGGTCACATGACTGATCAGGCACTGATCACGTGACTGATCATGCAGTGATCACGTGGCTATCATGAACTACTCACGTGGCTGATCATGCAATGATCATGTAGCTACCATGTACAGGTCACGTGAATGATCATACACCCATCAGGTGACTGATCATGCACTGATCACGTGGCTATCATGCACTGATCACGAGACTGATCATGCACTGTTCACGTCTATATCATGCACTGATCACATGACTGCCCGTGCACTGATCACATGGATGATCATACACTAATCTTGTGACAGATCATGCACTGATCACGTGGCTGATCATGCAGTGATACCGTGACTGATCATGGACTGATCACATGACTATCATGTAGTGATCACGTGACTTAATGGCGCTGATCATGTGACTGATCATGCGCTGATCATGTTTGCTATCATACACTGATCATGTGCCTCTGGAGGCAATAAACAAAGAGCTGAGTAGGCACGAATCAAACAGTCAGCAGGCAATAATCATGGAACTCAGCTGTGAGGAATCATGCTGCTCAGCTGGCAATAATCAAGCAGCTGAGCAGGCAGGAATTACGCAGCACAGCTGGCAATTGTCAAGCAGATGACAGGCAGGAATCGTGCAGCTCAGCTGGCAATTGTCAAGCAGATGAGCAGACAGTAATCACGCAGCTCAGCAGTCCCAGATCACGGGACTGAGCATGCACTGTTCACGTGGCTGATCATACACTGATCACGTGATGATCATGCACTGATCACTTGGATATCATGCACTGATCACGTGGCTGATCATACACTGTTCACGTGTCTGACCATGCACTGATCACGTGGCTGACCATACACTGCTCACGTAACTGATCATGCACTGATCACGTGGCTATCCTGCACTGATCACGTGGATAACATGCACTGATCACGTGGCTGATCACACACGTATCACGTGACTAATCATGCACTGATCACGTGGCTATCATGCACTGATCACGTGGCTATCATGCACTGATCACGTGGCTGATCATGCAATGATCACGGAGCTGCCATGCACTGGTCACGTGACTGATCATGCACTGATCAGGTAATTGATCATGCACTGATCATGTAACTGATCATGCACAGATCACGTGACTGATCATGCAGAGATCACGTGACTGATCATGCACTGATCACGTGGCTATCATGCACTGCTCACGTGGCTGATCATGCAATGATCACACAGCTACCATGTACTTGTCACATGACTGATCATGCACTGATCACATAATTGATCATGCACTGATCACCTGGCTTATCATGCATTGATCATGTGACTGATCATGTGCTGATCATGTTTGGTGTCACACACTGATCATGTGCCTATGGAGGCAATGAACATAGAGCTGAGTAGGCAGGAATCAGTCAGCAGGCTATAATCATGTAATTCACCTCTGAGAAATCATGCTGCTGAGCTGGCAATAATCAAGTAGATGAGCAGGCAGGAATTACGCAGCACAGGTGGCAATTGTCAAGCAGCTGACAGGCAGGAATCGTGCAGCTCAGCTGGCAATTGTCAAGCAGATGAGCAGACAGTAATCACGCAGCTCAGCAGGCCCAGATCACGTGACTGAGCATGCACTGTTCACGTGGCTGATCACACATCTATCACATGACTGATCATGCACTGATCATGTGAATGATCATGCACTGATCACGTGGCTATCATGCACTGATCACTTGGCTGGACATACACTGATCACGTGCCTGGTCATGCACTGATCACGTGGCAGATCATGCACTGATCACGTGACTGATCATGCAATGATCTCGTGTCTGATCATGCACTGATCACGTGGCTATCATGCACTGCTCACGTGGCTGATCATGCCATGATCACGCAGCTACCATGTACTGGTCACATGACTGATCAGGCACTGATCACGTGACTGATCATGCAGTGATCACGTGGCTATCATGAACTACTCACGTGGCTGATCATGCAATGATCATGTAGCTACCATGTACAGGTCACGTGAATGATCATACACCCATCAGGTGACTGATCATGCACTGATCACGTGGCTATCATGCACTGATCACGAGACTGATCATGCACTGTTCACGTCTATATCATGCACTGATCACATGACTGCCCGTGCACTGATCACGTGGATGATCATACACTAATCTTGTGACAGATCATGCACTGATCACGTGGCTGATCATGCACTGATACCGTGACTGAGCATGGACTGATCACATGACTATCATGTAGTGATCACGTGACTTAATGGCGCTGATCATGTGACTGATCATGCGCTGATCATGTTTGCTATCATACACTGATCATGTGCCTCTGGAGGCAATAAACAAAGAGCTGAGTAGGCACGAATCAAACAGTCAGCAGGCAATAATCATGGAACTCAGGTGTGAGGAATCATGCTGCTCAGCTGGCAATAATCAAGCAGCTGAGCAGGCAGGAATTACGCAGCACAGCTGGCAATTGTCAAGCAGATGACAGGCAGGAATCGTGCAGCTCAGCTGGCAATTGTCAAGCAGATGAGCAGACAGTAATCACGCAGCTCAGCAGGCCCAGATCACGGGACTGAGCATGCACTGTTCACGTGGCTGATCATACACTGATCACGTGATGATCATGCACTGATCACTTGGATATCATGCACTGATCACGTGGCTGATCATACACTGTTCACGTGTCTGACCATGCACTGATCACGTGGCTGACCATACACTGCTCACGTAACTGATCATGCACTGATCACGTGGCTATCATGCACTGATCACGTGGCTGAACATGCACTGTTCACGTGGCTGATCACACACCTGTCATGTGACATATCATGCACTGATCACGTGGCACTCATGCACTGATCACGTGGCTGATCATACTCTGCTCACGTAACTCATGCACACATCACGTGGCTATCATGCACTGCTCACGTGGCTCGTCATGGAATGATCACGTAGCAACCATATACTGGTAACGTGACTGATCATGCAAAGATCACGTAAATGATCATGCACTGTTCACGTGACTGATCATGTACTGATCACGTGACTGATCATGCACTGACCACGTGGCTATCATGCTCTTCTCACGTGGCTGATCATGCAATGATCACGTAGCAACCATATACTGGTCACGTGACTGATCATGCACTGATCACGTAATTGATCCTGCACTGATCACGTGGCTCATCATGCACTGATCACGTGGCTGATCACACATGTATCACGTGACTGATCATGCACTGATCACGTGGCTCTCATGCACTGATCACGTGGCTGTCATGCACTGATCACGTGGATATCATGCACTGATCACGTGGCTGATCACACACGTATGACATGACTGATCATGCACTGATCACGTGGCTATCATGCACTGATCACGTGGCTATCATGCACTGATAATGTGGCTGATCAGGCAATGATCACGTAGCTACCATGTACTGGTCACGTGACTGATCATGCACTGATCACGTAATTGATCATGCACTGATCATGTGGCTGATCATGCACTGATCACGTGGCTGATCATACACTGATCACATAACTGATCATGCACTGATCACGTGACTGATCATGCACTGATCACGTGGCTATCATGCACTGATCACTTGGCTGGACATACACTGGTCACGTGCCTGGTCATGCACTGATCACGTGGCTGATCATGCAGTGATCACGTGGCTGTCATGAACTACTCACGTGGCTGATCATGCAATGATCACGTAACTACCATGTACAGGTCACGTGAATGATCATACACCCATCAGGTGACTGATCATGCACTGATCACGTGGCTATCATGCACTGATCACGAGACTGATCATGCACTGTTCAGGTCTATATCATGCACTGATCACATGACTGCCCGTGCACTGATCACGTGGATGATCATACACTAATCTTGTGACAGATCATGCACTGATCACGTGGCTGATCATGCACTGATACCGTGACTGAGCATGGACTGATCACATGACTATCATGTAGTGATCACGTGACTTAATGGCGCTGATCATGTGACTGATCATGCGCTGATCTTGTTTGCTATCATACACTGATCATGTGCCTCTGGAGGCAATAAACAAAGAGCTGAGTAGGCATGAATCAAACATTCAGCAGGCAATAATCATGGAACACAGGTGTGAGGAATCATGCTGCTCAGCTGGCAATAATCAAGCAGCTGAGCAGGCAGGAATTACGCAGCACAGCTGGCAATTGTCAAGCAGATGACAGGCAAGCAGCTGGCAATTGTCAAGCAGATGAGCAGACAGAATCACGCAGCTCAGCAGGCCCAGATCACGTGACTGAGCATGCACTGTTCACGTGGCTGATCATACACTGATCACGTGATGATCATGCACTGATCACTTGGATATCATGCACTGATCACGTGGCTGATCCTACACTGTTCACGTGTCTGACCATGCACTGATCACGTGGCTGATCATACACTGCTCACGTAACTGATCATGCACTGATCACGTGGCTATCATGCTCTGCTCATGTGGCTGATCATGCAACGATCACGTAGCAACCATGTACTGGTCACGTGACTGATCATGCACTGATCACGTAATTGATCCTGCACTGATCACGTGGCTCATCACGCACTGATCACGTGGCTGATCACACATGTATCACGTGACTGACCATGCACTGATCACGTGGCTCTCATGCAGTGATCACGTGGCTATCATGCACTGATCACTTGGCTGGACATACACTGATCACGTGCCTGGTCATGCACTGATCACGTGGCTGATCATGCACTGATCACGTGACTGATCATGCACTGATCTCGTGTCTGATCATGCACTGATCACGTGGCTATCATGCACTGCTCACGTGGCTGATCATGCCATGATCACGCAGCTACCATGTACTGGTCACATGACTGATCATGCACTGATCACGTGGCTGATCATACACTGCTCACGTAACTGATCATGCACTGATCACGTGGCTATCATGCACTGATCACGTGGCTGAACATGCACTGTTCACGTGGCTGATCACACACCTGTCACCTGACATAACATGCACTGATCACGTGGCACTCATGCACTGATCACGTGGCTGATCATACTCTGCTCACGTAACTGATCATGAACACATCATGTGGCTATCATGCACTTCTCACGTGGCTCCTCATGGAATGATCACGTAACTACCATATACTGGTAACGTGACTGATCATGCACAGATCACGTAAATGATCATGCACTGTTCACGTGACTGATCATGTACTGATCACGTGACTGATCATGCACTGATCACGTGGCTATCATGCTCTGCTCATGTGGCTGATCATGCAAGGATCACGTAGCAACCATGTACTTGTCACGTGACTGATCATGCACTGATCACGTAATTGATCCTGCACTGATCACGTGGCTCATCATGCGCTGATCACGTGGCTGATCACACATGTATCACGTGACTGATCATGCACTCATCATGTGGCTATCATGCACTGATCACATAGCTATCATGAACTGATCACGTGGCTGATCACGCAATGATCACGTAGCTACCATGTACTGGTCATGTGACTGACCATGCACTGATCACGTAATTGATCCTGCACTGATCACATGGCTCATCACGCACTGATCCGGTGGCTGATCACACTCGTATCACGTGACTGATCATGTACAGATCACGTAAATAATCATGAAGTGATCACGTGGCTATCCTGCACTGATCACGTGGATAACATGCACTGATCACGTGGCTGATCACACACGTATCACGTGACTAATCATGCACTGATCACGTGGCTATCATGCACTGATCACGTGGCTATCATGCACTGATCACGTGGCTGATCATGCAATGATCACGGAGCTGCCATGCACTGGTCACGTGACTGATCATGCACTGATCAGGTAATTGATCATGCACTGATCATGTAACTGATCATGCACAGATCACGTGACTGATCATGCAGAGATCACGTGACTGATCATGCACTGATCACGTGGCTATCATGCACTGCTCACGTGGCTGATCATGCAATGATCACACAGCTACCATGTACTTGTCACATGACTGATCATGCACTGATCACATAATTGATCATGCACTGATCACCTGGCTTATCATGCATTGATCATGTGACTGATCATGTGCTGATCATGTTTGGTGTCACACACTGATCATGTGCCTATGGAGGCAATGAACATAGAGCTGAGTAGGCAGGAATCAGTCAGCAGGCTATAATCATGTAATTCACCTCTGAGAAATCATGCTGCTGAGCTGGCAATAATCAAGTAGATGAGCAGGCAGGAATTACGCAGCACAGGTGGCAATTGTCAAGCAGCTGACAGGCAGGAATCGTGCAGCTCAGCTGGCAATTGTCAAGCAGATGAGCAGACAGTAATCACGCAGCTCAGCAGGCCCTGATCACGTGACTGAGCATGCACTGTTCACGTGGCTGATCACACATCTATCACATGACTGATCATGCACTGATCATGTGAATGATCATGCACTGATCACGTGGCTATCATGCACTGATCACTTGGCTGGACATACACTGATCACGTGCCTGGTCATGCACTGATCACGTGGCAGATCATGCACTGATCACGTGACTGATCATGCAATGATCTCGTGTCTGATCATGCACTGATCACGTGGCTATCATGCACTGCTCACGTGGCTGATCATGCCATGATCACGCAGCTACCATGTACTGGTCACATGACTGATCAGGCACTGATCACGTGACTGATCATGCAGTGATCACGTGGCTATCATGAACTACTCACGTGGCTGATCATGCAATGATCATGTAGCTACCATGTACAGGTCACGTGAATGATCATACACCCATCAGGTGACTGATCATGCACTGATCACGTGGCTATCATGCACTGATCACGAGACTGATCATGCACTGTTCACGTCTATATCATGCACTGATCACATGACTGCCCGTGCACTGATCACGTGGATGATCATACACTAATCTTGTGACAGATCATGCACTGATCACGTGGCTGATCATGCACTGATACCGTGACTGAGCATGGACTGATCACATGACTATCATGTAGTGATCACGTGACTTAATGGCGCTGATCATGTGACTGATCATGCGCTGATCATGTTTGCTATCATACACTGATCATGTGCCTCTGGAGGCAATAAACAAAGAGCTGAGTAGGCACGAATCAAACAGTCAGCAGGCAATAATCATGGAACTCAGGTGTGAGGAATCATGCTGCTCAGCTGGCAATAATCAAGCAGCTGAGCAGGCAGGAATTACGCAGCACAGCTGGCAATTGTCAAGCAGATGACAGGCAGGAATCGTGCAGCTCAGCTGGCAATTGTCAAGCAGATGAGCAGACAGTAATCACGCAGCTCAGCAGGCCCAGATCACGGGACTGAGCATGCACTGTTCACGTGGCTGATCATACACTGATCACGTGATGATCATGCACTGATCACTTGGATATCATGCACTGATCACGTGGCTGATCATACACTGTTCACGTGTCTGACCATGCACTGATCACGTGGCTGACCATACACTGCTCACGTAACTGATCATGCACTGATCACGTGGCTATCATGCACTGATCACGTGGCTGAACATGCACTGTTCACGTGGCTGATCACACACCTGTCATGTGACATATCATGCACTGATCACGTGGCACTCATGCACTGATCACGTGGCTGATCATACTCTGCTCACGTAACTCATGCACACATCACGTGGCTATCATGCACTGCTCACGTGGCTCGTCATGGAATGATCACGTAGCAACCATATACTGGTAACGTGACTGATCATGCAAAGATCACGTAAATGATCATGCACTGTTCACGTGACTGATCATGTACTGATCACGTGACTGATCATGCACTGACCACGTGGCTATCATGCTCTTCTCACGTGGCTGATCATGCAATGATCACGTAGCAACCATATACTGGTCACGTGACTGATCATGCACTGATCACGTAATTGATCCTGCACTGATCACGTGGCTCATCATGCACTGATCACGTGGCTGATCACACATGTATCACGTGACTGATCATGCACTGATCACGTGGCTCTCATGCACTGATCACGTGGCTGTCATGCACTGATCACGTGGATATCATGCACTGATCACGTGGCTGATCACACACGTATCACATGACTGATCATGCACTGATCACGTGGCTATCATGCACTGATCACGTGGCTATCAAGCACTGATAATGTGGCTGATCAGGCAATGATCACGTAGCTACCATGTACTGGTCACGTGACTGATCATGCACTGATCACGTAATTGATCATGCACTGATCATGTGGCTGATCATGCACTGATCACGTGGCTGATCATACACTGATCACATAACTGATCATGCACTGATCACGTGACTGATCATGCACTGATCACGTGGCTATCATGCACTGATCACTTGGCTGGACATACACTGGTCACGTGCCTGGTCATGCACTGATCACGTGGCTGATCATGCAGTGATCACGTGGCTGTCATGAACTACTCACGTGGCTGATCATGCAATGATCACGTAACTACCATGTACAGGTCACGTGAATGATCATACACCCATCAGGTGACTGATCATGCACTGATCACGTGGCTATCATGCACTGATCACGAGACTGATCATGCACTGTTCAGGTCTATATCATGCACTGATCACATGACTGCCCGTGCACTGATCACGTGGATGATCATACACTAATCTTGTGACAGATCATGCACTGATCACGTGGCTGATCATGCACTGATACCGTGACTGAGCATGGACTGATCACATGACTATCATGTAGTGATCACGTGACTTAATGGCGCTGATCATGTGACTGATCATGCGCTGATCTTGTTTGCTATCATACACTGATCATGTGCCTCTGGAGGCAATAAACAAAGAGCTGAGTAGGCATGAATCAAACATTCAGCAGGCAATAATCATGGAACACAGGTGTGAGGAATCATGCTGCTCAGCTGGCAATAATCAAGCAGCTGAGCAGGCAGGAATTACGCAGCACAGCTGGCAATTGTCAAGCAGATGACAGGCAGGAATCGTGCAGCTCAGCTGGCAATTGTCAAGCAGATGAGCAGACAGTAATCACGCAGCTCAGCAGGCCCAGATCACGTGACTGAGCATGCACTGTTCACGTGGCTGATCATACACTGATCACGTGATGATCATGCACTGATCACTTGGATATCATGCACTGATCACGTGGCTGATCCTACACTGTTCACGTGTCTGACCATGCACTGATCACGTGGCTGATCATACACTGCTCAGGTAACTGATCATGCACTGATCACGTGGCTATCATGCTCTGCTCATGTGGCTGATCATGCAAGGATCACGTAGCAACCATGTACTGGTCACGTGACTGATCATGCACTGATCACGTAATTGATCCTGCACTGATCACGTGGCTCATCACGCACTGATCACGTGGCTGATCACACATGTATCACGTGACTGACCATGCACTGATCACGTGGCTCTCATGCACTGATCACGTGGCTATCATGCACTGATCACTTGGCTGGACATACACTGATCACGTGCCTGGTCATGCACTGATCACGTGGCTGATCATGCACTGATCACGTGACTGATCATGCACTGATCTCGTGTCTGATCATGCACTGATCACGTGGCTATCATGCACTGCTCACGTGGCTGATCATGCCATGATCACGCAGCTACCATGTACTGGTCACATGACTGATCATGCACTGATCACGTGGCTGATCATACACTGCTCACGTAACTGATCATGCACTGATCACGTGGCTATCATGCACTGATCACGTGGCTGAACATGCACTGTTCACGTGGCTGATCACACACCTGTCACCTGACATAACATGCACTGATCACGTGGCACTCATGCACTGATCACGTGGCTGATCATACTCTGCTCACGTAACTGATCATGCACACATCATGTGGCTATCATGCACTTCTCACGTGGCTCCTCATGGAATGATCACGTAACTACCATATACTGGTAACGTGACTGATCATGCACAGATCACGTAAATGATCATGCACTGTTCACGTGACTGATCATGTACTGATCACGTGACTGATCATGCACTGATCACGTGGCTATCATGCTCTGCTCATGTGGCTGATCATGCAAGGATCACGTAGCAACCATGTACTTGTCACGTGACTGATCATGCACTGATCACGTAATTGATCCTGCACTGATCACGTGGCTCATCATGCGCTGATCACGTGGCTGATCACACATGTATCACGTGACTGATCATGCACTGATCATGTGGCTATCATGCACTGATCACATAGCTATCATGAACTGATCACGTGGCTGATCACGCAATGATCACGTAGCTACCATGTACTGGTCATGTGACTGACCATGCACTGATCACGTAATTGATCCTGCACTGATCACATGGCTCATCACGCACTGATCCGGTGGCTGATCACACTCGTATCACGTGACTGATCATGTACAGATCACGTAAATAATCATGAAGTGATCACGTGGCTATCCTGCACTGATCACGTGGATAACATGCACTGATCATGTGGCTGATCACACACGTATCACGTGACTAATCATGCACTGATCACGTGGCTATCATGCACTGATCACGTGGCTATCATGCACTGATCACGTGGCTGATCATGCAATGATCACGCAGCTACCATGTACTTGTCACATGACTGATCATGCACTGATCACATAATTGATCATGCACTGATCACCTGGCTTATCATGCATTGATCATGTGACTGATCATGTGCTGATCATGTTTGGTGTCACACACTGATCATGTGCTTATGAAGGCAATGAACATCGAGCTGAGTAGGCAGGAATCAGTCAGCAGGCTATAATCATGTAATTCACCTCTGAGAAATCATGCTGCTGAGCTGGCAATAATCAAGTAGATGAGCAGGCAGGAATTACGCAGCACAGGTGGCAAATGTCAAGCAGCTGACAGGCAGGAATCGTGCAGCTCAGCTGGCAATTGTCAAGCAGATGAGCAGACAGTAATCACGCAGCTCAGCAGGCCCTGATCACGTGACTGAGCATGCACTGTTCACGTGGCTGATCACACACCTATCACATGACTGATCATGCACTGATCATGTGAATGATCATGCACTGATCACGTGGCTATCATGCACTGATCACTTGGCTGGACATACACTGATCACGTGCCTGGTCATGCACTGATCACGTGGCTGATCATGCACTGATCACGTGACTGATCATGCACTGATCTCGTGTCTGATCATGCACTGATCACGTGGCTGATCATGCCATGATCACGCAGCTACCATGTACTGGTCACATGACTGATCAGGCACTGATCACGTGACTGATCATGCAGTGATCACGTGGCTATCATGAACTACTCACGTGGCTGATCATGCAATGATCATGTAGCTACCATGTACAGGTCACGTGAATGATCATACACCCATCAGGTGACTGATCATGCACTGATCACGTGGCTATCATGCACTGATCACGAGACTGATCATGCACTGTTCACGTCTATATCATGCACTGATCACATGACTGCCCGTGCACTGATCACGTGGATGATCATACACTAATCTTGTGACAGATCATGCACTGATCACGTGGCTGATCATGCACTGATACCGTGACTGAGCATGGACTGATCACATGACTATCATGTAGTGATCACGTGACTTAATGGCGCTGATCATGTGACTGATCATGCGCTGATCATGTTTGCTATCATACACTGATCATGTGCCTCTGGAGGCAATAAACAAAGAGCTGAGTAGGCACGAATCAAACAGTCAGCAGGCAATAATCATGGAACTCAGGTGTGAGGAATCATGCTGCTCAGCTGGCAATAATCAAGCAGCTGAGCAGGCAGGAATTACGCAGCACAGCTGGCAATTGTCAAGCAGATGACAGGCAGGAATCGTGCAGCTCAGCTGGCAATTGTCAAGCAGATGAGCAGACAGTAATCACGCAGCTCAGCAGGCCCAGATCACGGGACTGAGCATGCACAGTTCACGTGGCTGATCACACACCTATCACATGACTGATCATGCACTGATCATGTGAATGATCATGCACTGATCACGTGGCTATCATGCACTGATCACTTGGCTGGACATACACTGATCATGTGCCTGGTCATGCACTGATCACGTGGCAGATCATGCACTGATCACGTGACTGATCATGCAATGATCTCGTGTCTGATCATGCACTGATCACGTGGCTATCATGCACTGCTCACGTGGCTGATCATGCCATGATCACGCAGCTACCATGTACTGGTCACATGACTGATCAGGCACTGATCACGTGACTGATCATGCAGTGATCACGTGGCTATCATGAACTACTCACGTGGCTGATCATGCAATGATCATGTAGCTACCATGTACAGGTCACGTGAATGATCATACACCCATCAGGTGACTGATCATGCACTGATCACGTGGCTATCATGCACTGATCACGAGACTGATCATGCACTGTTCACGTCTATATCATGCACTGATCACATGACTGCCCGTGCACTGATCACGTGGATGATCATACACTAATCTTGTGACAGATCATGCACTGATCACGTGGCTGATCATGCACTGATACCGTGACTGAGCATGGACTGATCACATGACTATCATGTAGTGATCACGTGACTTAATGGCGCTGATCATGTGACTGATCATGCGCTGATCATGTTTGCTATCATACACTGATCATGTGCCTCTGGAGGCAATAAACAAAGAGCTGAGTAGGCACGAATCAAACAGTCAGCAGGCAATAATCATGGAACTCAGCTGTGAGGAATCATGCTGCTCAGCTGGCAATAATCAAGCAGCTGAGCAGGCAGGAATTACGCAGCACAGCTGGCAATTGTCAAGCAGATGACAGGCAGGAATCGTGCAGCTCAGCTGGCAATTGTCAAGCAGATGAGCAGACAGTAATCACGCAGCTCAGCAGGCCCAGATCACGGGACTGAGCATGCACTGTTCACGTGGCTGATCATACACTGATCACGTGATGATCATGCACTGATCACTTGGATATCATGCACTGATCACGTGGCTGATCATACACTGTTCACGTGTCTGACCATGCACTGATCACGTGGCTGACCATACACTGCTCACGTAACTGATCATGCACTGATCACGTGGCTATCATGCACTGATCACGTGGCTGAACATGCACTGTTCACGTGGCTGATCACACACCTGTCATGTAACATATCATGCACTGATCACGTGGCACTCATGCACTGATCACGTGGCTGATCATACTCTGCTCACGTAACTCATGCACACATCACGTGGCTATCATGCACTGCTCACGTGGCTCGTCATGGAATGATCACGTAGCAACCATATACTGGTAACGTGACTGATCATGCAAAGATCACGTAAATGATCATGCACTGTTCACGTGAATGATCATGTACTGATCACGTGACTGATCATGCACTGACCACGTGGCTATCATGCTCTTCTCACGTGGCTGATCATGCAATGATCACGTAGCAACCATATACTGGTCACGTGACTGATCATGCACTGATCACGTAATTGATCCTGCACTGATCACGTGGCTCATCATGCACTGATCACGTGGCTGATCACACATGTATCACGTGACTGATCATGCACTGATCACGTGGCTCTCATGCACTGATCACGTGGCTGTCATGCACTGATCACGTGGATATCATGCACTGATCACGTGGCTGATCACACACGTATCACATGACTGATCATGCACTGATCACGTGGCTATCATGCACTGATCACGTGGCTATCATGCACTGATAATGTGGCTGATCAGGCAATGATCACGTAGCTACCATGTACTGGTCACGTGACTGATCATGCACTGATCACGTAATTGATCATGCACTGATCATGTGGCTGATCATGCACTGATCACGTGGCTGATCATACACTGATCACATAACTGATCATGCACTGATCACGTGACTGATCATGCACTGATCACGTGGCTATCATGCACTGATCACTTGGCTGGACATACACTGGTCACGTGCCTGGTCATGCACTGATCACGTGGCTGATCATGCAGTGATCACGTGGCTGTCATGAACTACTCACGTGGCTGATCATGCAATGATCACGTAACTACCATGTACAGGTCACGTGAATGATCATACACCCATCAGGTGACTGATCATGCACTGATCACGTGGCTATCATGCACTGATCACGAGACTGATCATGCACTGTTCAGGTCTATATCATGCACTGATCACATGACTGCCCGTGCACTGATCACGTGGATGATCATACACTAATCTTGTGACAGATCATGCACTGATCACGTGGCTGATCATGCACTGATACCGTGACTGAGCATGGACTGATCACATGACTATCATGTAGTGATCACGTGACTTAATGGCGCTGATCATGTGACTGATCATGCGCTGATCTTGTTTGCTATCATACACTGATCATGTGCCTCTGGAGGCAATAAACAAAGAGCTGAGTAGGCATGAATCAAACATTCAGCAGGCAATAATCATGGAACACAGGTGTGAGGAATCATGCTGCTCAGCTGGCAATAATCAAGCAGCTGAGCAGGCAGGAATTACGCAGCACAGCTGGCAATTGTCAAGCAGATGACAGGCAGGAATCGTGCAGCTCAGCTGGCAATTGTCAAGCAGATGAGCAGACAGTAATCACGCAGCTCAGCAGGCCCAGATCACGTGACTGAGCATGCACTGTTCACGTGGCTGATCATACACTGATCACGTGATGATCATGCACTGATCACTTGGATATCATGCACTGATCACGTGGCTGATCCTACACTGTTCACGTGTCTGACCATGCACTGATCACGTGGCTGATCATACACTGCTCACGTAACTGATCATGCACTGATCACGTGGCTATCATGCTCTGCTCATGTGGCTGATCATGCAACGATCACGTAGCAACCATGTACTGGTCACGTGACTGATCATGCACTGATCACGTAATTGATTCTGCACTGATCACGTGGCTCATCACGCACTGATCACATGGCTGATCACACATGTATCACGTGACTGACCATGCACTGATCACGTGGCTCTCATGCACTGATCACGTGGCTATCATGCACTGATCACTTGGCTGGACATACACTGATCACGTGCCTGGTCATGCACTGATCACGTGGCTGATCATGCACTGATCACGTGACTGATCATGCACTGATCTCGTGTCTGATCATGCACTGATCACGTGGCTATCATGCACTGCTCACGTGGCTGATCATGCCATGATCACGCAGCTACCATGTACTGGTCACATGACTGATCATGCACTGATCACGTGGCTGATCATACACTGCTCACGTAACTGATCATGCACTGATCACGTGGCTATCATGCACTGATCACGTGGCTGAACATGCACTGTTCACGTGGCTGATCACACACCTGTCACCTGACATAACATGCACTGATCACGTGGCACTCATGCACTGATCACGTGGCTGATCATACTCTGCTCACGTAACTGATCATGCACACATCATGTGGCTATCATGCACTTCTCACGTGGCTCCTCATGGAATGATCACGTAACTACCATATACTGGTAACGTGACTGATCATGCACAGATCACGTAAATGATCATGCACTGTTCACGTGACTGATCATGTACTGATCACGTGACTGATCATGCACTGATCACGTGGCTATCATGCTCTGCTCATGTGGCTGATCATGCAAGGATCACGTAGCAACCATGTACTTGTCACGTGACTGATCATGCACTGATCACGTAATTGATCCTGCACTGATCACGTGGCTCATCATGCGCTGATCACGTGGCTGATCACACATGTATCACGTGACTGATCATGCACTGATCATGTGGCTATCATGCACTGATCACATAGCTATCATGAACTGATCACGTGGCTGATCACGCAATGATCACGTAGCTACCATGTACTGATCACGTGACTGATCATGCACTGATCACGTAATTGATCATGCACTGATCACGTGGCTCATCATGCACTGATCACGTGGCTGATCACACTGATCACGTGACTGATCATGCACTGATCACGTGAATGATCATGCACTGATCACGTGGCTATCATGCACTGATCACGTGGATATCATGCACTGATCACGTGGCTGATCACACACGTATCACGTGACTGATCATGCACTGATCACGTGGCTATCATGCACTGATCACGTGGCTATCATGCACTGATCACGTGGCTGATCATGCACTGATCACGGAGCTGCCATGCACTGGTCACGTGACTGATCATGCACTGATCACGTAATTGATCATGCACTGATCACGTGACTGATCATGCACTGATCACGTGACTGATCATGCACTGATCACGTGACTGATCATGCACTGATCACGTGGCTATCATGCACTGATCACGTGGCTGATCATGCACTGATCACGCAGCTACCATGTACTGTCACATGACTGATCATGCACTGATCACATAATTGATCATGCACTGATCACGTGGCTTATCATGCACTGATCATGTGACTGATCATGTGCTGATCATGTTTGGTGTCACACACTGATCATGTGCCTATGGAGGCAATGAACATAGAGCTGAGTAGGCAGGAATCAGTCAGCAGGCTATAATCATGTAACTCACCTCTGAGAAATCATGCTGCTGAGCTGGCAATAATCAAGTAGATGAGCAGGCAGGAATTACGCAGCACAGGTGGCAATTGTCAAGCAGCTGACAGGCAGGAATCGTGCAGCTCAGCTGGCAATTGTCAAGCAGATGAGCAGACAGTAATCACGCAGCTCAGCAGGCCCTGATCACGTGACTGAGCATGCACTGTTCACGTGGCTGATCACACACTGATCACGTGACTGATCATGCACTGATCACGTGACTGATCATGCACTGATCACGTGGCTATCATGCACTGATCACGTGGCTGACATACACTGATCACGTGCCTGATCATGCACTGATCACGTGGCTGATCATGCACTGATCACGTGACTGATCATGCACTGATCACGTGTCTGATCATGCACTGATCACGTGGCTATCATGCACTGCTCACGTGGCTGATCATCATGATGCCATGATCACGCAGCTACCATGTACTGGTCACATGACTGATCATGCACTGATCACGTGACTGATCATGCACTGATCACGTGGCTATCATGCACTATCACGTGGCTGATCATGCAATGATCACGTAGCTACCATGTACTGGTCACGTGACTGATCATGCACTGATCACGTGACTGATCATGCACTGATCACGTGGCTATCATGCACTGATCACGTGGCTGATCATGCACTGATCACGTGACTGATCATGCACTGATCACGTGGCTGATCATGCACTGATCACGTGACTGATCATGCACTGATCACGTGACTGATCATGCACTGATCACGTGGCTGATCATGCACTGATCACGTGGCTGATCATGCACTGATCACGTGACTATCATGCACTGATCACGTGGCTGATCACGCACGATCACGTGACTGATCATGCACTGATCACGTGGCTATCATGCACTGATCATGGCTATCATGCACTGATCACGTGGCTGATCATGCAATGATCACGTAGCTATCATGCACTGATCACGTGACTGATCATGCACTGATCACGTAATTGATCATGCACTGATCACGTGGCTGATCATGCACTGATCACGTGGCTGATCATGCACTGATCACGTGACTGATCATGCACTGATCACGTGGCTGATCATGCACTGATCACGTGGCTGATCATGCACTGATCACGTGGCTGATCATGCACTGATCACGTGACTGATCATGCACTGATCACGTGGCTGATCATGCACTGATCACGTGGCTGATCATGCACTGATCACGTGGCTGATCATGCACTGATCACGTGACTATCATGCACTGATCACGTGGCACTCATGCACTGATCACGTGGCTGATCATACACTGATCACGTAACTCATGCACTGATCACGTGGCTATCATGCACTGATCACGTGGCTGATCATGCAATGATCACGTAGCTACCATATACTGGTCACGTGACTGATCATGCACTGATCACGTAAATGATCATGCACTGATCACGTGACTGATCATGCACTGATCACGTGACTGATCATGCACTGATCACGTGGCTATCATGCACTGCTCACGTGGCTGATCATGCAATGATCACGTAGCTACCATGTACTGGTCACGTGACTGATCATGCACTGATCACGTAATTGATCATGCACTGATCACGTGGCTCATCATGCACTGATCACGTGGCTGATCACACATGATCACGTGACTGATCATGCACTGATCACGTGGCTATCATGCACTGATCACGTGGCTGATCATGCACTGATCACGTGGCTGATCATGCACTGATCACGTGGCTGATCATGCACTGATCACGTGGCTGATCATGCACTGATCACGTAGCTATCATGCACTGATCACGTGACTGATCATGCACTGATCACGTGGCTGATCATGCACTGATCACGTGGCTGATCATGCACTGATCACGTGGCTGATCATGCACTGATCACGTAACTGATCATGCACTGATCACGTGACTGATCATGCACTGATCACGTGGCTATCATGCACTGATCACGTGGCTGATCATGCACTGATCACGTGACTGATCATGCACTGATCACGTGACTGATCATGCACTGATCACGTGGCTATCATGCACTATCACGTGGCTGATCATGCACTGATCACGTAGCTACCATGTACTGGTCACGTGACTGATCATGCACTGATCACGTGACTGATCATGCACTGATCACGTGGCTATCATGCACTGATCACGTGACTGATCATGCACTGATCACGTCTATATCATGCACTGATCACATGACTGATCATGCACTGATCACGTGGATGATCATACACTGATCATGTGACAGATCATGCACTGATCACGTGGCTGATCATGCACTGATCACGTGACTGATCATGCACTGATCACGTGACTATCATGCACTGATCACGTGACTTAATGGCACTGATCATGTGACTGATCATGCACTGATCTTGTTTGCTATCATACACTGATCATGTGCCTCTGGAGGCAATAAACAAAGAGCTGAGTAGGCACGAATCAAACAGTCAGCAGGCAATAATCATGGAACTCAGGTGTGAGGAATCATGCTGCTCAGCTGGCAATAATCAAGCAGCTGAGCAGGCAGGAATTACGCAGCACAGCTGGCAATTGTCAAGCAGATGACAGGCAGGAATCGTGCAGCTCAGCTGGCAATTGTCAAGCAGATGAGCAGACAGTAATCACGCAGCTCAGCAGGCCCTGATCACGTGACTGATCATGCACTGATCACGTGGCTGATCATGCACTGATCACGTGATGATCATGCACTGATCACTGGACTATCATGCACTGATCACGTGGCTGATCATGCACTGATCACGTGTCTGACCATGCACTGATCACGTGGCTGATCATGCACTGATCACGTAACTGATCATGCACTGATCACGTGGCTATCATGCACTGATCACGTGGCTGATCATGCACTGATCACGTGGCTATCATGCACTGATCACGTGACTGATCATGCACTGATCACGTGGCTGATCATGCACTGATCACGTGGCTGATCATGCACTGATCACGTGGCTGATCACACATGATCACGTGACTGATCATGCACTGATCACGTGGCTGATCATGCACTGATCACGTGGCTGATCATGCACTGATCACGTGGCTGATCATGCACTGATCACGTGACTGATCATGCACTGATCACGTGACTGATCATGCACTGATCACGTGGCTATCATGCACTGATCACGTGGCTGATCATGCACTGATCACGTGGCTACCATGTACTGGTCACGTGACTGATCATGCACTGATCACGTGACTGATCATGCACTGATCACGTGGCTGATCATGCACTGATCACGTGGCTGATCATGCACTGATCACGTGACTGATCATGCACTGATCACGTCTATATCATGCACTGATCACATGACTGCCCATGCACTGATCACGTGGATGATCATACACTAATCTTGTGACAGATCATGCACTGATCACGTGGCTGATCATGCACTGATACCGTGACTGAGCATGGACTGATCACATGACTATCATGTAGTGATCACGTGACTTAATGGCGCTGATCATGTGACTGATCATGCGCTGATCATGTTTGCTATCATACACTGATCATGTGCCTCTGGAGGCAATAAACAAAGAGCTGAGTAGGCACGAATCAAACAGTCAGCAGGCAATAATCATGGAACTCAGGTGTGAGGAATCATGCTGCTCAGCTGGCAATAATCAAGCAGCTGAGCAGGCAGGAATTACGCAGCACAGCTGGCAATTGTCAAGCAGATGACAGGCAGGAATCGTGCAGCTCAGCTGGCAATTGTCAAGCAGATGAGCAGACAGTAATCACGCAGCTCAGCAGGCCCAGATCACGTGACTGAGCATGCACTGTTCACGTGGCTGATCATACACTGATCACGTGATGATCATGCACTGATCACTTGGATATCATGCACTGATCACGTGGCTGATCATACACTGTTCACGTGGCTGATCATGCACTGATCACGTGGCTGATCATGCACTGATCACGTGGCTGATCATGCACTGATCACGTGGCTATCATGCACTGATCACGTGACTGATCATGCACTGATCACGTGACTGATCATGCACTGATCACGTGGCTGATCATGCACTGATCACGTGGCTGATCACACTGATCACGTGACTGATCATGCACTGATCACGTGACTGATCATGCACTGATCACGTGGCTATCATGCACTGATCACGTGGCTATCATGCACTGATCACGTGGCTGATCATGCACTGATCACGTGACTGATCATGCACTGATCACGTGGCTGATCATGCACTGATCACGTGGCTATCATGCACTGATCACGTGGCTGATCATGCAATGATCACGGAGCTGCCATGCACTGGTCACGTGACTGATCATGCACTGATCACGTGACTGATCATGCACTGATCACGTGGCTGATCATGCACTGATCACGTGACTGATCATGCACTGATCACGTGACTGATCATGCACTGATCACGTGGCTATCATGCACTGATCACGTGGCTGATCATGCACTGATCACGCAGCTACATGCACTGATCACGTGACTGATCATGCACTGATCACATGACTGATCATGTACTGATCACGTGACTTAATGGCACTGATCATGTGACTGATCATGCGCTGATCATGTTTGCTATCATACACTGATCATGTGCCTCTGGAGGCAATAAACAAAGAGCTGAGTAGGCACGAATCAAACAGTCAGCAGGCAATAATCATGGAACTCAGGTGTGAGGAATCATGCTGCTCAGCTGGCAATAATCAAGCAGCTGAGCAGGCAGGAATTACGCAGCACAGGTGGCAATTGTCAAGCAGATGACAGGCAGGAATCGTGCAGCTCAGCTGGCAATTGTCAAGCAGATGAGCAGACAGTAATCACGCAGCTCAGCAGGCCCTGATCACGTGACTGAGCATGCACTGTTCACGTGGCTGATCATACACTGATCACGTGATGATCATGCACTGATCACGTGATATCATGCACTGATCACGTGGCTGATCATGCACTGATCACGTGGCTGATCATGCACTGATCACGTGGCTGATCATGCACTGATCACGTGGCTGATCATGCACTGATCACGTGACTATCATGCACTGATCACGTGACTGATCATGCACTGATCACGTGGCTGATCATGCACTGATCACGTGGCTGATCATGCACTGATCACGTGGCTGATCATGCACTGATCACGTGACTGATCATGCACTGATCACGTGACTGATCATGCACTGATCACGTGGCTGATCATGCACTGATCACGTGGCTATCATGCACTGATCACGTGGCTGATCATGCATGATCACGCTATCATGTACTGGTCACATGACTGATCATGCACTGATCACGTGGCTGATCATGCACTGATCACGTGGCTATCATGCACTGATCACGTGGCTGATCATGCAATGATCACGTAGCTACCATGTACTGGTCACGTGACTGATCATACACCCATCAGGTGACTGATCATGCACTGATCACGTGGCTGATCATGCACTGATCACGTGACTGATCATGCACTGATCACGTCTATATCATGCACTGATCACATGACTGCCCATGCACTGATCACGTGGCTGATCATGCACTGATCTTGTGACAGATCATGCACTGATCACGTGGCTGATCATGCACTGATACGTGACTGATCATGCACTGATCACATGACTGATCATGTACTGATCACGTGACTTAATGCACTGATCATGTGACTGATCATGCGCTGATCATGTTTGCTATCATACACTGATCATGTGCCTCTGGAGGCAATGAACAAAGAGCTGAGTAGGCACGAATCAGTCAGCAGGCAATAATCATGGAACTCACCTGTGAGGAATCATGCTGCTCAGCTGGCAATAATCAAGCAGCTGAGCAGGCAGGAATTACGCAGCACAGCTGGCAATTGTCAAGCAGATGACAGGCAGGAATCGTGCAGCTCAGCTGGCAATTGTCAAGCAGATGAGCAGACAGTAATCACGCAGCTCAGCAGGCCCAGATCACGTGACTGAGCATGCACTGTTCACGTGGCTGATCATACACTGATCACGTGATGATCATGCACTGATCACTTGGATATCATGCACTGATCACGTGGCTGATCATACACTGTTCTCGTGTCTGACCATGCACTGATCACGTGGCTGATCATACACTGCTCACGTAACTGATCATGCACTGATCACGTGGCTATCATGCACTGATCACGTGGCTGAACATGCATCACGTGGCTGATCACACACTGTCACGTGATCATGCACTGATCACGTGGCACTCATGCACTGATCACGTGGCTGATCATGCACTGATCACGTGACTGATCATGCACTGATCACGTGGCTGATCATGCACTGATCACGTAACTGATCATGCACTGATCACGTGGCTGATCATGCACTGATCACGTGGCTATCATGCACTGATCACGTGGCTGATCATGCAATGATCACACCATGTACTGGTCACGTGACTGATCATGCACTGATCACGTGATCATGCACTGATCACGTGGTGCACTGATCATGATCACACTGATCACGTGACTGATCATGCACTGATCACGTGGCTATCATGCACTGATCACGTGGCTGATCATGCACTGATCACGTGGATATCATGCACTGATCAGCTGATATCACGTGACTGATCATGCACTGATCACGTGGCTATCATGCACTGATCACGTGGCTGATCATGCACTGATCACGTGACTGATCATGCACTGATCACGTGACTGATCATGCTGATCACGTGGCTATCATGCACTACTCACGTGGCTGATCATGCAATGATCACGTAGCTACCATGTACAGGTCACGTGAATGATCATACACCCATCAGGTGACTGATCATGCACTGATCACGTGGCTATCATGCACTGATCACGAGACTGATCATGCACTGATCACGTCTATATCATGCACTGATCACATGACTGCCCATGCACTGATCACGTGGATGATCATACACTAATCTTGTGACAGATCATGCACTGATCACGTGGCTGATCATGCACTGATACCGTGACTGAGCATGGACTGATCACATGACTATCATGTAGTGATCACGTGACTTAATGGCGCTGATCATGTGACTGATCATGCGCTGATCATGTTTGCTATCATACACTGATCATGTGCCTCTGGAGGCAATAAACAAAGAGCTGAGTAGGCACGAATCAAACAGTCAGCAGGCAATAATCATGGAACTCAGGTGTGAGGAATCATGCTGCTCAGCTGGCAATAATCAAGCAGCTGAGCAGGCAGGAATTACGCAGCACAGCTGGCAATTGTCAAGCAGATGACAGGCAGGAATCGTGCAGCTCAGCTGGCAATTGTCAAGCAGATGAGCAGACAGTAATCACGCAGCTCAGCAGGCCCAGATCACGTGACTGAGCATGCACTGTTCACGTGGCTGATCATACACTGATCACGTGATGATCATGCACTGATCACTTGGATATCATGCACTGATCACGTGGCTGATCATACACTGTTCACGTGTCTGACCATGCACTGATCACGTGGCTGATCATACACTGCTCACGTAACTGATCATGCACTGATCACGTGGCTATCATGCACTGATCACGTGGCTGATCATGCACTGATCACGTGGCAACCATGTACTGGTCACGTGACTGATCATGCACTGATCACGTAATTGATCATGCACTGATCACGTGGCTGATCATGCACTGATCACGTGGCTGATCACACATGATCACGTGACTGATCATGCACTGATCACGTGGCTATCATGCACTGATCACGTGGCTATCATGCACTGATCACGTGGCTGATCATGCACTGATCACGTGACTGATCATGCACTGATCACGTGACTGATCATGCACTGATCACGTGGCTATCATGCACTGCTCACGTGGCTGATCATGCCATGATCACGTAGCTACCATGTACTGGTCACGTGACTGATCATGCACTGATCACGTGACTGATCATGCACTGATCACGTGGCTGATCATGCACTGATCACGTGGCTGATCATGCACTGATCACGTGACTGATCATGCACTGATCACGTCTATATCATGCACTGATCACATGACTGCCCATGCACTGATCACGTGGATGATCATACACTAATCATGTGACAGATCATGCACTGATCACGTGGCTGATCATGCACTGATACCGTGACTGAGCATGGACTGATCACATGACTATCATGTAGTGATCACGTGACTTAATGGCGCTGATCATGTGACTGATCATGCGCTGATCATGTTTGCTATCATACACTGATCATGTGCCTCTGGAGGCAATAAACAAAGAGCTGAGTAGGCACGAATCAAACAGTCAGCAGGCAATAATCATGGAACACAGGTGTGAGGAATCATGCTGCTCAGCTGGCAATAATCAAGCAGCTGAGCAGGCAGGAATTACGCAGCACAGCTGGCAATTGTCAAGCAGATGACAGGCAGGAATCGTGCAGCTCAGCTGGCAATTGTCAAGCAGATGAGCAGACAGTAATCACGCAGCTCAGCAGGCCCTGATCACGTGACTGAGCATGCACTGTTCACGTGGCTGATCATACACTGATCACGTGATGATCATGCACTGATCACGTGGATATCATGCACTGATCACGTGGCTGATCATACACTGCTCACGTAACTCATGCACTGATCACGTGGCTATCATGCACTGCTCACGTGGCTGATCATGCACTGATCACGTGGCTATCATGCACTGATCACGTGACTGATCATGCACTGATCACGTGATGATCATGCACTGATCACGTGGCTGATCATGCACTGATCACGTGATGATCATGCACTGATCACGTGGATATCATGCACTGATCACGTGGCTGATCATGCACTGATCACGTGACTGATCATGCACTGATCACGTGGCTGATCATGCACTGATCACGTAACTGATCATGCACTGATCACGTGGCTATCATGCACTGATCACGTGGCTGATCATGCACTGATCACGTGGCTGATCACACACCTGTCACGTGACTATCATGCACTGATCACGTGGCACTCATGCACTGATCACGTGGCTGATCATACACTGATCACGTAACTCATGCACACATCACGTGGCTATCATGCACTGCTCACGTGGCTGTCATGGAATGATCACGTAGCTACCATATACTGGTCACGTGACTGATCATGCACTGATCACGTCAATGATCATGCACTGATCACGTGACTGATCATGCACTGATCACGTGACTGATCATGCACTGATCACGTGGCTATCATGCACTGCTCACGTGGCTGATCATGCAAGGATCACGTAGGAACCATGTACTTGTCACGTGACTGATCATGCACTGATCACGTAATTGATCATGCACTGATCACGTGGCTCATCATGCACTGATCACGTGGCTGATCACACATGATCACGTGACTGATCATGCACTGATCACGTGGCTATCATGCACTGATCACGTGGCTATCATGCACTGATCACGTAGCTATCATGCACTGATCACGTGGCTGATCATGCACTGATCACGTAGCTATCATGCACTGATCACGTGACTGATCATGCACTGATCACGTAATTGATCATGCACTGATCACGTGGCTGATCATGCACTGATCACGTGGCTGATCACACTGATCACGTGACTGATCATGCACTGATCACGTGACTGATCATGCACTGATCACGTGGCTATCATGCACTGATCACGTGGCTATCATGCACTGATCACGTGGCTGATCACACACTGATCACGTGACTGATCATGCACTGATCACGTGGCTATCATGCACTGATCACGTGGCTATCATGCACTGATCACGTGGCTGATCATGCACTGATCACGGAGCTGCCATGCACTGATCACGTGACTGATCATGCACTGATCACGTGATTGATCATGCACTGATCACGTGACTGATCATGCACTGATCACGTAACTGATCATGCACTGATCACGTGACTGATCATGCACTGATCACGTGGCTATCATGCACTGATCACGTGGCTGATCATGCACTGATCACGTGACTGATCATGCACTGATCACGTGGCTGATCATGCACTGATCACGTAACTGATCATGCACTGATCACGTGGCTGATCATGCACTGATCACGTGGCTATCATGCACTGATCACGTGGCTGATCATGCACTGATCACGCAGCTACCATGTACTGTCACATGACTGATCATGCACTGATCACATAATTGATCATGCACTGATCACGTGGCTTATCATGCACTGATCACGTGACTGATCATGTGCTGATCATGTTTGGTGTCATACACTGATCATGTGCCTATGGAGGCAATGAACATAGAGCTGAGTAGGCAGGAATCAGTCAGCAGGCTATAATCATGTAACTCACCTCTGAGAAATCATGCTGCTGAGCTGGCAATAATCAAGTAGATGAGCAGGCAGGAATTACGCAGCACAGGTGGCAATTGTCAAGCAGCTGACAGGCAGGAATCGTGCAGCTCAGCTGGCAATTGTCAAGCAGATGAGCAGACAGTAATCACGCAGCTCAGCAGGCCCTGATCACGTGACTGATCATGCACTGATCACGTGGCTGATCACACACTGATCACGTGACTGATCATGCACTGATCACGTGACTGATCATGCACTGATCACGTGGCTATCATGCACTGATCACGTGGCTGACATACACTGATCACGTGCCTGATCATGCACTGATCACGTGGCTGATCATGCACTGATCACGTGACTGATCATGCACTGATCACGTGTCTGATCATGCACTGATCACGTGGCTATCATGCACTGCTCACGTGGCTGATCATGCCATGATCACGCAGCTACCATGTACTGGTCACATGACTGATCATGCACTGATCACGTGACTGATCATGCAGTGATCACGTGGCTATCATGCACTACTCACGTGGCTGATCATGCAATGATCATGTAGCTACCATGTACAGGTCACGTGAATGATCATACACCCATCAGGTGACTGATCATGCACTGATCACGTGGCTATCATGCACTGATCACGAGACTGATCATGCACTGATCACGTCTATATCATGCACTGATCACATGACTGCCCATGCACTGATCACGTGGATGATCATACACTAATCATGTGACAGATCATGCACTGATCACGTGGCTGATCATGCACTGATACCGTGACTGAGCATGGACTGATCACATGACTATCATGTAGTGATCACGTGACTTAATGGCGCTGATCATGTGACTGATCATGCGCTGATCATGTTTGCTATCATACACTGATCATGTGCCTCTGGAGGCAATAAACAAAGAGCTGAGTAGGCACGAATCAAACAGTCAGCAGGCAATAATCATGGAACTCAGGTGTGAGGAATCATGCTGCTCAGCTGGCAATAATCAAGCAGCTGAGCAGGCAGGAATTACGCAGCACAGCTGGCAATTGTCAAGCAGATGACAGGCAGGAATCGTGCAGCTCAGCTGGCAATTGTCAAGCAGATGAGCAGACAGTAATCACGCAGCTCAGCAGGCCCAGATCACGGGACTGAGCATGCACTGTTCACGTGGCTGATCATACACTGATCACGTGATGATCATGCACTGATCACTTGGATATCATGCACTGATCACGTGGCTGATCATACACTGCTCACGTAACTGATCATGCACTGATCACGTGGCTATCATGCACTGATCACGTGGCTGAACATGCACTGTTCACGTGGCTGATCACACACCTGTCACGTGACATATCATGCACTGATCACGTGGCACTCATGCACTGATCACGTGGCTGATCATACTCTGCTCACGTAACTCATGCACACCTCACGTGGCTATCATGCACTGCTCACGTGGCTCGTCATGGAATGATCACGTAGCAACCATATACTGGTCACGTGACTGATCATGCACAGATCACGTAAATGATCATGCACTGTTCACGTGACTGATCATGTACTGATCACGTGACTGATCATGCACTGATCACGTGGCTATCATGCTCTGCTCACGTGGCTGATCATGCAATGATCACGTAGCAACCATGTACTGGTCACGTGACTGATCATGCACTGATCACGTAATTGATCCTGCACTGATCACGTGGCTCATCATGCACTGATCACGTGGCTGATCACACATGTATCACGTGACTGATCATGCACTGATCACGTGGCTCTCATGCACTGATCACGTGGCTGTCATGCACTGATCACGTGGATATCATGCACTGATCACGTGGCTGATCATGCACTGATCACGTGGCTGATCATGCACTGATCACGTAGCTATCATGCACTGGTCACGTGACTGATCATGCACTGATCACGTAATTGATCATGCACTGATCACGTGGCTGATCATGCACTGATCACGTGGCTGATCATGCACTGATCACGTAACTGATCATGCACTGATCACGTGACTGATCATGCACTGATCACGTGGCTATCATGCACTGATCACGTGGCTGATATACACTGATCACGTGCCTGATCATGCACTGATCACGTGGCTGATCATGCACTGATCACGTGGCTGTCATGCACTACTCACGTGGCTGATCATGCAATGATCACGTAGCTACCATGTACAGGTCACGTGAATGATCATACACCCATCAGGTGACTGATCATGCACTGATCACGTGGCTATCATGCACTGATCACGTGACTGATCATGCACTGATCACGTCTATATCATGCACTGATCACATGACTGCCCATGCACTGATCACGTGGATGATCATACACTAATCTTGTGACAGATCATGCACTGATCACGTGGCTGATCATGCACTGATACCGTGACTGAGCATGGACTGATCACATGACTATCATGTAGTGATCACGTGACTTAATGGCGCTGATCATGTGACTGATCATGCGCTGATCATGTTTGCTATCATACACTGATCATGTGCCTCTGGAGGCAATAAACAAAGAGCTGAGTAGGCACGAATCAAACAGTCAGCAGGCAATAATCATGGAACTCAGGTGTGAGGAATCATGCTGCTCAGCTGGCAATAATCAAGCAGCTGAGCAGGCAGGAATTACGCAGCACAGCTGGCAATTGTCAAGCAGATGACAGGCAGGAATCGTGCAGCTCAGCTGGCAATTGTCAAGCAGATGAGCAGACAGTAATCACGCAGCTCAGCAGGCCCAGATCACGTGACTGAGCATGCACTGTTCACGTGGCTGATCATACACTGATCACGTGATGATCATGCACTGATCACTTGGATATCATGCACTGATCACGTGGCTGATCATACACTGATCACGTGTCTGACCATGCACTGATCACGTGGCTGATCATACACTGATCACGTAACTGATCATGCACTGATCACGTGGCTATCATGCACTGATCACGTGGCTGATCATGCACTGATCACGTAGCAACCATGTACTGGTCACGTGACTGATCATGCACTGATCACGTAATTGATCATGCACTGATCACGTGGCTCATCATGCACTGATCACGTGGCTGATCACACATGATCACGTGACTGATCATGCACTGATCACGTGGCTATCATGCACTGATCACGTGGCTATCATGCACTGATCACGTGGCTGATCATGCACTGATCACGTGACTGATCATGCACTGATCACGTGACTGATCATGCACTGATCACGTGGCTATCATGCACTGCTCACGTGGCTGATCATGCCATGATCACGCAGCTACCATGTACTGGTCACATGACTGATCATGCACTGATCACGTGACTGATCATGCACTGATCACGTGGCTGATCATGCACTGATCACGTGGCTGATCATGCACTGATCACGAGACTGATCATGCACTGATCACGTCTATATCATGCACTGATCACATGACTGCCCATGCACTGATCACGTGGATGATCATACACTAATCTTGTGACAGATCATGCACTGATCACGTGGCTGATCATGCACTGATACCGTGACTGAGCATGGACTGATCACATGACTATCATGTAGTGATCACGTGACTTAATGGCGCTGATCATGTGACTGATCATGCGCTGATCATGTTTGCTATCATACACTGATCATGTGCCTCTGGAGGCAATAAACAAAGAGCTGAGTAGGCACGAATCAAACAGTCAGCAGGCAATAATCATGGAACTCAGGTGTGAGGAATCATGCTGCTCAGCTGGCAATAATCAAGCAGCTGAGCAGGCAGGAATTACGCAGCACAGCTGGCAATTGTCAAGCAGATGACAGGCAGGAATCGTGCAGCTCAGCTGGCAATTGTCAAGCAGATGAGCAGACAGTAATCACGCAGCTCAGCAGGCCCAGATCACGTGACTGAGCATGCACTGTTCACGTGGCTGATCATACACTGATCACGTGATGATCATGCACTGATCACTTGGATATCATGCACTGATCACGTGGCTGATCATACACTGTTCACGTGTCTGACCATGCACTGATCACGTGGCTGATCATACACTGCTCACGTAACTGATCATGCACTGATCACGTGGCTATCATGCACTGATCACGTGGCTGAACATGCACTGTTCACGTGGCTGATCACACACCTGTCACGTGACATATCATGCACTGATCACGTGGCACTCATGCACTGATCACGTGGCTGATCATACTCTGCTCACGTAACTCATGCACACATCACGTGGCTATCATGCACTGCTCACGTGGCTCGTCATGGAATGATCACGTAGCTACCATATACTGGTCACGTGACTGATCATGCACAGATCACGTAAATGAACATGCACTGTTCAAGTGACTGATCATGTACTGATCACGTGACTGATCATGCACTGATCACGTGGCTATCATGCTCTGCTCACGTGGCTGATCATGCAAGGATCACGTAGCAACCATGTACTGGTCACGTGACTGATCATGCACTGATCACGTAATTGATCCTGCACTGATCACGTGGCTCATCATGCACTGATCACGTGGCTGATCACACATGTATCACGTGACTGATCATGCACTGATCACGTGGCTATCATGCACTGATCACGTGGCGATCCTGCACTGATCACGTGGCTATCATGCACTGATCACGTGGCTGATCATGCAATGATCACGTAGCTACCATGCACTGATCACGTGACTGATCATGCACTGATCACGTAATTGATCATGCACTGATCACGTGGCTGATCATGCACTGATCACGTGGCTGATCACACTGATCACGTGACTGATCATGCACTGATCACGTGACTGATCATGCACTGATCACGTGGCTATCATGCACTGATCACGTGGCTATCATGCACTGATCACGTGGCTGATCACACACGATCACGTGACTGATCATGCACTGATCACGTGGCTATCATGCACTGATCACGTGGCTATCATGCACTGATCACGTGGCTGATCATGCACTGATCACGGAGCTGCCATGCACTGATCACGTGACTGATCATGCACTGATCACGTGATTGATCATGCACTGATCACGTGACTGATCATGCACTGATCACGTGACTGATCATGCACTGATCACGTGACTGATCATGCACTGATCACGTGGCTATCATGCACTGATCACGTGGCTGATCATGCAATGATCACGCAGCTACCATGTACTGTCACATGACTGATCATGCACTGATCACATAATTGATCATGCACTGATCACGTGGCTTATCATGCACTGATCATGTGACTGATCATGTGCTGATCATGTTTGGTGTCATACACTGATCATGTGCCTATGGAGGCAATGAACATAGAGCTGAGTAGGCAGGAATCAGTCAGCAGGCTATAATCATGTAACTCACCTCTGAGAAATCATGCTGCTCAGCTGGCAATAATCAAGTAGATGAGCAGGCAGGAATTACGCAGCACAGGTGGCAATTGTCAAGCAGCTGACAGGCAGGAATCATGCAGCTCAGCTGGCAATTGTCAAGCAGATGAGCAGACAGTAATCACGCAGCTCAGCAGGCCCTGATCACGTGACTGAGCATGCACTGTTCACGTGGCTGATCACACACTGATCACGTGACTGATCATGCACTGATCACGTGACTGATCATGCACTGATCACGTGGCTATCATGCACTGATCACGTGGCTGATCATGCACTGATCACGTGGCTGATCATGCACTGATCACGTGGCTGATCATGCACTGATCACGTGACTGATCATGCACTGATCACGTGGCTGATCATGCACTGATCACGTGGCTATCATGCACTGATCACGTGGCTGATCATGCATGATCACGCAGCTACCATGCACTGATCACATGACTGATCATGCACTGATCACGTGACTGATCATGCACTGATCACGTGTCTGATCATGCACTGATCACGTGGCTATCATGCACTGCTCACGTGGCTGATCATGCATGATCACGAAGCTACCATGTACTGGTCACATGACTGATCATGCACTGATCACGTGACTGATCATGCAGTGATCACGTGGCTATCATGCACTACTCACGTGGCTGATCATGCAATGATCATGTAGCTACCATGTACAGGTCACGTGAATGATCATACACCCATCAGGTGACTGATCATGCACTGATCACGTGGCTATCATGCACTGATCACTAGACTGATCATGCACTGATCACGTCTATATCATGCACTGATCACATGACTGCCCATGCACTGATCACGTGGATGATCATACACTAATCATGTGACAGATCATGCACTGATCACGTGGCTGATCATGCACTGATACCGTGACTGAGCATGGACTGATCACATGACTATCATGTAGTGATCACGTGACTTAATGGCGCTGATCATGTGACTGATCATGCGCTGATCATGTTTGCTATCATACACTGATCATGTGCCTCTGGAGGCAATAAACAAAGAGCTGAGTAGGCACGAATCAAACAGTCAGCAGGCAATAATCATGGAACTCAGGTGTGAGGAATCATGCTGCTCAGCTGGCAATAATCAAGCAGCTGAGCAGGCAGGAATTACGCAGCACAGCTGGCAATTGTCAAGCAGATGACAGGCAGGAATCGTGCAGCTCAGCTGGCAATTGTCAAGCAGATGAGCAGACAGTAATCACGCAGCTCAGCAGGCCCAGATCACATGACTGAGCATGCACTGTTCACGTGGCTGATCATACACTGATCACGTGATGATCATGTACTGATCACTTGGATATCATGCACTGATCACGTGGCTGATCATACACTGTTCTCGTGTCTGACCATGCACTGATCACGTGGCTGATCATACACTGCTCACGTAACTGATCATGCACTGATCACGTGGCTATCATGCACTGATCACGTGGCTGAACATGCACTGTTCACGTGGCTGATCACACACCTGTCACGTGATATATCATGCACTGATCACGTGGCTGATCATGCACTGATCACGTGGCTGATCATGCACTGATCACGTGTCTGATCATGCACTGATCACGTGGCTGATCATGCACTGCTCACGTGACTGATCATGCACTGATCACGTGGCTATCATGCACTGATCACGTGGCTGATCATGCACTGATCACGTGGCTGATCATGCACTGTCACGTGACTGATCATGCACTGATCACGTGGCACTCATGCACTGATCACGTGGCTGATCATGCTCTGCTCACGTGACTCATGCACACATCACGTGGCTATCATGCACTGATCACGTGGCTGATCATGCACTGATCACGTAGCTACCATGCACTGATCACGTGACTGATCATGCACTGATCACGTCAATGATCATGCACTGATCACGTGACTGATCATGCACTGATCACGTGACTGATCATGCACTGATCACGTGGCTATCATGCACTGATCACGTGGCTGATCATGCACTGATCACGTAGCAACCATGTACTGTCACGTGACTGATCATGCACTGATCACGTAATTGATCATGCACTGATCACGTGGCTGATCATGCACTGATCACGTGGCTGATCACACATGATCACGTGACTGATCATGCACTGATCACGTGGCTGATCATGCACTGATCACGTGGCTGATCATGCACTGATCACGTAGCTATCATGCACTGATCACGTGGCTGATCATGCACTGATCACGTAGCTATCATGTACTGATCACGTGACTGATCATGCACTGATCACGTAATTGATCATGCACTGATCACGTGGCTGATCATGCACTGATCACGTGGCTGATCACACTGATCACGTGACTGATCATGCACTGATCACGTGACTGATCATGCACTGATCACGTGGCTATCATGCACTGATCACGTGGATATCATGCACTGATCACGTGGCTGATCACACACGATCACGTGACTGATCATGCACTGATCACGTGGCTATCATGCACTGATCACGTGGCTATCATGCACTGATCACGTGGCTGATCATGCAATGATCACGGAGCTGCCATGCACTGGTCACGTGACTGATCATGCACTGATCAGGTAATTGATCATGCACTGATCACGTGACTGATCATGCACTGATCACGTGACTGATCATGCACTGATCACGTGACTGATCATGCACTGATCACGTGGCTATCATGCACTGATCACGTGGCTGATCATGCACTGATCACGCAGCTACCATGTACTGTCACGTGACTGATCATGCACTGATCACATGATTGATCATGCACTGATCACGTGGCTTATCATGCACTGATCATGTGACTGATCATGTGCTGATCATGTTTGGTGTCATACACTGATCATGTGCCTATGGAGGCAATGAACATAGAGCTGAGTAGGCAGGAATCAGTCAGCAGGCTATAATCATGTAACTCACCTCTGAGAAATCATGCTGCTCAGCTGGCAATAATCAAGTAGATGAGCAGGCAGGAATTACGCAGCACAGGTGGCAATTGTCAAGCAGATGACAGGCAGGAATCATGCAGCTCAGCTGGCAATTGTCAAGCAGATGAGCAGACAGTAATCACGCAGCTCAGCAGGCCCTGATCACGTGACTGAGCATGCACTGTTCACGTGGCTGATCACACACTGATCACGTGACTGATCATGCACTGATCACGTGACTGATCATGCACTGATCACGTGGCTGATCATGCACTGATCACGTGGCTGATCATGCACTGATCACGTGGCTGATCATGCACTGATCACGTGGCTGATCATGCACTGATCACGTGACTGATCATGCACTGATCGCGTGGCTGATCATGCACTGATCACGTGGCTATCATGCACTGATCACGTGGCTGATCGCGCATGATCACGTGGCTACCATGCACTGATCACGTGACTGATCATGCACTGATCACGTGGCTGATCATGCACTGATCACGTGACTGATCATGCACTGATCACGTGGCTATCATGCACTGATCACGTGCCTGGTCATGCATGATCACGTGGCTATCATGCACTGATCACGTGACTGATCATGCACTGATCACGTGACTGATCATGCACTGATCACGTGGCTATCATGCACTGCTGACGTGGCTGATCATGCAATGATCATGTAGCTACCATGTACTGGTCACGTGAATGATCATACACCCATCACGTGACTGATCATGCACTGATCACGTGGCGATCCTGCACTGATCACGTGGCTGATCATGCACTGATCACGTCTATATCATGCACTGATAACATGACTGCCCGTGCACTGATCACGTGGATGATCATACACTAATCTTGTGACAGATCATGCACTGATCACGTGGCTGATCATGCACTGATACCGTGACTGAGCATGGACTGATCACATGACTATCATGTAGTGATCACATGACTTAATGGCGCTGATCATGTGACTGATTATGCCCTGATCATGTATGCTATCATACACTGATCATGTGCCTCTGGAGGCAATAAACAAAGAGCTGAGTAGGCAGGAATCAAACAGTCAGCAGGCAATAATCATGGAACACAGGTGTGAGGAATAATGCTGCTCAGCTGGCAATAATCAAGCAGCTGAGCAGGCAGGAATTACGCAGCACAGCTGGCAATTGTCAAGCAGATGACAGGCAGGAATCGTGCAGCTCAGCTGGCAATTGTCAAGCAGATGAGCAGACAGTAATCACGCAGCTCAGCAGGCCCAGATCACGGGACTGAGCATGCACTGTTCACGTGGCTGATCACACACTGATCACGTGATGATCATGCACTGATCACTTGGATATCATGCACTGATCACGTGGCTGATCATATACTGGTCACGTGTCTGATCATGCACTGATCACGTGGCTGATCATGCACTGCTCACGTAACTGATCATGCACTGATCACGTGGCTATCATGCACTGATCACGTGGCTGATCATGCACTGATTGCGTGGCTGATCACACACCTGTCACGTGACTTATCATGCACTGATCACGTGGCACTCATGCACTGATCACGTGGCTGATCATGCTCTGCTCACGTGGCTGATCATGCACTGATCACGTGACTGATCATGCACTGATCACGTGACTGATCATGCACTGATCACGTGACTGATCATGCACTGATCACGTGGCTATCATGCACTGATCACGTGGCTGATCATGCACTGATCATGTAGCTACCATATACTGATCACGTGACTGATCATGCACTGATCACGTAAATGATCATGCACTGATCACGTGACTCATCATGCACTGATCCCGTGGCTGATCACACACGTATCACGTGACTGATCATGCACTGATCACGTGGCTATCATGCACTGATCACGTGGCTGATCATGCAATGATCACGTGACTGATCATGCACTGATCACGTGACTGATCATGCACTGATCACGTGGCTGTCATGCACTGATCACGTGGCTGATCATGCAATGATCACGTGCTACCATGTACTGGTCACGTGAATGATCATACACCCATCAGGTGACTGATCATGCACTGATCACGTGGCTATTATGCACTGATCACGAGACTGATCATGCACTGTTCACGTCTATATCATGCACTGATCACGTGACTGCCCGTGCACTGATCACGTGGATGATCATGCACTAATCTTGTGACAGATCATGCACTGATCACGTGGCTGATCATGCACTGATACCATGACTGAGCATGCACTGATCACATGACTATCATGTACTGATCACGTGACTTAATGGCGCTGATCATGTGACTGATCATGCGCTGATCATGTTTGCTATCATGCACTGATCATGTGCCTCTGGAGGCAATAAACAAAGAGCTGAGTAGGCACGAATCAAACAGTCAGCAGGCAATAATCATGGAACTCAGCTGTGAGGAATCATGCTGCTCAGCTGGCAATAATCAAGCAGCTGAGCAGGCAGGAATTACGCAGCACAGCTGGCAATTGTCAAGCAGATGACAGGCAGGAATCGTGCAGCTCAGCTGGCAATTGTCAAGCAGATGAGCAGACAGTAATCACGCAGCTCAGCGGGCCCAGATCACGTGACTGAGCATGCACTGTTCACGTGGCTGATCATACACTGATCACGTGATGATCATGCACTGATCACTTGGATATCATGCACTGATCACGTGGCTGATCGTACACTGTTCACGTGTCTGACCATGCACTGATCACGTGGCTGATCATACACTGCTCACGTAACTGATCATGCAATGATCACGTGGCTATCATGCTCTGCTCACGTGGCTGATCATGCAACGATCTCGTAGCAACCATGTACTGGTCACGTGACTGATCATGCACTGATCACGTAATTGATCCTGCACTGATCACGTGGCTCATCACGCACTGATCACGTGGCTGATCACACATGTATCACGTGACTGACCATGCACTGATCACGTGGCTCTCATGCACTGATCACGTGGCTATCATGCACTGATCACTTGGCTGATCATGCACTGATCACGTGACTGATCATGCACTGATCACGTGTCTGATCATGCACTGATCACGTGGCTATCATGCACTGCTCACGTGGCTGATCATGCCATGATCACGTAGCTACCATGTACTGGTCACGTGACTGATCATGCACTGATCACGTGACTGATCATGCCGTGATCACGTGGCGATCATGAACTACTCACGTGGCTGTTCATGCAATGATCACGGGACTGATCATGCACTGTTCAAGTCTATATCATGCACTGATAACATGACTGCACGTGCACTGATCACGTGGATGATCATACACTAATCTTGTGACAGATCATGCACTGATCACGTGGCTGATCATGCACTGATACCGTGACTGAGCATGGACTGATCACATGACTATCATGTAGTGATCACGTGACTTAATGGCGCTGATCATGTGACTGATTATGCGCTGATCATGTTTGCTATCATACAGTGATCATGTGCCTCTGGAGGCAATAAACAAAGAGCTGAGTAGGCACGAATCAAACAGTCAGCAGGCAATAATCATGGAACTCAGGTGTGAGGAATCGTGCTGCTCAGCTGGCAATAATCAAGCAGCTGAGCAGGCAGGAATTACGCAGCACAGCTGGCAATTGTCAAGCAGATGACAGGCAGGAATCGTGCAGCTCAGCTGGCAATTGTCAAGCAGATGAGCAGACAGTAATCACGCAGCTCAGCAGGCCCAGATCACGTGACTGAGCATGCACTGTTCACGTGGCTGATCATACACTGATCACGTGATGATCATGCACTGATCACGTGGATATCATGCACTGATCACGTGGCTGATCATACACTGTTCACGTGGCTGATCATGCACTGATCCGTGGCTGATCATACACTGCTCACGTAACTGATCATGCACTGATCACGTGGCTATCATGCACTGATCACGTGGCTGAACATGCACTGTTCACGTGGCTGATCACACACCTGTCACGTGACATATCATGCACTGATCACGTGGCACTCATGCACTGATCACGTGGCTGATCATACTCTGCTCACGTAACTCATGCACACATCACGTGGCTATCATGCGCTGCTCACGTGGCTCGTCATGGAATGATCACGCAGCAACCATATACTGGTCACGTGACTGATCATGCAAAGATCACGTCAGTGATCATGCACTGTTCAAGAGACTGATCATGTACTGATCACGTGACTGATCATGCACTGATCACGTGGCTATCATGCTCTGCTCATGTGGCTGATCATGCAAGGATCACGTAGCAACCATGTACTGGTCGCGTGACTGATCATGCACTGATCACGTAATTGATCCTGCACTGATCACGTGGCTCACAATGCGCTGATCACGTGGCTGATCACACATGTATCACGTGACTGATCATGCACTGATCACGTGGCTCTCATGCACTGATCATGTGGCTGATCATGCACTGATCACGTGGCTATCATGAACTGATCACGTGGCTGATCACGCAATGATCACGTAGCTACCATGTACTGGTCATGTGACTGATCATGCACTGATCACGTAACTGATCCTGCACTGATCACATGGCTCATCACGCACTGATCCGGTGGCTGATCACAATCGTATCACGTGACTGATCATGTACAGATCACGTAAATAATCATGAAGTGATCACGTGGCTATCCTGCACTGATCACGTGGATAACATGCACTGATAATGTGGCTGATCACACACGTATCACGTGACTAATCATGCACTGATCACGTGGCTATCATGCACTGATCACGTGGCTATCATGCACTGATCACGTGGCTGATCATGCAATGATCACGGAGCTGCCATGCACTGGTCACGTGACTGATCATGCACTGATCAGGCAATTGATCATGCACTGATCATGTGACTGATCATGCACAGATCACGTAACTGATCATGCAGAGATCACGTGACTGATCATGCACTGATCACGTGGCTATCATGCACTGCTCACGTGGCTGATCATGCAATGATCACGTAGCTACCATGTACTTGTCACATGACTGATCATGCACTGATCACATAATTGATCATGCACTGATCACCTGGCTTATCATTCATTGATCATGTGACTGATCATGTGCTGATCATGTTTGGTGTCACACACTGATCATGTGCCTATGGAGGCAATGAACATAGAGCTGATTAGGCAGGAATCAGTCAGCAGGCTATAATCATGTAATTCACCTCTGAGAAATCATGCTGCTGAGCTGGCAATAATCAAGTAGATGAGCAGGCAGGAATTACGCAGCACAGGTGGCAATTGTCAAGCAGCTGACAGGCAGGAATCGTGCAGCTCAGCTGGCAATTGTCAAGCAGATGAGCAGACAGTAATCACGCAGCTCAGCAGGCCCTGATCACGTGACTGAGCATGCACTGTTCACGTGGCTGATCACACACCTATCACATGACTGATCATGCACTGATCACGTGAATGATCATGCACTGATCACGTGGCTATCATGCACTGATCACTTGGCTGGACATACACTGATCACGTGCCTGGTCATGCACTGATCACGTGGCTGATCATGCACTGATCACGTGACTGATCATGCACTGATCTCGTGTCTGATCATGCACTGATCACGTGGCTATCATGCACTGCTCACGTGGCTGATCATGCATGATCACGCCATGATCACGCAGCTACCATGTACTGGTCACATGACTGATCATGCACTGATCACGTGACTGATCATGCAGTGATCACGTGGCTATCATGAACTACTCACGTGGCTGATCATGCAATGATCATGTAGCTACCATGTACAGGTCACGTGAATGATCATACACCCATCAGGTGACTGATCATGCACTGATCACGTGGCTATCATGCACTGATCACGAGACTGATCATGCACTGATCATGCACTGATCACATGACTGCCCGTGCACTGATCACGTGGATGATCATACACTAATCTTGTGACAGATCATGCACTGATCACGTGGCTGATCATGCACTGATACCGTGAGTGAGCATGGACTGATCACATGACTATCATGTAGTGATCACGTGACTTAATGGCGCTGATCATGTGACTGATCATGCGCTGATCATGTTTGCTATCATACACTGATCATGTGCCTCTGGAGGCAATAAACAAAGAGCTGAGTAGGCACGAATCAAACAGTCAGCAGGCAATAATCATGGAACTCAGGTGTGAGGAATCATGCTGCTCAGCTGGCAATAATCAAGCAGCTGAGCAGGCAGGAATTACGCAGCACAGCTGGCAATTGTCAAGCAGATGACAGGCAGGAATCGTGCAGCTCAGCTGGCAATTGTCAAGCAGATGAGCAGACAGTAATCACGCAGCTCAGCAGGCCCAGATCACGGGACTGAGCATGCACTGTTCACGTGGCTGATCATACACTGATCACGTGATGATCATGCACTGATCACTTGGATATCATGCACTGATCACGTGGCTGATCATACACTGCTCACGTAACTGATCATGCACTGATCACGTGGCTATCATGCACTGATCACGTGGCTGAACATGCACTGTTCACGTGGCTGATCACACACCTGTCACGTGACATATCATGCACTGATCACGTGGCACTCATGCACTGATCACGTGGCTGATCATACTCTGCTCACGTAACTCATGCACACATCACGTGGCTATCATGCACTGCTCACGTGGCTCGTCATGGAATGATCACGTAGCAACCATATCACGTGACTGATCATGCAAAGATCACGTAAATGATCATGCACTGTTCACGTGACTGATCATGTACTGATCACGTGACTGATCATGCACTGACCACGTGGCTATCATGCTCTGCTCACGTGGCTGATCATGCAATGATCACGTAGCAACCATGTACTGGTCACGTGACTGATCATGCACTGATCACGTAATTGATCCTGCACTGATCACGTGGCTCATCATGCACTGATCACGTGGCTGATCACACATGTATCACGTGACTGATCATGCACTGATCACGTGGTTCTCATGCACTGATCACGTGGCTGTCATGCACTGATCACGTGGATATCATGCACTGATCACGTGGCTGATCACACACGTATCACATGACTGATCATGCACTGATCACGTGGCTATCATGCACTGATCACGTGGCTATCATGCACTGATCATGTGGCTGATCAGGCACTGATCACGTAGCTACCATGTACTGGTCACGTGACTGATCATGCACTGATCACGTAATTGATCATGCACTGATCACGTGGCTGATCATGCACTGATCACGTGGCTGATCATGCACTGATCATGCACTGATCACGCAACTGATCATGCACTGATCACGTGGCTATCATGCACTGATCACGTGGCTGATCATGCACTGATCACGTGCCTGATCATGCACTGATCACGTGGCTGATCATGCACTGATCACGTGGCTGTCATGCACTACTCACGTGGCTGATCATGCAATGATCACGTAGCTACCATGTACAGGTCACGTGAATGATCATACACCCATCAGGTGACTGATCATGCACTGATCACGTGGCTATCATGCACTGATCACGAGACTGATCATGCACTGATCACGTCTATATCATGCACTGATCACATGACTGCCCGTGCACTGATCACGTGGATGATCATACACTAATCTTGTGACAGATCATGCACTGATCACGTGGCTGATCATGCACTGATACCGTGACTGAGCATGGACTGATCACATGACTATCATGTAGTGATCACGTGACTTAATGGCGCTGATCATGTGACTGATCATGCGCTGATCATGTTTGCTATCATACACTGATCATGTGCCTCTGGAGGCAATAAACAAAGAGCTGAGTAGGCACGAATCAAACAGTCAGCAGGCAATAATCATGGAACACAGGTGTGAGGAATCATGCTGCTCAGCTGGCAATAATCAAGCAGCTGAGCAGGCAGGAATTACGCAGCACAGCTGGCAATTGTCAAGCAGATGACAGGCAGGAATCGTGCAGCTCAGCTGGCAATTGTCAAGCAGATGAGCAGACAGTAATCACGCAGCTCAGCAGGCCCAGATCACGTGACTGAGCATGCACTGTTCACGTGGCTGATCATACACTGATCACGTGATGATCATGCACTGATCACTTGGATATCATGCACTGATCACGTGGCTGATCATACACTGTTCACGTGTCTGACCATGCACTGATCACGTGGCTGATCATACACTGCTCACGTAACTGATCATGCACTGATCACGTGGCTATCATGCTCTGATCACGTGGCTGATCATGCACGATCACGTAGCAACCATGTACTGGTCACGTGACTGATCATGCACTGATCACGTAATTGATCCTGCACTGATCACGTGGCTCATCACGCACTGATCACGTGGCTGATCACACATGTATCACGTGACTGATCATGCACTGATCACGTGGCTCTCATGCACTGATCACGTGGCTATCATGCACTGATCACGTGGCTGATCATGCACTGATCACGTGGCTGATCATGCACTGATCTCGTGACTGATCATGCACTGATCACGTGGCTATCATGCACTGCTCACGTGGCTGATCATGCCATGATCACGCAGCTACCATGTACTGGTCACATGACTGATCATGCACTGATCACGTGACTGATCATGCAGTGATCACGTGGCTATCATGAACTATCACGTGGCTGATCATGCAATGATCACGAGACTGATCATGCACTGTTCACGTCTATATCATGCACTGATAACATGACTGCCCGTGCACTGATCACGTGGATGATCATACACTAATCTTGTGACAGATCATGCACTGATCACGTGGCTGATCATGCACTGATACCGTGACTGAGCATGGACTGATCACATGACTATCATGTAGTGATCACGTGACTTAATGGCGCTGATCATGTGACTGATTATGCGCTGATCATGTTTGCTATCATACACTGATCATGAGCCTCTGGAGGCAATAAACAAAGAGCTGAGTAGGCACGAATCAAACAGTCAGCAGGCAATAATCATGGAACTCAGGTGTGAGGAATCATGCTGCTCAGCTGGCAATAATCAAGCAGCTGAGCAGGCAGGAATTATGCAGCACAGCTGGCAATGTCAAGCAGATGACAGGCAGGAATCGTGCAGCTCAGCTGGCAATTGTCAAGCAGATGAGCAGACAGTAATCACGCAGCTCAGCAGGCCCAGATCACGTGACTGAGCATGCACTGTTCACGTGGCTGATCATACACTGATCACGTGATGATCATGCACTGATCACGTGGATATCATGCACTGATCACGTGGCTGATCATACACTGTTCACGTGTCTGACCATGCACTGATCACGTGGCTGATCATACACTGCTCACGTAACTGATCATGCACTGATCACGTGGCTATCATGCACTGATCACGTGGCTGAACATGCACCGTTCACGTGGCTGATCACACACCTGTCACGTGACATATCATGCACTGATCACGTGGCACTCATGCACTGATCACGTGGCTGATCATGCACTGATCACGTGGCTATCATGCACTGCTCACGTGGCTGATCATGCACTGATCACGTGGCTATCATGCACTGATCACGTGACTGATCATGCACTGATCACGTAATGATCATGCACTGATCACGTGGCTGATCATGCACTGATCACGTGGCTGATCATGCACTGATCACGTGGCTATCATGCACTGATCACGTGGCATCATGCACTGATCACGTGGCTGATCATGCACTGATCACGTGATCATGCACTGATCACGTGGCTGATCATGCACTGATCACGTGGCTGATCATGCACTGATCACGTGGCTGATCATGCACTGATCACGTGGCTGATCATGCACTGATCACGTGACTGATCATGCACTGATCACGTGGCTGATCATGCACTGATCACGTGGCTGATCATGCACTGATCACGTGGCTCATGCACTGATCACGTGGCTGATCATGCACTGATCACGTGGCTCATGCACTGATCACGTGCTATCATGCACTGATCACGTGACTGATCATGCACTGATCACGTGGCTGATCATGCACTGATCACGTGACTGATCATGCACTGATCACGTGACTGATCATGCACTGATCACGTGGCTATCATGCACTGATCACGTGGCTGATCATGCACTGATCACGTGGCTATCATGCACTGATCACGTGACTGATCATGCACTGATCACGTAGCTGATCATGCACTGATCACGTGGCTGATCATGCACTGATCACGTGGCTGATCATGCACTGATCACGTGGCTGATCATGCACTGATCACGTGGCTGATCATGCACTGATCACGTGGCTGATCATGCACTGATCACGTGGCTATCATGCACTGATCACGTGGCTGATCATGCACTGATCACGTAGCTATCATGCACTGATCACGTGACTGATCATGCACTGATCACGTGACTGATCATGCACTGATCACGTGGCTGATCATGCACTGATCACGTGGCTGATCACACTGATCACGTGACTGATCATGCACTGATCACGTGAATGATCATGCACTGATCACGTGGCTATCATGCACTGATCACGTGGCTGATCATGCACTGATCACGTGGCTGATCACACACTGATCACGTGACTAATCATGCACTGATCACGTGGCTGATCATGCACTGATCACGTGGCTATCATGCACTGATCACGTGGCTGATCATGCACTGATCACGCAGCTACCATGTACTGTCACGTGACTGATCATGCACTGATCACATAACTGATCATGCACTGATCACGTGGCTTATCATGCACTGATCATGTGACTGATCATGTGCTGATCATGTTTGGTGTCACACACTGATCATGTGCCTATGGAGGCAATGAACATAGAGCTGAGTAGGCAGGAATCAGTCAGCAGGCTATAATCATGGAACTCACCTCTGAGAAATCATGCTGCTGAGCTGGCAATAATCAAGTAGATGAGCAGGCAGGAATTACGCAGCACAGGTGGCAATTGTCAAGCAGCTGACAGGCAGGAATCGTGCAGCTCAGCTGGCAATTGTCAAGCAGATGAGCAGACAGTAATCACGCAGCTCAGCAGGCCCTGATCACGTGACTGAGCATGCACTGTTCACGTGGCTGATCACACACTGATCACGTGACTGATCATGCACTGATCACGTGACTGATCATGCACTGATCACGTGGCTATCATGCACTGATCACGTGGCTGACATACACTGATCACGTGCCTGATCATGCACTGATCACGTGGCTGATCATGCACTGATCACGTGACTGATCATGCACTGATCACGTGTCTGATCATGCACTGATCACGTGGCTATCATGCACTGCTCACGTGGCTGATCATGCCATGATCACGCAGCGACCATGTACTGGTCACATGACTGATCATGCACTGATCACGTGACTGATCATGCAGTGATCACGTGGCTATCATGCACTACTCACGTGGCTGATCATGCAATGATCATGTAGCTACCATGTACAGGTCACGTGAATGATCATACACCCTTCAGGTGACTGATCATGCACTGATCACGTGGCTATCATGCACTGATCACGAGACTGATCATGCACTGATCACGTCTATATCATGCACTGATCACATGACTGCCCATGCACTGATCACGTGGATGATCATACACTAATCTTGTGACAGATCATGCACTGATCACGTGGCTGATCATGCACTGATACCGTGACTGAGCATGGACTGATCACATGACTATCATGTAGTGATCACGTGACTTAATGGCGCTTATCATGTTACTGATCATGCGCTGATCATGTTTGCTATCATACACTGATCATGTGCCTCTGGAGGCAATAAACAAAGAGCTGAGTAGGCACGAATCAAACAGTCAGCAGGCAATAATCATGGAACTCAGGTGTGAGGAATCATGCTGCTCAGCTGGCAATAATCAAGCAGCTGAGCAGGCAGGAATTACGCAGCACAGCTGGCAATTGTCAAGCAGATGACAGGCAGGAATCGTGCAGCTCAGCTGGCAATTGTCAAGCAGATGAGCAGACAGTAATCACGCAGCTCAGCAGGCCCAGATCACGGGACTGAGCATGCACTGTTCACGTGGCTGATCATACACTGATCACGTGATGATCATGCACTGATCACTTGGATATCATGCACTGATCACGTGGCTGATCATACACTGCTCACGTAACTGATCATGCACTGATCACGTGGCTATCATGCACTGATCACGTGGCTGAACATGCACTGTTCACGTGGCTGATCACACACCTGTCACGTGACATATCATGCACTGATCACGTGGCACTCATGCACTGATCACGTGGCTGATCATACTCTGCTCACGTAACTCATGCACACCTCACGTGGCTATCATGCACTGCTCACGTGGCTCGTCATGGAATGATCACGTAGCAACCATATACTGGTCACGTGACTGATCATGCAAAGATCACGTAAATGATCATGAACTGTTCACGTGACTGATCATGTACTGATCACGTGACTGATCATGCACTGATCACGTGGCTATCATGCTCTGCTCACGTGGCTGATCATGCAATGATCACGTAGCAACCATGTACTGGTCACGTGACTGATCATGCACTGATCACGTAATTGATCCTGCACTGATCACGTGGCTCATCATGCACTGATCACGTGGCTGATCACACATGTATCACGTGACTGATCATGCACTGATCACGTGGCTCTCATGCACTGATCACGTGGCTGTCATGCACTGATCACGTGGATATCATGCACTGATCACTGTGACTGATCATGCACTGATCACGTGCACTGATCACGTGATCATGCACTGATCACTGATCATGCTGATCACGTAGCTACCATGACTGGTCACGTGACTGATCATGCACTGATCACGTAATTGATCATGCACTGATCACGTGGCTGATCATGCACTGATCACGTGGCTGATCATGCACTGATCACGTAACTGATCATGCACTGATCACGTGACTGATCATGCACTGATCACGTGGCTATCATGCACTGATCACGTGGCTGATCATACACTGATCACGTGACTGATCATGCACTGATCACGTGGCTGATCATGCACTGATCACGTGGCTGTCATGCACTACTCACGTGGCTGATCATGCAATGATCACGTAGCTACCATGTACAGGTCACGTGAATGATCATACACCCATCAGGTGACTGATCATGCACTGATCACGTGGCTATCATGCACTGATCACGAGACTGATCATGCACTGATCACGTCTATATCATGCACTGATCACATGACTGCCCATGCACTGATCACGTGGATGATCATACACTAATCTTGTGACAGATCATGCACTGATCACGTGGCTGATCATGCACTGATACCGTGACTGAGCATGGACTGATCACATGACTATCATGTAGTGATCACGTGACTTAATGGCGCTGATCATGTGACTGATCATGCGCTGATCATGTTTGCTATCATACACTGATCATGTGCCTCTGGAGGCAATAAACAAAGAGCTGAGTAGGCACGAATCAAACAGTCAGCAGGCAATAATCATGGAACTCAGCTGTGAGGAATCATGCTGCTCAGCTGGCAATAATCAAGCAGCTGAGCAGGCAGGAATTACGCAGCACAGCTGGCAATTGTCAAGCAGATGACAGGCAGGAATCGTGCAGCTCAGCTGGCAATTGTCAAGCAGATGAGCAGACAGTAATCACGCAGCTCAGCAGGCCCAGATCACGTGACTGAGCATGCACTGTTCACGTGGCTGATCATACACTGATCACGTGATGATCATGCACTGATCACTTGGATATCATGCACTGATCACGTGGCTGATCATACACTGTTCACGTGTCTGACCATGCACTGATCACGTGGCTGATCATACACTGCTCACGTAACTGATCATGCACTGATCACGTGGCTATCATGCACTGATCACGTGGCTGATCATGCACTGATCACGTAGCAACCATGTACTGGTCACGTGACTGATCATGCACTGATCACGTAATTGATCATGCACTGATCACGTGGCATCATGCACTGATCACGTGGCTGATCACACATGATCACGTGACTGATCATGCACTGATCACGTGGCTATCATGCACTGATCACGTGGCTATCATGCACTGATCACGTGGCTGATCATGCACTGATCACGTGACTGATCATGCACTGATCACGTGACTGATCATGCACTGATCACGTGGCTATCATGCACTGCTCACGTGGCTGATCATGCCATGATCACGCAGCTACCATGTACTGGTCACATGACTGATCATGCACTGATCACGTGACTGATCATGCACTGATCACGTGGCTGATCATGCACTGATCACGTGGCTGATCATGCACTGATCACGTGACTGATCATGCACTGATCACGTCTATATCATGCACTGATCACATGACTGCCCATGCACTGATCACGTGGATGATCATACACTAATCATGTGACAGATCATGCACTGATCACGTGGCTGATCATGCACTGATACCGTGACTGAGCATGGACTGATCACATGACTATCATGTAGTGATCACGTGACTTAATGGCGCTGATCATGTGACTGATCATGCGCTGATCATGTTTGCTATCATACACTGATCATGTGCCTCTGGAGGCAATAAACAAAGAGCTGAGTAGGCACGAATCAAACAGTCAGCAGGCAATAATCATGGAACTCAGGTTTGAGGAATCATGCTGCTCAGCTGGCAATAATCAAGCAGCTGAACAGGCAGGAATTATGCAGCACAGCTGGCAATTGTCAAGCAGATGACAGGCAGGAATCGTGCAGCTCAGCTGGCAATTGTCAAGCAGATGAGCAGACAGTAATCACACAGCTCAGCAGGCCCAGATCACGTGACTGAGCATGCACTGTTCACGTGGCTGATCATACACTGATCACGTGATGATCATGCACTGATCACGTGGATATCATGCACTGATCACGTGGCTGATCATACACTGTTCACGTGTTTGACCATGCACTGATCACGTGGCTGAACATACACTGCTCACGTAACTGATCATGCACTGATCACGTGGCTATCATGCACTGATCACGTGGCTGAACATGCACTGTTCACGTGGCTGATCACACACCTGTCACGTGACATATCATGCACTGATCACGTGAGACTCATGCACTGATCACGTGGCTGATCATACTCTGCTCACGTAACTCATGCACACATCACGTGGCTATCATGCACTGCTCACGTGGCTCGTCATGGAATGATCACGTAGCTACCATATACTGGTCACGTGACTGATCATGCACAGATCACGATCAATGATCATGCACTGTTCACGTGACTGATCATGTACTGATCACGTGACTGATCATGCACTGATCACGTGGCTATCATGCTCTGCTCACGTGGCTGATCATGCACTGATCACGTGGATGCACTGATCAGCAACCATGTCACGTGGCTGATCACTGTGACTGATCATGCACTGATCATCATGCACTGATCACGTGGCTGATCACTGCACTGATCACGTGGCTATCATGCACTGATCACGTGGCTGATCACACACATGTATCACGTGACTGATCATGCACTGATCACGTGGCTCATGCACTGCACTGATCACTGTGACTATCATGCACTGATCACGTAGCTATCATGCACTGATCACGTGGCTGATCATGCACTGATCACGTAGCTACCATGTACTGTCACGTGACTGATCATGCACTGATCACGTAATTGATCATGCACTGATCACGTGGCTGATCATGCACTGATCACGTGGCTGATCACACTGATCACGTGACTGATCATGCACTGATCACATGCACTGATCATGATCATGCACTGATCACGTGTGCACTGATCATGCACTGATCACGTGGCTGATCATGCACTGATCACGTGATCATGCACTGATCACAATCATGCTGACTGATCACACTGATCACGTGACTGATCATGCACTGATCACGTGGCTATCATGCACTGATCACGTGATGCACTGATCACTGATGATCACGTGCTATCATGCACTGATCACGTGGCTATCATGCACTGATCACGTGGCTGATCATGCAATGATCACGCAGCTACCATGTACTGTCACATGACTGATCATGCACTGATCACATAATTGATCATGCACTGATCACGTGGCTTATCATGCACTGATCATGTGACTGATCATGTGCTGATCATGTTTGGTGTCACACACTGATCATGTGCCTATGGAGGCAATGAACATAGAGCTGAGTAGGCAGGAATCAGTCAGCAGGCTATAATCATGTAACTCACCTCTGAGAAATCATGCTGCTGAGCTGGCAACAATCAAGTAGATGAGCAGGCAGGAATTACGCAGCACAGGTGGCAATTGTCAAGCAGCTGACAGGCAGGAATCGTGCAGCTCAGCTGGCAATTGTCAAGCAGATGAGCAGACAGTAATCACGCAGCTCAGCAGGCCCTGATCACGTGACTGAGCATGCACTGTTCACGTGGCTGATCACACACTGATCACATGACTGATCATGCACTGATCACGTGACTGATCATGCACTGATCACGTGGCTATCATGCACTGATCACGTGGCTGACATACACTGATCACGTGCCTGATCATGCACTGATCACGTGGCTGATCATGCACTGATCACGTGACTGATCATGCACTGATCACGTGTCTGATCATGCACTGATCACGTGGCTATCATGCACTGCTCACGTGGCTGATCATGCCATGATCACGCAGCTACCATGTACTGGTCACATGACTGATCATGCACTGATCACGTGACTGATCATGCAGTGATCACGTGGCTATCATGCACTACTCACGTGGCTGATCATGCAATGATCATGTAGCTACCATGTACAGGTCACGTGAATGATCATACACCCATCAGGTGACTGATCATGCACTGATCACGTGGCTATCATGCACTGATCACGAGACTGATCATGCACTGATCACGTCTATATCATGCACTGATCACATGACTGCCCATGCACTGATCACGTGGATGATCATACACTAATCTTGTGACAGATCATGCACTGATCACGTGGCTGATCATGCACTGATACCGTGACTGAGCATGGACTGATCACATGACTATCATGTAGTGATCACATGACTTAATGGCGCTGATCATGTGACTGATCATGCGCTGATCATGTTTGCTATCATACACTGATCATGTGCCTCTGGAGGCAATAAACAAAGAGCTGAGTAGGCACGAATCAAACAGTCAGCAGGCAATAATCCTGGAACTCAGCTGTGAGGAACCATGCTGCTCAGCTGGCAATAATCAAGCAGCTGAGCAGGCAGGAATTACGCAGCACAGCTGGCAATTGTCAAGCAGATGACAGGCAGGAATCGTGCAGCTCAGCTGGCAATTGTCAAGCAGATGAGCAGACAGTAATCACGCAGCTCAGCAGGCCCAGATCACGGGACTGAGCATGCACTGTTCACGTGGCTGATCATACACTGATCACGTGATGATCATGCACTGATCACTTGGATATCATGCACTGATCACGTGGCTGATCATACACTGCTCACATAACTGATCATGCACTGATCACGTGGCTATCATGCACTGATCACGTGGCTGAACATGCACTGTTCACGTGGCTGATCACACACCTGTCACGTGACATAACATGCACTGATCACGTGGCACTCATGCACTGATCACGTGGATGATCATACGCTGCTCACGTAACTCATGCACACCTCACGTGGCTATCATGCACTGCTCACGTGGCTCGTCATGGAATGATCACGTAGCAACCATATACTGGTAACGTGACTGATCATGCACTGATCACGTAAATGATCATGCACTGATCACGTGGCTGATCATGCACTGATCACGTGACTGATCATGCACTGACCACGTGGCTATCATGCTCTGATCACGTGGCTGATCATGCAATGATCACGTGGCAACCATGTACTGGTCACGTGTCTGATCATACACTGATCACGTTATTGATCATGCACTGATCACGTGGCTCATCATGCACTGATCACGTGGCTGATCACACATGTATCACGTGGCTGATCATGCACTGATCACGTGGCTACCATGCACTGGTCACGTGGCTGTCATGCACTGATCACGTGGATATCATGCACTGATCACGTGGCTGATCATGCACTGATCACATGGCTGATCATGCACTGATCACGTAGCTACCATGCACTGATCACGTGACTGATCATGCACTGATCACGTGGTTGATCATGCACTGATCACGTGGCTGATCATACACTGATCACGTGGCTGATCATGCACTGATCACGTGACTGATCATGCACTGATCACGTGGCTGATCATGCACTGATCACGTGGCTGATCATGCAATGATCACTGGCTGATATGCACTGATCACGTGCCTGATCATGCACTGATCACGTGACTGATCATGCAGTGATCACGTGGCTGTCATGCACTACTCACGTGGCTGATCATGCAATGATCACGTAACTACCATGTACAGGTCACGTGAATGATCATACACCCATCAGGTGACTGATCATGCACTGATCACGTGGCTATCATGCACTGATCACGAGACTGATCATGCACTGTTCACGTCTATATCATGCACTGATCACATGACTGCCCGTGCACTGATCACGTGGATGATCATACACTAATCTTGTGACAGATCATGCACTGATCACGTGGCTGATCATGCACTGATACCGTGACTGAGCATGGACTGATCACATGACTATCATGTAGTGATCACGTGACTTAATGGCGCTGATCATGTGACTGATCATGCGCTGATCATGTTTGCTATCATACACTGATCATGTGCCTCTGGAGGCAATAAACAAAGAGCTGAGTAGGCACGAATCAAACAGTCAGCAGGCAATAATCATGGAACTCAGCTGTGAGGAATCATGCTGCTCAGCTGGCAATAATCAAGCAGCTGAGCAGGCAGGAATTACGCAGCACAGCTGGCAATTGTCAAGCAGATGACAGGCAGGAATCGTGCAGCTCAGCTGGCAATTGTCAAGCAGATGAGCAGACAGTAATCACGCAGCTCAGCAGGCCCAGATCACGTGACTGAGCATGCACTGTTCACGTGGCTGATCATACACTGATCACGTGATGATCATGCACTGATCACTTGGATATCATGCACTGATCACGTGGCTGATCATACACTGTTCACGTGTCTGACCATGCACTGATCACGTGGCTGATCATAAACTGCTCACGTAACTGATCATGCACTGATCACGTGGCTATCATGCTCTGCTCACGTGGCTGATCATGCAACGATCACGTAGCAACCATGTACTGGTCACGTGACTGATCATGCACTGATCACATCCTGCACTGATCACGTGGCTCATCACGCACTGATCACGTGGCTGATCACACATGTATCACGTGACTGACCATGCACTGATCACGTGGCTCTCATGCACTGATCACGTGGCTATCATGCACTGATCACGTGGCTGATCATGCACTGATCACGTGACTGATCATGCACTGATCTCGTGTCTGATCATGCACTGATCACGTGGCTATCATGCACTGCTCACGTGGCTGATCATGCCATGGTCACGCAGCTACCATGTACTGGTCACATGACTGATCATGCACTGATCACGTGACTGATCATGCAGTGATCACGTGGCGATCATGAACTACTCACGTGGCTGATCATGCAATGATCACCAGACTGATCATGCACTGTTCACGTCTATATCATGCACTGATAACATGACTGCCCGTGCACTGATCACGTGGATGATCATACACTAATCTTGTGACAGATCATGCACTGATCACGTGGCTGATCATGCACTGATACCGTGACTGAGCATGGACTGATCACATGACTATCATGTAGTGATCACGTGACTTAATGGCGCTGATCATGTGACTGATCATGCGCTGATCAAGTTTGCTATCATACACTGATCATGTGCCTCTGGAGGCAATAAACAAAGAGCTGAGTAGGCACGAATCAAACAGTCAGCAGGCAATAATCATGGAACACAGGTGTGAGGAATCATGCTGCTCAGCTGGCAATAATCAAGAAGCTGATCAGGCAGGAATTACGCAGCACAGCTGGCAATTGTCAAGCAGATGACAGGCAGGAATCGTGCAGCTCAGCTGGCAATTGTCAAGCAGATGAGCAGACAGTAAATACGCAGCTCAGCAGGCCCAGATTACGTGACTGAGCATGCACTGTTCACGTGGCTGATCATACACTGATCACGTGATGATCATGTACTGATCACTTGGATATCATGCACTGATCACGTGGCTGATCATACACTGTTCACGTGTCTGACCATGCACTGATCACGTGGCTGATCATACACTGCTCACGTAACTGATCATGCACTGATCACGTGGCTATCATGCACTGATCACGTGGCTGAACATGCACTGTTCACGTGGCTGATCACACACCTGTCACGTGACATATCATGCACTGATCACGTGGCACTCATGCACAGATCACGTGGCTGATCATACACTGCTCACGTAACTCATGCACTGACATCACGTGGCTATCATGCACTGCTCACGTGGCTCGTCATGCACTGATCACGTGGCAACCATGTACTGGTAACGTGACTGATCATGCAAAGATCACGTGAATGATCATGAACTGGTCACGTGACTGATCATGTACTGATCACGTGACTGATCATGCACTGATCACGTGGCTATCATGCACTGATCACGTGGCTGATCATGCAATGATCACGTAGCAACCATGCACTGGTCACGTGACTGATCATGCACTGATCACGTAACTGATCCTGCACTGATCACGTGGCTCATCATGCACTGATCACGTGGCTGATCACACATGTATCACGTGACTGATCATGCACTGATCACGTGGCTCTCATGCACTGATCACGTGGCTGATCATGCACTGACCACGTGGATATCATGCACTGATCACGTGGCTGATCATGCACTGATCATGTGGCTGATCAGGCATGATCACTGGTCACGTGACTGATCATGCACTGATCACGTAATTGATCATGCACTGATCACGTGGCTGATCATGCACTGATCACGTAACTGATCATGCACTGATCACGTGACTGATCATGCACTGATCACGTGGCTATCATGACTGATCATGCACTGATCACGTGCCTGATCATGCACTGATCACGTGGCAGATCATCAGTGATCACTGATCACGTGGCTGATCATGCACTGATCACGTGACTATCATGCACTGATCACGTGACTGATCATGCACCCATCACGTGACTGATCATGCACTGATCACGTGGCTATCATGCACTGATCACGAGACTGATCATGCACTGTTCAGGTCTATATCATGCACTGATCACATGACTGCCCGTGCACTGATCACGTGGATGATCATACACTAATCTTGTGACAGATCATGCACTGATCACGTGGCTGATCATGCACTGATACCGTGACTGAGCATGGACTGATCACATGACTATCATGTAGTGATCACGTGACTTAATGGCGCTGATCATGTGACTGATCATGCGCTGATCAAGTTTGCTATCATACACTGATCATGTGCCTCTGGAGGCAATAAACAAAGAGCTGAGTAGGCACGAATCAAACAGTCAGCAGGCAATAATCATGGAACACAGGTGTGAGGAATCATGCTGCTCAGCTGGCAATAATCAAGCAGCTGAGCAGGCAGGAATTACGCAGCACAGCTGGCAATTGTCAAGCAGATGACAGGCAGGAATTGTGCAGCTCAGCTGGCAATTGTCAAGCACATGAGCAGACAGTAATCACGCAGCTCAGCAGGCCCAGATTACGGGACTGAGCATGCACTGTTCACGTGGCTGATCATACACTGATCACGTGATGATCATGCACTGATCACTTGGATATCATGCACTGATCACGTGGCTGATCATGCACTGATCACGTGTCTGACCATGCACTGATCACGTGGCTGATCATACACTGCTCACGTAACTGATCATGCACTGATCACGTGGCTATCATGCACTGATCACGTGGCTGAACATGCACTGTTCACGTGGCTGATCACACACCTGTCACGTGACATATCATGCACTGATCACGTGGCACACATGCACTGATCACGTGGCTGATCATACTCTGCTCACGTAACTCATGCACACATCACGTGGCTATCATGCACTGCTCACGTGGCTCGTCATGGAATGATCACGTAGCAACCATATACTGGTAACGTGACTCATCATGCAAAGATCACGTAAATGATCCTGCACTGTTCACGTGACTGATCATGTACTGATCACGTGACTGATCATGCACTGACCACGTGGCTATCATGCTCTGCTCACGTGGCTGATGATGCAACGATCATGTAGCAACCATGTACTGGTCACATGACTGATCATGCAGTGATCACGTAATTGATCATGCACTGATCACGTGGCTCATCATTCACTGATCACGTGGCTGATCACACATGTATCACGTGACTGATCATGCTCTGATCACGTGGCTGTCATGCACTGATCACGTGGATATCATGCACTGATCACGTGGCTGATCACACACTTATCACATGACTGATCATGCAGTTTTCACGTGGCTATCATGCACTGATCACGTGGCTATCATGCACTGATCATGTGGCTGATCAGGCAATGATCACGTAGCTACCATGTACTGGTCACGTGACTGATCATGCACTGATCACGTAATTGATCATGCACTGATCATGTGGCTGATCATGCACTGATCACGTGGCTGATCATACACTGATCACATAACTGATCATGCACTGATCACGTGACTGATCATGCACTGATCACGTGGCTATCATGCACTGATCACTTGGCTGGACATACACTGATCACCTGCTTGGTCATGCACTGATCACGTGGCTGATCATGCACTGATCACGTGACTGATCATGCACTGATCTCGTGTCTGATCATGCACACATCACGTGGCTATCATGCACTGCTCACGTGGCTCGTCATGGAATGATCACGTAGCAACCATATACTGGTAACGTGACTGATCATGCAAAGATCACGTAAATGATCATGCACTGTTCACGTGACTGATCATGTACTGATCACGTGACTGATCATGCACTGATCACGTGGCTATCATGCACTGATCACTTGACTGATCATGCACTGATCTCGTGTCTGATCATGCACTGATCACGTGGCTATCATGCACTGCTCACGTGGCTGATCATGCCATGATCACGCAGCTACCATGTACTGGTCACGTGACTGATCATGCACTGATCACGTGGCTGATCATGCACTGATCACGTGACTGATCATGCACTGATCACGTGGCTGATCATGCACACATACGTGGCTATCATGCACTGCTCACGTGGCTCGTCATGGAATGATCACGTAGCAACCATATACTGTAACGTGACTGATCATGCAAAGATCACGTAAATGATCATGCACTGTTCACGTGACTGATCATGTACTGATCACGTGACTGATCATGCACTGACCACGTGGCTATCATGCACTGATCACTTGACTGATCATGCACTGATCACGTGTCTGATCATGCAGTGATCACGTGGCTATCATGCACTGATCACGTGGCTGATCATGCCATGATCACGCAGCTACCATGTACTGGTCACGTGACTGATCATGCACTGATCACGTGACTGATCATGCAGTGAGCACGTGGCTATCATGCACTACTCACGTGGCTGATCATGCAATGATCATGTAGCTACCATGTACAGGTCACGTGAATGATCATACACCCATCAGGTGACTGATCATGCACTGATCACGTGGCTATCATGCACTGATCACGAGACTGATCATGCACTGTTCACGTCTATATCATGCACTGATCACATGACTGCCCGTGCACTGATCACGTGGATGATCATACACTAATCTTGTGACAGATCATGCACTGATCACGTGGCTGATCATGCACTGATACCGTGACTGAGCATGGACTGATCACATGACTATCATGTAGTGATCACGTGACTTAATGGCGCTGATCATGTGACTGATCATGCGCTGATCATGTTTGCTATCATACACTGATCATGTGCCTCTGAAGGCAATAAACAAAGACCTGAGTAGGCACGAATCTAACAGTCAGCAGGCAATAATCATGGAACTCAGCTGTGAGGAATCATGCTGCTCAGCTGGCAATAATCAAGCAGCTGAGCAGGCAGGAATTACGCAGCACAGCTGGCAATTGTGAAGCAGATGACAGGCAGGAATCGTGCAGCTCAGCTGGCAATTGTCAAGCAGATGAGCAGACAGTAATCACGCAGCTCAGCAGGCCCAGATCACGTGACTGAGCATGCACTGTTCACGTGGCTGATCATACACTGGTCACGTGATGATCATGCACTGATCACTTGGATATCATGCACTGATCACATGGCTGTACATACACTGTTCACGTGTCTGACCATGCACTGATCACGTGGCTGATCATACACTGCTCACGTAACTGATCATGCACTGATCACGTGGCTATCATGCACTGATCACGTGGCTGAACATGCACTGTTCACATGGCTGATCACACACCTGTCACGTGACATATCATGCACTGATCACGTGGCACTCATGCACTGATCACGTGGCTGATCATACTCTGATCACGTAACTCATGCACACATCACGTGGCTATCATGCACTGCTCACGTGGCTCGTCATGGAATGTTCACGTAGCAACCATATACTGGTAACGTGACTGATCATGCAAAGATCACGTAAATGATCATGCACTGTTCAAGTGACTGATCATGTACTGATCACGTGACTGATCATGCACTGATCACTTGACTGATCATGCACTGATCACATAACTGATCATGCACTGATCACGTAACTGATCATGCACTGATCACGTGACTGATCATGCACTGATCACGTGGCTATCATGCACTGATCACTTGGCTGGACATACACTGATCACGTGCCTGGACATACACTGATCACGTGCCTGGTCATGCACTGATCACGTGGCTGATCATGCACTGATCACGTGACTGATCATGCACTGATCTCGTGTCTGATCATGCACTGATCACGTGGCTATCATGCACTGCTCACGTGGCTCGTCATGGAATGATTACGTAGCAACGATATACTGGTAACATGACTGATCATGCAAAGATCACGTAAATGATCATGCACTGTTCATGTGACTGATCATGTACTGATCACGTGACTGATCATGCACTGACCACGTGGCTATCATGTTCTGCTCACGTGGCTGATCATGCAATGATCACGTAGCAACCATGTACTGGTCACGTGACTGATCATGCACTGATCACGTAATTGATCCTGCACTGATCACGTGGCTCATCATGCACTGATCACGTGGCTGATCACACATGTATCACGTGACTGATCATGCACTGATCACGTGGCTCTCATGCACTGATCAAGTGGCTGTCATGCACTGATCATGTGGATATCATGCACTGATTACGTGGCTGATCACACACGTATCACATGACTGATCATGCACTGATCACGTGGCTAATCACGAAATGATCACGTAGCTACCATGTACTGGTCACGTGACTGATCATGCACTGATCACGTAACTGATCCTGCACTGATCACATGGCTCATCACGCACTGATGCGGTAGCTGATCACACACGTATCACGTGACTGATCATGTACAGATCACGTAAATAATCATGAAGTGATCACGTGGCTATCCTGCACTGATCACGTGGATCACGTGCACTGATCACGTGGCTGATCACACACGTATCACGTGACTGATCATGCACTGATCACGTGGCTATCCTGCACTGATCACGTGGCTATCATGCACTGATCACGTGGCTGATCATGCAATGATCATGCAGCTACCATGCACTGGTCACGTGACTGATCATGCACTGATCAGGTAATTGATCATGCACTGATCACGTGACTGATCATGCACAGATCACGTGACTGATCATGCACAGATCACGTGACTGATCATGCACTGATCACGTGGCTATCATGCACTGCTCACGTGGCTGATCATGCAATGATCACGCAGCTACCATGTACTGGTCACATGACTGATCATGCACTGATCACATAATTGATCATGCACTGATCACCTGGCTTATCATGCATTGATCATGTGACTGATCATGTGCTGATCATGTTTGGTGTCACACACTGATCATGTGCCTCTGGAGGCAATGAACATAGAGCTGAGTAGGCAGGAATCAGTCAGCAGGCTATAATCATGGAACTCAGCTCTGAGAAATCATGCTGCTCAGCTGGCAATAATCAAGTAGATGAGCAGGCAGGAATTACGCAGCACAGGTGGCAATTGTCAAGGAGATGACAGGCAGGAATCGTGCAGCTCAGCTGGAAATTGTCAAGCCGATGAGCAGACAGTAATCACGCAGCTCAGCAGGCCCTGATCACGTGACTGAGCATGCACTGTTCACATGGCTGATCACACACCTATCACGTGACTGATCATGCACTGATCATGTGACTGATTGCCGGGGACCAGCCCCAGCTGATCCAGGGTATTCGAAGGAGAGACGGTCTAGGCGACTATTTATATGCTAATTAGAGATATAGAGAACAATAGAATGAGGATAGCTTAGTAGGAAAATTCAGTGGAGAAAAGAAGCTGAGTAGCTTGGTTTACGCGGGAGACCAATAAAACTTCAAGACAAGAAGTTTGCACCACTTACGTAGGCCACAGGCGCCCTCTCGAATAGCGGAAGGTGTCTCACCCTAGACACCTTCTCGAGTGGGTCTTAGAAGCCCAGGCATGATTAGTAAGCGTGGTGGGTTCCGCGCTCCAGATGGAGACTCAGCTTTGAAGGAAGAATGACATGGGGAGACCAAGCGTTGGTGAGCAAGGCCCATAGCTTTATTTTTAACAGGGGCTTTTATACCCTAAGTTACACATAGAGGATAATAGGGGATGCAAAGTCAGCAGTCTTTGATTCTTATCAAAAACCAAGGTTTCTTTCCTGCAAATGTATCGTATACAAATGGTTTAGGTGATTTACATCATCTTCTGGCCAGAAGGCCTACTAACATTTTATGACTCTTGACAAGGACTTATCAACAGAGACTTACTTTCTCTAAGAGTAATTATTTCAAGGTTTGGCACCATCTTGCAAAGATAAAATTGCATTCCTATAGGGCGGATGTGTAATGGGTTTACAACAAAGAAAGAATTTATTACCTTAAGGGTCTAAAGTTACTAACACCAAGGCCACTACTTATTTTTTCTACATACCCACTATTAATTGATACATATTCAAGGATACAATTCAGGGGATGTGAAAACTTGGCAACAAGCATTGACTCATCAATGAAATCCTTTACTAGTTTATTCTGACAGTTTTTAACTCTCTGAGAGGCTCTAAGCTATTTGAATATCTTAAGCTTCCCATGCCTCTCGAGGCTGGGAGACTGTAAACAATCGTATGCATAGCTGCAGGAGTCCGGGTAAACTTGTCAGGCGAGTTAGAGAGCCATCAGAGGGGTTTGGATTTAAACACTCCTAATTGCCCAGGAACTTTATTAATTGGAGCTGTAAGTTAACTCTTTGACAGAGAGAGAGCGAGACGGTGGTAGGGGACAGCCCCCAGTAAAGTCAGAGGTGAGAGCACAAAGCAATAAAGTAGGCAGACTCTGGTTTTTTGGGGGAAAATGCTCGAGAATATCCGGGGGACTCCTGAGGCTCGATCCCGCCTTTGCGTATGCCGAGCCTCCTTCCTCATGACCTTTGTCACGAGTGGAATGCCTCACCGGCTCCCCGCATCTCCCCCTTTTTTATTTCTTAAAACAGCCAGATGTAGCTCAGTCGCGAGCCTCTGAATGCTCTGCCGAAGAATCCTGACAATACAAGGAAGAATGATTATTAGAAATAAAATTAAAACAGCCAAGGTAGCATAGCCGAGGAAGGTAGACAGAATATTTTTTCCTGAAATGTAGTTGGAGAAAGTATGGAAGAAATCATTTGCTGTTCCAGCGGCAGTAAAATCTAATCGGGAGTGTTCCAGGGTTGCTATTTGATTGTGAAGTTTCCCTAAGTCTAAGCTAATGTCAGAGCTGTTCCAAACACCTGAAATATGGTTTTTAATCTTTTCCCATTCAAAATCTGTCTCATTTACTTTCAGGGGTGTTACACATATCCACCGGTAGTCAGCATGACAGGACAATGCCATTTTCACCTTTAAAGCCTGCAATTCAGTCCCAATATGTATTACTGCTTCCTCTAGGGCGTCTACCCTCATCTCTAATTTTCTGTCTATAGCTTCCTGTGTTGCCAATGCTAAAGAAACATTTTTGGACATAGAATCAACATATTGAGCAGTATGTACTTGTTGAGTCAATGATATTGCTGCCACAGTAACAGAAGTAATTGCACTTATCAAAGCTGCTATTCCCAAGATAAGTAAGCCCACAAACCGTCGTGTTCGCATTAAATCCTGCAGTTGTTGTAATACAGCCAAACCGTAATTATCATACCAATAAGAATGCACAGACACAGGTATCATGAGATAGGGTGGGCGTTTCAACACAACAAAAGAACAAACATTATATTGGGGGGTCAAACAAGATGAAAGCATACATTGTTCACAAGTTACGATATTAGGTCCACCTGAATAATTCATGTGTACATTTAATCTTTTGGAGTCATTAGTAAAGAGAAAAACATAAGGCGAGGGTACACAAGCTAAAACAGAATAAGTAGAATTGCTATTTGGACGGAATAAGGAAATGGGAGCAGTGGCAGCAAGAGCCCTCCAAATCTCTGGCTGCCAAGAGGTTCTGTTCTTAGTTGTATAGGACAATATAGGCGAAACAAATCGATTATTATGCCATCTAGTAATGCTTAAAGGCCAAGAAACCAAATCTTTCTTCCAATTATAAAATCTGCTGGGAAAGTCATCAAGGGGCAATGGGCTCCTATCTAGGTCTGAGTTACTCCAATCTTGAATCATGTAATTTCCTCCTCCCGGTATTCTGTAATCAGCTCTTAAACGATAAGTACAAGATTTCCAAATCGGATACCCTGTATGATCATCTATAGTGTTCCATATGGCATCTGAAGGCTCGGTATTATAACAACTTGGATATCCAGGAGGGGGTCTATGGATTATAAGTTCGTGGGGATCAAGGGCCCCGGGCATACGAGCCTGTAAAACCCAAAGCGCTAGACGCCCTCTATGTTCAATACCTGAGGCTGGAGAATGAGTCAGAACTGCCTTTTTAGAGGCTCCGACACATCCTTCTTTAGGGGGAATAATAAAGCTTTCTATATCACTGGGGAAATTGAAACAAACAGGAAGGTCGTCTGCTAATCCCCTGAAGGTAAAATTGAAATTAATAGGATATTCGTCTGTGGTATAGGAAGTATATGACCCTCCCAGTAACTGAGGCTGGTTTGTGTGGACCCGTAGGGGGTCACTGTTCCAGGTAACTACTTGAAAGGTTGGAGGGTCTGGGAAGTAAGCCCAATACTTTTCAGGAGTGGGGGAGGAGGCGCTTACCTGGCATGATAATAAGGCAAGCATAGCAATAAACATCTTCTCAGGGGAGGTTGGAGAGCCCTGCAAAGAGGTTATTCCCCGTGCCTGATGGCAGAGTGTTTTTATTTGTCCCCAAGTAGGTATGGAGGCATTCCGGGTCGCCTGAGTCAGGCGGCCTGACCTCCTTTTGTGAGGCAAAGGATCGGGGGAGCGATATCCTGTATGTGAAGTTGAGACATCTGTTTGGTGGGCGGATCCGTCCCCTGCTCATCCGGGATCCCTGATGTCAGTTGCTCCGATGTCAATGGTGTTTCCCGTGCTGGCGGGGGGAGCGAAGGCAGAGGAGGCCCTTTTCTCTTTCGGGGTCGCGGCGGCCGTGGAACTCGGTATCCGAGAGGCTGAGACATGGCGAATCAATCTATCCGGAACCCAAATTGGAGAATCTGCGTCCTGTGGAAAAATACAAGCATATCCTCGACCGCTGGTTAACAATGGGTCAGGGCCTTTCCACTGTCCGGAAAGGAGGTCCTTCCATTTAACTAATGGTTTTGCATTCAATTGCTCCGGGCACCAATGGCGAAGCATTGCAGTCATTCCAGCTGAATCAGTATTTAAAATATTTATTACAAAAAGAGCATGTTGCAAGAGGTGATGGGGAGAACTATATTTAAACTCCCCTTCTTTTAGTTTTTGAATTTGGGTTTTTAACGTTTGATGTGCTCTTTCCACAATGGCTTGTCCTTGTGGATTATAAGGGATGCCTGTATTATGTTTAATTTGAAACTTTAGACAAAATTCCTGAAAAGACTTAGATGTGTAAGCAGGAGCATTATCAGTTTTCAAGGCTTTTGGCAGACCCATATATGAGAAACAAGTAAAGAGATGTTGTATTACGTCTTTAACTGCTTCCCCTGTGCGAGCAGTTGCAACAATAACATGAGAAAAGGTGTCTACTGTTACATGAACAAAAGACAATTTTGCAAATGAAGAGATGTGAGTTACATCCATCTGCCAGAGTGCATTAGGTTTAAGACCGCGAGGGTTAACTCCCATAGGTAAACTATTTATAGTAGTGGGACAATGAGAACAGGAACGAACAATCTCCCGAGCAGAGTCTCGAGGAATCTGAAATTGATATCTTAGCGCAGTAGCATTTTGATGGTGGAGTGAATGAGAAGCTCGGGCTTCTTCAAAAGCAGAAGCCACTGTGACCTTAGTTAGTGAATCTGCCAGGTCATTTAAGGCATTTAAAGGTCCAGGCAATCCAGAATGAGCCCGAATGTGGCCAATAAAATATGCTCGGCTTCGTTTCCAAATTTGCTGCTGCAGTTTAGTTAACAAGTGAAATATTGCAGTTTTGTTCTCAGGCAGGATCGCAGTCTCAATGTGTGGAAACAGCCTGACCACATACTGAGAATCAGAGTAAAGGTTAAATTCCTCCTCTGCAAACATAACAAAGGCCTCTATAACAGCTGTGAGTTCAGCTCTCTGGGCCGAAGTCTCCTGCGTTTGTAAAACTTTACGCTGATCTTTTGTAACTATAGAAGCTCTGCCGTTAGCAGACCCGTCAGTAAAAACCATTTGAGCATCTGAGATGGGAGAGTATTTACACCTAACAGGGAAAATAACCGGGTGTTTAGACATAAAATTTAGCAAAACATGTGAAGGTAAATGATGCAGAATTTGGCCAAAATAATTTCCGATAGCAATCTGCCAATCCTCATCAAACATTAGAAGAGCATCAAGTTGTTCTTTATTATATGGAATTACAATTTCTGCTGGTTCTTTACCAAACAATTCAATGCTACGTTTTCTCCCTTTCAATATCAGTGTAGCTATCAGTCCTGGATAAGAGGCCACTACTTTTTTAGCCTGGGCGGGGAGATGGACCCATTCTAGAGGGCCATTTTGCCATAAAACTCCCGTAGGTGCTGTTGGAGTAGCTAGGCAGAGGAATTGCCAATTTGTTTGTAAATTAACTCTTTTAACATAGCTATCAGATAAAGCTGCTTCCACTTTTTCTAAGGCCTCCTGAGCCTCAGCAGTTAATTGTCTCTTAGAAGTTGGATCAGGATCCCCACGTAAAATGTTAAAAAGAGGTTTTAATTCAGCAGTAGTTAATTTTAAATAAGGCCTGATCCAATTAATGTCGCCTAAAAGTTTTTGATAATCATTTAAAGTAACAAGGTGATCTTTTCTCAATTTTAATGGGGCATGAGTCACAGTTTCTGAATTGATAACCCGTCCTAAGTAAGTTATGGGCGGATTGACTTGAATTTTCTCTGGGGCAATTTTTAAGCCTCTGTCGGTTAAAGCCTGAGTCAAATCCTGGAGAACAGTTTGTAAATGAGCTCTATCAGGGTGAGCTATTAAAATATCATCCATATAGTGAATCATATACAGTTGTTCATATTTAGCCCTAATATCTTCTATAGCTGCATTAACAAATTTCTGACACAAAGTAGGGCTATTTTTCATTCCCTGGGGCAACACTTTCCATTGAAACCTTAAATAAGGCTGTTTAAAATTTTCTGCTGGTAAACTAAAGGCAAATCGCTTTTTATCCTCAGCATTTAAGGGGATGGTGAAAAAACAGTCTTGTAAATCAATTACGATAATATTATATCCTTCTGGGATGGCTACTGGGGAAGGAAGCCCAGGTTGTAAGGCTCCCATATCTTCCATAGTGGCATTAATAGCTCTTAAATCTTGTAAAAGTCGCCACTTGCCAGATTTTTTCTTAATAACAAAAATAGGAGTATTCCAGGGGCTATTGGAGGGCTCAATATGTCCCAATTCTAGTTGTTCAGAAATTAACGCTTTGGCTGCCAGTAGTTTTTCTTTAGTCAGAGGCCATTGTTCTACCCACACAGGGTCCTGAGATTTCCACGTAATGGGGTCGGCAGCAAAAACAATGGCCTCCATCAAAAATTTGGATACCCTAATCCAGCACGGAACTTTAGAGGAGCAGGGCAAATTGGCTCAGTTGTTCCTGTCTGCTGTTTACCTAACCCTTTTGAAGGGTCATAGCCCATTTGTAGCATTTGCAAAGTTACTTTATCATCAGGGCTAAAAAGTAACATGCCCATTTGAGACAGCACATCTCTCCCCCACAACGAGAAGGGCAGCGAAGGAATCATATACGGTTGGAATGTTCCACGGGTATCCTCAAATTGCCAGTCTAAAATTTTTGCACTTTGAGCTACTGTAGGAGCTCTCCCGATGCCCACTAAGTTATTTGCAGTAGTATGTGTGGGCCAGGAATTGGGCCAGTCTTTCCCAGAAATACAGGAAACATCTGCTCCTGTGTCTAATAGCCCTTCAATAGACTTGCCACTGACAAGAATAGATTTCATAGGACGCTTTTTAGTAATTTCTGTTACCCAAAAAACCATGTCACTAGACCCAAATCCTTTGTCCTGTCTTTCATTTTGGGTGGCTGTTTGCCCAATTGCATTATGATAAGGCAAAAGTAAAAGTTGGGCTATTCTCTGTCCCTGATGTATTTGGAAAGTTTTAGTCGGGGGTGAAATCATTATCTGAATTTCTCCTGTATAATCTGAGTCAATTACTCCAGGAATAATTGTAAGACCTTGTATAGCTAAGGAACTTCTGCCTAGTATAATTCCTACCAGGCCTGTCGGTAATGGACCTTTAACTCCTGTAGGGATTTTTATAGTGGGGCTATCTGGTGTTAATATTGTTGAGGTGGTGGAACTGAGGTCCAGTCCTGCGCTGCCTGGGGTTGCTCTGATGAGCTCTGCGACGGGACGAAGGGAATGAATGGGTTCAGTGAGGCTGCCCCAATCGTTGTCGGGGCCTGGGGCTGGCCCCTCAACCCGTTTCCCGACTGCTGGTCGGGGCCTAAAAAGGCTCCATTTCTATGAAATCTTGACCTACAGTCCCTTGCCCAGTGATATCCTCTCTGGCAGCGAGGGCAAAGAGACCTAGGATTAATAGGCAGTGGGGCAGGGTTTTGCGGAGCAGCCACAGCCGGTTGGGCCGGATTAGGCAGATAAGAACCGGGTGGTCTTTGAGGGCACCCATGAAAAGTGTGTCCCGTCTGGCCACAAGAAAAACAAGTTCTAGGGAATGCATTCCTGCCTTGGTTATTGGGATCACCTTGTGATGGCTTGTTTTTGTTAGTAAAAAGGATTGGACTGCCTGCTGATAAGAGTTTCCTTTTATCGCTGCAGCTATCGCAACACCCTGTAGCACTGATGGTCCTACATCTGCACACTGTTTCATATAATCAGTTAGAGTTCCAGTTCTTCTAACAGGGCGCAATATAGCCTGGCAAGTAGAATTAGCATTTTCAAAGGCCAAGTGTTTTGTTAACAGTTTAGCTGCCTCAGAATCAGAAATTATTCTCTGGACAGCTTCTGAGAGTCGTGAGACAAAGTCTTCAAATGGCTCTTCTGACTTTTGTTTAATATCAGATAGAGCGGCACCTGATGCTTTACCATCGGGTAATGAGCGCCAGGCAGTAAAGGCACAATCAGCCACCTGTTGTATAGTAGTCCTATCTAATTTCATCTGTTCATCATACGAGGGGTAGTTGGTCTGTCCAAGTAGTATAGGTTCAGTGATATGTGTAAAGTCTCCATTTTGGTTAGAAAAAGCATATATACGAGCGAGATCATCATATTCAGATTTCCAAAGTATAAAATGTCCTCCGGACAGGCAGGCCCTAGCAATTGATTTCCATTCTCGAGGTGTTAAGCATTGACCTGCTAAATTTTCTACTAGCTGCATCGTATACGGGGCTTTAGGCCCATATGAGATACATGCATTTTTAAGTTCTTTTACCAATTGAAAAGAAACAGGCTCCCAGTCGATAGCCTTTTGTTCACTTTCATCATTGTCAAAAATTAAAGGGAAACAAGCCTGAAGCTGGGGATCGAATTTCTCGCCAGGGGCAGAAGAGGCCCGTCTCCGTGGGATCGATTTTGGAATTTTCCCACTTCCATAGGGAGGTGGCGGCAATAATGCGGGTTTAATAGGACCTGTACGGCGTGGTATGGGAGGAGGTATGGGAGGTGGTATGGGAGGTGGTGGCAATGGCATAGGTTCCACATTCTCTGCTCTGTACTCAGGAGCTCTTTGAACTGTTTGGTATCCAAAGCTTACATACGGATTAAGTGGGACGGTCTCTTGGGAATCCCTAGGGGCATATGGCCTGATGGGAGACATTTCTCTTAAGTTGTTTGGAGCTGATGGCCTGACAGGGGAAGTTTCTCTTAAGCCTTTTGGGGCATCTTTGTTTAAGAGATGCCGATGTCCATCAGGGTGATATTTAACTGTTATCTCGCCTAAATTCTCTTTTTGTTTTAGGGAAGGCTGATCTTGTTCCTCATCCCTATCTTTAGGTTGTTCCTGAGTAGTCATGGCTGCTAACATTTTTCTTAGTTGCCGATAGTCGGGCGGGTCTTCGTTTTTCTCATTTTCCTCAGGTTTAACTACAGTTTCGACCTCATTTTCCTCTTTAAAAGTTACTCTTTTAGATTCAGGGGCAGGTTTAGCTACAGCATTTTCTTCACTGTCACTTTTAAGATGTACTTTTTCTGAATCAGGGGCAGGGTCTAAGACATCTCTAATGATATTCCATAAGGAAAAGGCGTCATTAGGCACCTTTTCTGAGCCATGTTCGGCATGGTAAGTTTTTAGCTGTTTTCCTACTTTTTCCCAGACATCTAAGTTAACAGAGCCTTCGTCTGGAAACCAGGGACAGTGCTCTTGTACAAATGAAAGAAATGATTGAATGGCAGATTTTTTAACTTTGATTCCTCTTTTACCTAATAACTGTAAAATTACTCCTATAAAGAGCTGTCTTTCATTTGATTCAGTATTACCCATGTCAGAAAATTAAGTATAGTAAAAGATTTTGCTTTAAGCTATCAAAAGATCAGGCTTTTCTTTGGCCTTTTAACTTCAGAAACTGTTTTCTCTCTCTAAGTCTAACTCTTTAACACTTTCAACACTTCCCACTCCTCTCGCCCTGTCTATCCTACAGGGGGGTCCGCGGCACCCTTGAGTGGGGTCCTAGCCGTCCCGAACACTGGAAGAACAATAGGGCTGGTGACCCAGATTGTTCCGGGGGAGGAACAGTAGGCTGATGGCTCAAACTGTTCCAAGGGAGGAGCAGTAGGGCTGGTCACCCAAACTGCTCCGTGGGGGAACAAGAGGGCTGCTAACCCAGTTGTTCCGAGAACGGGGGGCAATAGGGCTGGTAACCCCAATTGCTGGGAGCTTACCTTCGAAAATCCTGTATCGGGCGCCACCTGCCGGGGACCAGCCCCAGCTGATCCAGGGTATTCGAAGGAGAGACGGTCTAGGCGACTATTTATATGCTAATTAGAGATATAGAGAACAATAGAATGAGGATAGCTTAGTAGGAAAATTCAGTGGAGAAAAGAAGCTGAGTAGCTTGGTTTACGCGGGAGACCAATAAAACTTCAAGACAAGAAGTTTGCACCACTTACGTAGGCCACAGGCGCCCTCTCGAATAGCGGAAGGTGTCTCACCCTAGACACCTTCTCGAGTGGGTCTTAGAAGCCCAGGCATGATTAGTAAGCGTGGTGGGTTCCGCGCTCCAGATGGAGACTCAGCTTTGAAGGAAGAATGACATGGGGAGACCAAGCGTTGGTGAGCAAGGCCCATAGCTTTATTTTTAACAGGGGCTTTTATACCCTAAGTTACACATAGAGGATAATAGGGGATGCAAAGTCAGCAGTCTTTGATTCTTATCAAAAACCAAGGTTTCTTTCCTGCAAATGTATCGTATACAAATGGTTTAGGTGATTTACATCATCTTCTGGCCAGAAGGCCTACTAACATTTTATGACTCTTGACAAGGACTTATCAACAGAGACTTACTTTCTCTAAGAGTAATTATTTCAAGGTTTGGCACCATCTTGCAAAGATAAAATTGCATTCCTATAGGGCGGATGTGTAATGGGTTTACAACAAAGAAAGAATTTATTACCTTAAGGGTCTAAAGTTACTAACACCAAGGCCACTACTTATTTTTTCTACATACCCACTATTAATTGATACATATTCAAGGATACAATTCAGGGGATGTGAAAACTTGGCAACAAGCATTGACTCATCAATGAAATCCTTTACTAGTTTATTCTGACAGTTTTTAACTCTCTGAGAGGCTCTAAGCTATTTGAATATCTTAAGCTTCCCATGCCTCTCGAGGCTGGGAGACTGTAAACAATCGTATGCATAGCTGCAGGAGTCCGGGTAAACTTGTCAGGCGAGTTAGAGAGCCATCAGAGGGGTTTGGATTTAAACACTCCTAATTGCCCAGGAACTTTATTAATTGGAGCTGTAAGTTAACTCTTTGACAGAGAGAGAGCGAGACGGTGGTAGGGGACAGCCCCCAGTAAAGTCAGAGGTGAGAGCACAAAGCAATAAAGTAGGCAGACTCTGGTTTTTTGGGGGAAAATGCTCGAGAATATCCGGGGGACTCCTGAGGCTCGATCCCGCCTTTGCGTATGCCGAGCCTCCTTCCTCATGACCTTTGTCACGAGTGGAATGCCTCACCGGCTCCCCGCAACTGATCATGCACTGATCACGTAGCTATCTTGCACTGATCACTTGGCTGATCATACACTCATCACGGGACTGATCGTGCACTGATCACGCCGCTATCATGCATTGACTACATGACTCCACATGCACTGATCACGTGGATGATCATGCACTGATCACGTGACTGGCCATGCACTGATCACGTGACTGATCAGGCACTCATCACGTGGCTGATCATGCACTGATCACGTGGCCATCATGCACTGATCACTTGGCTGGACATACACTGATCACGTGCCTGGTCATGCACTGATCACGTGGCTGATCATGCACTGATCACGTGACTGATCATGCACTGATCTCGTGTCTGATCATGCACTGATCACGTGGCTATCATGCACTGCTCACGTGGCTGATCATGCGATGATCACGCAGGTACCATGTACTGGTCACATGACTGATCATGCACTGATCACGTGACTGATCATGCACTGATCACGTGGCTATCATGCACTACTCACGTGGCTGATCATGCAATGATCATGTAGCTACCATGTACCGGTCAGGTGACTGATCATACACCCATTAGGTGACGGATCATGCACTGATCACGTCGCTGATCATACACTGATCACCTGCCTGGTCATGCACAGATCACGTGACAAATCATGAACTGATCACATAGCTATCATGAAATGATCACCTGGCTGATCATGCACTGATCACGTGGCTGATCATGCACTGATACCGTGACTCAGCATGGACTGATCACATGACTATCATGTAGTGATCACGTGACTTAATGGCTCTGATCATGTGACTGATCATGCGCTGATCATGTTTGCTATCATACACTGATCATTTGCCGCTGGAGGCAATAAACAAAGAGCTGAGTAGGCACGAATCAAACAGTCAGCAGGCAATAATCATGGAACTCAGGTGTGAGAAATCATGCTGCTCAGCTGGCAATTGTCAAGCAGATGACAGGCAGGAATCATGCAGCTCAGCTGGCAATTTTCAAGCAGATGAGCAGACAGTAATCACGCAGCTCAGCAGGCACTTATCACGTGACTGAGCATGCACTATTCACGTGGCTGATCATACACTGATCACGTGATGATCATGCACTAATCACTTCGATATCATGCACTGATCACGTGGCTGATCATACACTGTTCACGTGTCTGACCATGCACTGATCACGTGGCTGATCATACACTGCTCAGGTAACTGATCATGCACTGATCACGTGGCTATCATGCACTGATCACGTGGCTGAACATGCACTGTTCACGTGGCTGATCACACACCTGTCACGTGACTATCATGCACAGATCACGTGGCATCATGCACTGATCACGTGGCTATCATGCACTGCTCACGTAACTGATCATGCACACATCACGTGGCTATCATGCACTGCTCACGTGGCTGATCATGCGATGATCACGCAGCTACCATGTACTGGTCACATGACTGATCATGCACTGATCACGTGACTGATCATGCAGTGATCACGTGGCTATCATGCACTACTCACGTGGCTGATCATGCAATGTTCATGTAACTACCAGGTACAGGTCACGTGAATGATCATGCACCCATCAGGTGACTGATCATGCACTGTTCACGTGGCTGATCACACACCTGTCAGGTGACATATCATGCACAGATCACGTGGCACTCATGCACTGATCACGTGACTGATCATGCACTGATCTCGTGTCTGATCATGCACTGATCACGTGGCTATCATGCACTGCTCACGTGGCTGATCATGCGATGATCACGCAGCTACCATGTACTGGTCACAAGACTGATCATGCACTGATCACGTGATTGATCATGCAGTGAGCACGTGGCTATCATGCACTACTCACGTGGCTGATCATGCAATGATCATGTAGCTACCATGTACAGGTCACGTGAATGATCATACACCCATCAGGTGACTGATCATGCACTGATCACGTGGCTATCATGCACTGATCACGAGACTGATCATGCACTGATCACGTCTATATCTTGCACTGATCACATGACTGCCCATGCACTGATCACGTGGATGATCATACACTAATCATGTGACAGATCATGCACTGATCACGTGGCTGATCATGCACTGATACCGTGACTGAGCATGGACTGATCACATGACTATCATGTAGTGATCACGTGACTTAATGGCGCTGATCATGTGACTGATCATGCGCTGATCATGTTTGCTATCATACACTGATCATGTGCCTCTGGAGGCAATAAACAAAGAGCTGAGTAGGCACGAATCAAACAGTCAGCAGGCAATAATCATGGAACTCAGGTGTGAGGAATCATGCTGCTCAGCTGGCAATAATCAAGCAGCTGAGCAGGCAGGAATTACGCAGCACAGCTGGCAATTGTCAAGCAGATGACAGGCAGGAATCGTGCAGCTCAGCTGGCAATTGTCAAGCAGATGAGCAGACAGTAATCACGCAGCTCAGCAGGCCCAGATCACGTGACTGAGCATGCACTGTTCACGTGGCTGATCATACACTGATCACGTGATGATCATGCACTGATCACTTGGATATCATGCACTGATCACGTGGCTGATCATACACTGTTCACGTGTCTGACCATGCACTGATCACGTGTCTGATCATACACTGCTCACGTAACTGATCATGCACTGATCACGTGACTATCATGCACTGATCACGTGGCTATCATGCACTGATCACTTGGCTGACATACAGTGTCACGTGACTGATCATGCACTGATCACGTGGCTGATCATGCACTGATCACGTGGCTGAACATGGACTGTTCACGTGGCTGATCACACACCTGTCACGTGACATATCATGCACTGATCACGTGGCACTCATGCACTGATCACGTGGCTGATCATACTCTGCTCACGTAACTCATCATGCACACATCACGTGGCTATCATGCACTGCTCACGTGGCTCGTCATGGAATGATCACGAAGCTACCATATACTGGTCACGTGACTGATCATGCACAGATCACGTAAATGATCATGCACTGATCACGTGACTGATCATGCACTGATCACGTGACTGATCATGCACTGATCACGTGGCTATCATGCTCTGCTCACGTGGCTGATCATGCAATGATCACGTAGCAACCATATACTGGTCACGTGACTGATCATGCACTGATCACGTAATTGATCCTGCACTGATCACGTGGCTCATCACGCACTGATCCGTGGCTGATCATACAGGGATCACGTGACTGATCATGCACAGATCACGTGACTAATCATGCACTGATCACGTGGCTATCCTGCACTGATCACGTGGCTGATTTCACACGTATCACGTCACTGATCATGCACTGATCACGTGGCTATCATGCACTGATCACGTGACTGATCATGCACAGATCACGTGACTGATCATGCACAGATCACGTGACTGATCATGCACTGATCACGTGGCTATCATGCACTGCTCACGTGGCTGATCATGCAATTATCACGCAGCTACCATGTACTGGTCACATGACTGATCATGCACTGATCACATAATTGATCATGCACTGATCACCTGGCTTATCATGCATTGATCATGTGACTGATCATGTGCTGATCATGTTTGGTGTCACACACTGATCATGTGCCTCTGGAGGCAATGAACATAGAGCTGAGTAGGCAGGAATCAGTCAGCAGGCTATCATCATGGAACTCACCTCTGAGAAATCATGCTGCTCAGCTGGCAATAATCAAATAGATGAGCAGGCAGGAATTACGCAGCACAGGTGGCAATTGTCAAGGAGATGACAGGCAGGAATCATGCAGCTCAGCAGGAAATTGTCAAGCAGATGAGCAGACAGTAATCACGCAGCTCAGCAGGCCCTGATCACGTGACTGAGCATGCACTGTTCACATGGCTGATCACACACCTATCACGTGATGGTCATGCACTGATCATGTGACTGATCATGCACTGATCACGTAGCTATCTTGCACTGATCACATGGCTGATCATACACTCATCACGGGACTGATCGTGCACTGATCACGGGCTATCATGCATTGACTACATGACTTCACATGCACTGATCACGTGACTGATCAGGCACTGATCACATGGCTGATCATGCACTGATCACGTGGCTATCATGCACTGCTCACGTGGCTGATCAGGCAATGATCACGTAGCTACTATGTACTGGTCACGTGACTGATCATGCACTGATCACGTAACTGATCATGCAGTGATCACGTGGCTGATCATGCACTGATCACGTGGCTGATCATGCACTGATCACGTGACTGATCAGGCACTGATCACGTGACTGATCATGCACTGATCACGTGGCTATCATGCACTGATCACGTGGCTGACATACACTGATCACGTGACTGGTCATGCACTGATCACGTGGCTGATCATGCACTGATCACGTGACTAATCATGCACTAATCTCGTGTCTGATCATGCACTGATCACGTGGCTATCATGCACTGCTCACGTGGCTGATCATGCGATGATCACGCAGCTACCATGTACTGGTCACATGACTGATCATGCACTGATCACGTGACTGATCATGCAGTGATCACGTGGCTATCATGCACTACCCACGTGGCTGATCATGCAATGGTCATGTAGCTACCATGTACAGGTAACGTGAATGATCATACACCCATCAGGTGATTGATCATGCACTGATCACGTGGCTATCATGCACTGATCACGAGACTGATCATGCACTGATCACGTCTATATCATGCACTGATCACATGACTGCCCATGCACTGATCACGTGGATGATCATACACTAATCATGTGACAGATCATGCACTGATCACTTGGATATCATGCACTGATCACGTGGCTAATCATACACTGTTCACGTGTCTGACCATGCACTGATCACGTGGCTGATCATACACTGCTCACGTAACTGATCATGCACTGATCACGTGACTGATCATGCACTGATCACGTGGCTATCATGCACTGATAACTTGGCTGGATATACACTGATCACGTGCCTGGTCATGCACTGATCACGTGGCTGATCATGCACTGAATACGTGGCTGAACATGCACTGTTCACGTGGCTGATCACACACCTGTCACGTGACATATCATGCACTGATCACCTGGCACTCATGCACTGATCACGTGGCTGATCATACTCTGCTCACGAAACTCATCGTGCACACATCACGTGGCTATCATGCACTGCTCACGTGGTTCGTCATGGAATGATCACGAAGCTACCATATACTGGTCACGTGACTGATCATGCACAGATCACGTAAATAATCATGCACTGTTCACGTGACTGATTATGTACTGATCACGTGACTGATCATGCACTGATCACGTGGCTATCATGCTCTGCTCACGTGGCTGATCATGCAACGATCACGTAGCAACCATGTACTGGTCTCGTGACTGATCATGCACTGATCACGTAATTGATCCTGCACTGATCACCTGGCTCATCACGCACTGATCCGGTTGCTGATCACACACGTATCACGTGACTGATCATGTACAGATCACGTGACTAATCATGAAGTGATCACGTGGCTATCCTACACTGATCACGTGGATATCATGCACTGATCACGTGGCTGACCACACACGTATCACTTGACTGATCATGCACTGATCACGGGGCTATCATGCACTGATCACGTGACTGATCATGCACAGATCACGTGACTGATCATGCACAGATCACGTGGCTATCATGCACTGCTCATGTGGCTGATCATGCAATGATCATACAGCTACCATGTACTAGTCACATGACTGATCATGCACTGATCAAATAATTGATCATGCACTGATCACCTGGCTTATCATGCATTGATCATATGACTGATCATGTACTGATCATGTTTGGCGTCACACACGTATCATGTGCCTCTGGAGGCAATGAACATAGAGCTGAGTAGGCAGGAATCAGTCAGCAGGCTATAATCATGGAACTCACCTCTGAGAAATCATGCTGCTCAGCTGGCAATAATCAAGTAGATGAGCAGGCAGGAATTACGCAGCACAGGTGGCAATTGTCAGGAGATGACAGGCAGGAATCGTGCAGCTCAGCTGGCAATTGTCAAGCAGATGACAGGCAGGAATCATGCAGCTCAGCTGGCAATAGTCAAGCAGATGAGCAGACAGTAATCACGCAGCTCAGCAGGCCCTGATCACGTGACTGAGCATGCACTGTTCACGTGGCTGATAATACACTGATCACGTGATTGATCATGCACTGATCACGTGATTGATCATGCACTGATCACGTGGATATCATGCACTGATCACGTGGCTCATCATACACTGGTCACGTGACTGATCATGCACTGATCACATGGCTATCATGCACTGCTCACGTGGCTGATCATGCAATGGTCACGCAGCTACCATGTACTGGTCACATGACTGATCATGCACTGATCACGTAATTGATCATGCACTGATCACCTGGCTTATCATGCATTGATCATGTGACTGATCATGTGCTGATCATGTTTGGTGTCACACACTGATCATGTGCCTCTGGAGGCAATGAACATAGAGCTGAGTAGGCAGGAATCAGTCAGCAGGCTATAATCATGGAACTCTGCTCTGAGAAATCATGCTGCTCAGCTGGCAATAATCAAATAGATGAGCAGGCAGGAATTACGCAGCACAGGTGGCAATTGTCAAGCAGATGAGCAGACAGTAATCACGCATCTCAGCAGGCCCTGATCACGTGACTGAGCATGCACTGTTCACATGGCTGATCACACACCTATCACGTGACTGATCATGCACTTATCACGTGGCTTTCATGCACTGATCACGTGATTGCCATGCATTGTTCACGTAATAGTATGCACTGATCACGTGGCTATCATGCCCTGATGACGTGGCTAATCATGCACTGATCATATGACTGATCATGCACTGATCACATAGCTATCTTGCACTGATCACTTGGCTGATCATACACTCATCACGGGACTGATCGTGCACTGATCAAGGCGCTATCATGCATTGATTACATGACTCCACATGCACTGATCACGTGGATGATCATGCACTGATCACGTGACTGACCATGCACTGATCACGTGACTGATCATGCACTGATCACGTGGCTATCATGCACTGATCACCTGGCTATCATGCACTGATCACGTGACTGATCATGCACTGATCACGAGTCTATCATGCACTGATCACTTGGCTGGACATACACTGATCACGTGCCTGGTCATGCACTGATCAGGTGGCGGATCATGCACTGATCACGTGACTGATCATGCACTGATCACGTGGCTATCATGCACTGATCACCTGGCTATAATGCACAGATCACGTGGCTGATCATGCACTGATCACGTGACTGATCATGCACTGATCACGTGTCTATCATGCACTGATCACTTGGTTGGACATACACTGATCACGAGACTGATCATGCACTGATCACGTAGTGATCATGCACTGATCACGTGGTTATCATGCACTGATCACATGGCTGGATATACACTGATCACGTGCCTGGTCATGCTCTGATCACGTGGCTGATCATGCACTGATCACGTGACTGATCATGCACTGATCTCGTGTCTGATCATGCACTGATCACGTGGCTATCATGCACTTCTCACGTGGCTGATCATGCGATGATCACGCAGCTACCATGTACTGGACACATGACTGATCATGCACTGATCACGTGACTGATCATGCAGTGATCACGTGGCTATCATGCACTACTCACGTGGCTGATCATGCAATGTTCATGTAACTACCAGGTACAGGTCACGTGAATGATCATACACCCATCAGGTGACTGATCATGCACTGATCACGTCTATATCATGCACTGATCACATGACTGCCCATGCACTGATCACGTGGATGATCATGCACTAATCATGTGACAGATCATGCACTGATCACGTGGCTGATCATGCACTGACACTGTGACTTAGCATGGACTGATCACATGACTATCATGTAGTGATCACGTGACTTAATGGCTCTGATCATGTGACTGATCATGCGCTGATCATGTTTGCTATCATACACTGATCATGTGCCTCTGGAGGCAATAAACAAAGAGCTGAGTAGGCACGAATCAAACAGTCAGCAGGCAATAATCATGGAACTCAGGTGTGAGGAATCATGCTGCTCAGCTGGCAATAATCAAGCAGCTGAGCAGGCAGGAATTACGCAGCACAGCTGGCAATTGTCAAGCAGATGACAGGCAAGAATCGTGCAGCACAGCTGGCAATTGTCAAGCAGATGAGCAGACAGTAATCACGCAGCTCAGCAGGCCCAGATCACGTGACTGGTCATGCACTGATCACGTGGCTGATCATGCATTTATCACTTGGCTGATCATGCACAGATCACGTGAATGATCACGCACTGTTCACGTGGCTGATCATACACTGATCACGTGATGATCATGCACTGATCACGTGGATATCATGCACTGATCACGTGGCTGATCATACACTGTTCACGTGTCTGATCATGCACTGATCACGCGGTTGATCATACACTGCTCACGTAACTGATCATGCACTGATCACGTGGCTATCATGCACTGATCACGTGGCTGATCATGCACTGTTCACGTGGCTGACCATACACCTGTCACGTGACTGATCATGCACTGATCACATGGCACTCATGCACTGATCACGTGGCTGATCATAATCTGCTCACAAAACTCATCATGCACACATCACGTGGCTATCATGCACTGCTCACGTGGCTGTCATGGAATGATCACGTAGCTACCCTATACTGGTCACGTGACTGATCATGCACTGATCACGTAAATGATCATGCACTGTCACGTGACTGATCATGTACTGATCACGTGGCTGATCATGCACTGATCACGTGGCTGATCATGCACTGATCACGTAATTGATCATGCACTTATCATGTGGCTGATCATGCACTGATCACGTGGCTGATCATACACTGATCACGTGACTGATCATGCACTGATCACGTGACTGATAATGCACTGATCACGTGGCTATCATGCACTGATCACTTGGCTGGTCATACACTGATCACGTGACTGATCATGCACTCTTCACGTGACTGATCATGTACTGATCACGTGACTGATCATGCACTGATCACGTAATTGATCATGCACTGATCACGTGGCTGATCATGCAATGATCACGTGACTGATCATGCACTGATCATGTGATGATCCTTCACTGATCAGTTGGCTATCATGCACTGATCACGTGGCTGATCATACACTGATCACGTGACTGATAATGCACTGATCATCTGGCTATCGTGCTTTCATTACCTGGCTATCGTGCAGTGATCACGTGGTTGATCATACACTGATCACGAGACTGATCATGCACTGATCACGTCTATATCATGCACTGATTACATGACTGCCCATGCACTGATCACGCGGATGATCATACACTGATCATGTGACAGATCATGCACTGATCACGTGGCTATCATGCACTGCTCACGTGGCTGTTCATGCAATGATCACGTAGCTACCATGTACTGGTCACGTGACTGATCATGCACTGATCGCGTGATTGATCATGCACTGATCACGTGACTTATCATGCACTGATAACGTTGTGATCATGCACTGATCACGTGGCTGATCATGCACTGATCACGTGGCTATCATGCACTGCTCACGTGGCTGATCATGCACTGATCACCTAGCTACAATATACTGGTCACGTGACTGATCATGCAGTGATCACGTGGCTATCATGAACTGATCATGTGGCTGATCATGCAATGATCATGTAGCTACCATGTACAGTGAGGTGAATGATCATACACCCATCAGATGACGGATCATGCACTGATCACGTGGCTATCATGCACTTATCACGAGACTGATCATACACTGATCACCTGCCTGGTCATGCACAGATCACATGACAAATCATGAACTGATCACGTGGCTATCATACACTAATCATGTGACAGATCATGCACTGATCACGTGGCTGATCATGCACTGATACCGTGACTGTGCATGGACTGATCACATGACTATCATGTAGTGATCACGTGACTTAATGGCTCTGATCATGTGACTGATCATGCGCTGATCATGTTTGCTATCATACACTGATCATGTGCCTCTGGAGGCAATAAACAAAGAGCTGAGTAGGCACGAATCAAACAGTCAGCAGGCAATAATCATGGAACTCAGCTGTGAGGACTCATGCTGCTCAGCTGGCAATAATCAAGCAGCTGAGCAGGCAGGAATTACGCAGCACAGCTGGCAATTGTCAAGCAGATGACAGGCAGGAATCGTGCAGCTCAGCTGGCAATTGTCAAGCAGATGAGCAGACAGTAATCACGCAGCTCAGCAGGCCCTGATCACGTGACTGAGCATGCACTGTTCACGTGGCTGATCATACACTGATCACGTGATGATCATGCACTGATACTTGGATATCATGCACTGATCACGTGGCTGATCATACACTGTTCTCGTGTCTGACCATGCACTGATCAAGTGGCTGATCATACACTGCTCACGTAACTGATCATGCACTGATCACGTGGCTATCATGCACTGATCACGTGGCTGAACATGCACTGTTCACGTGGCTGATCACACACCTGTCACGTGACATAACATGCACTGATCACGTGGCACTCATGCACTGATCACGTGGCTGATCAGACTCTGCTCACGTAACTGATCATGCACACATCACGTGGCTATCATGCACTTCTCACCTGGCTCGTCATGGAATGATCACGTAACTACCATATACTGGTAACGTGACTGATCATGAACAGATCACGTAAATGATCATGCACTGTTCACGTGACTGATCATGTATTGATCACGTGGCTGATCATGCACTGATCACGTGGCTGATCATGCACTGATCACGTGGCTATCATGCACTGATCACGTGGCTGATCATGCACTGATCACGTAATTGATCATGCACTGATCATGTGGCTGATCATGCACTGATCACGTGGCTGATCATGCACTGATCACGTGACTGATCATGCACTGATCACGTGGCTGATCATGCACTGATCACGTGACTGATCATGCACTGATCACGTGGCTGATCATGCACTGATCACGTGGCTGATCATGCACTGATCATGTAACTATCATGCACTGATCACGTGACTGATCATGCACTGATCACGTGACTGATCATGCACTGATCACGTGGCTGATCATGCACTGATCACGTGACTATCATGCACTGATCACGTGGCTGATCATGCACTGATCACGTGACTGATCATGCACTGATCACGTGACTGATCATGCACTGATCACGTGGCTATCATGCACTGCTCACGTGGCTGATCATGCATGATCACGCAGCTACCATGTACTGGTCACAAGACTGATCATGCACTGATCACGTGACTGATCATGCAGTGAGCACGTGGCTATCATGCACTACTCACGTGGCTGATCATGCAATGATCATGTAGCTACCATTTACAGGTCACGTGAATGATCATACACCCATCAGGTGACTGATCATGCACTGATCACGTGGCTATCATGCACTGATCACGAGACTGATCATGCACTGATCACGTCTATATCATGCACTGATCACATGACTGCCCATGCACTGATCACGTGGATGATCATACACTAATCATGTGACAGATCATGCACTGATCACGTGGCTGATCATGCACTGATACCGTGACTGAGCATGGACTGATCACATGACTATCATGTAGTGATCACGTGACTTAATGGCGCTGATCATGTGACTGATCATGCGCTGATCATGTTTGCTATCATACACTGATCATGTGCCTCTGGAGGCAATAAACAAAGAGCTGAGTAGGCACGAATCAAACAGTCAGCAGGCAATAATCATGGAACTCAAGTGTGAGGAATCATGCTGCTCAGCTGGCAATAATCAAGCAGCTGAGCAGGCAGGAATTACGCAGCACAGCTGGCAATTGTCAAGCAGATGACAGGCAGGAATCGTGCAGCTCAGCTGGCAATTGTCAAGCAGATGAGCAGACAGTAATCACGCAGCTCAGCAGGCCCAGATCACGTGACTGAGCATGCACTGTTCACGTGGCTGATCATACACTGATCACGTGATTGATCATGCACTGATCACTTGGATATCATGCACTGATCACGTGGCTGATCATACACTGTTCACGTGTCTGACCATGCACTGATCACGTGGCTGATCATACACTGCTCACGTAACTGATCATGCACTGATCACGTGGCTGATCATGCACTGATCACGTGGCTGATCATGCACTGATCACGTGGCTGATCATACACTGATCACGTGACTGATCATGCACTGATCACGTGGCTGATCATGCACTGATCACGTGGCTGATCATGCACTGATCACGTGGCTGATCACACACTGTCACGTGACTATCATGCACTGATCACGTGGCACTCATGCACTGATCACGTGGCTGATCATACACTGATCACGTGACTGATCATGCACTGATCACGTGGCTATCATGCACTGCTCACGTGGCTGATCATGCAATGATCACGTAGCTACCATATACTGGTCACGTGACTGATCATGCACTGATCACGTAAATGATCATGCACTGATCACGTGACTGATCATGCACTGATCACGTGACTGATCATGCACTGATCACGTGGCTATCATGCACTGATCACGTGGCTGATCATGCACTGATCACGTAGCTACCATGTACTGGTCACGTGACTGATCATGCACTGATCACGTTATTGATCATGCACTGATCACGTGGCTGATCATGCACTGATCACGTGGCTGATCACACAGGTATCACGTGACTGATCATGCACTGATCACGTGACTGATCATGCACTGATCACGTGGCTATCATGCACTGATCACGTGGCTGATATCACACGTATCACGTGACTGATCATGCACTGATCACGTGGCTATCATGCACTGATCACGTGACTGATCATGCACTGATCACGTGACTGATCATGCACTGATCACGTGACTGATCATGCACTGATCACGTGGCTATCATGCACTGATCACGTGGCTGATCATGCACTGATCACGTGGCTATCATGCACTGATCACATGACTGATCATGCACTGATCACATGACTGATCATGCACTGATCACGTGGCTTATCATGCACTGATCATGTGACTGATCATGCGCTGATCATGTTTGGTATCATACACTGATCATGTGCCTCTGGAGGCAATGAACAAAGAGCTGAGTAGGCACGAATCAGTCAGCAGGCTATAATCATGGAACTCAGCTGTGAGGAATCATGCTGCTCAGCTGGCAATAATCAAGCAGCTGAGCAGGCAGGAATTACGCAGCACAGCTGGCAATTGTCAAGCAGATGACAGGCAGGAATCGTGCAGCTCAGCTGGCAATTGTCAAGCAGATGAGCAGACAGTAATCACGCAGCTCAGCAGGCCCTGATCACGTGACTGAGCATGCACTGTTCACGTGGCTGATCATACACTGATCACGTGATGATCATGCACTGATCACGTGACTGATCATGCACTGATCACGTGGCTGATCATGCACTGATCACGTGGCTGATCATGCACTGATCACGGACTGATCATGCACTGATCACGGGCTATCATGCACTGATCATGACTTCACATGCACTGATCACGTGACTGATCATGCACTGATCACGTGGCTGATCATGCACTGATCACGTGGCTATCATGCACTGATCACGTGGCTGATCATGCACTGATCACGTGGCTGATCATGCACTGATCACGTGGCTGATCATGCACTGATCACGTGGCTGATCATGCACTGATCACGTGGCTGATCATGCAATGATCACGTAGCTACCATGTACTGGTCACGTGACTGATCATGCACTGATCACGTAATTGATCATGCACTGATCACGTGGCTGATCATGCACTGATCACGTGGCTGATCATGCACTGATCACGTGACTGATCATGCACTGATCACGTGACTGATCATGCACTGATCACGTGGCTATCATGCACTGATCACGTGGCTGATCATGCACTGATCACGTGGCTGATCATGCACTGATCACGTGGCTGATCATGCACTGATCACGTGACTGATCATGCACTGATCACGTGACTGATCATGCACTGATCACGTGGCTATCATGCACTGATCACGTGGCTGATCATGCATGATCACGCAGCTACCATGTACTGGTCACATGACTGATCATGCACTGATCACGTGACTGATCATGCACTGATCACGTGGCTATCATGCACTGATCACGTGGCTGATCATGCAATGATCATGTAGCTACCATGTACTGGTCACGTGAATGATCATACACTGATCAGGTGACTGATCATGCACTGATCACGTGGCTATCATGCACTGATCACGTGACTGATCATGCACTGATCACGTCTATATCATGCACTGATCACATGACTGCCCATGCACTGATCACGTGGATGATCATACACTGATCATGTGACAGATCATGCACTGATCACGTGGCTATCATGCACTGATCACGTGGCTGATCATGCACTGATCACGTGCTGATCATGCACTGATCACGTGGCTGATCATGCACTGATCACGTGACTGATCATGCACTGATCACGTGACTGATCATGCACTGATCACGTGGCTATCATGCACTGATCACGTGGCTGATATACACTGATCACGTGCCTGATCATGCACTGATCACGTGGCTGATCATGCACTGATCACGTGGCTGATCATGCACTGATCACGTGGCTGATCACACACTGTCACGTGACATATCATGCACTGATCACGTGGCACTCATGCACTGATCACGTGGCTGATCATACACTGATCACGTAACTGATCATGCACACATCACGTGGCTATCATGCACTGCTCACGTGGTTGTCATGGAATGATCACGAAGCTACCATATACTGGTCACGTGACTGATCATGCACTGATCACGTAAATGATCATGCACTGATCACGTGACTGATCATGCACTGATCACGTGACTGATCATGCACTGATCACGTGGCTATCATGCACTGCTCACGTGGCTGATCATGCACGATCACGTAGCAACCATGTACTGGTCACGTGACTGATCATGCACTGATCACGTAATTGATCATGCACTGATCACGTGGCTCATCATGCACTGATCACGTGGCTGATCACACACGTATCACGTGACTGATCATGCACTGATCACGTGACTGATCATGCACTGATCACGTGGCTATCATGCACTGATCACGTGGATATCATGCACTGATCACGTGGCTGATCACACACGTATCACGTGACTGATCATGCACTGATCACGTGGCTATCATGCACTGATCACGTGACTGATCATGCACTGATCACGTGACTGATCATGCACTGATCACGTGGCTATCATGCACTGATCACGTGGCTGATCATGCAATGATCATACAGCTACCATGTACTAGTCACGTGACTGATCATGCACTGATCACGTAATTGATCATGCACTGATCACGTGGCTTATCATGCACTGATCATGTGACTGATCATGTACTGATCATGTTTGGCGTCACACACTGATCATGTGCCTCTGGAGGCAATGAACAAAGAGCTGAGTAGGCAGGAATCAGTCAGCAGGCTATAATCATGGAACTCAGCTCTGAGAAATCATGCTGCTCAGCTGGCAATAATCAAGTAGATGAGCAGGCAGGAATTACGCAGCACAGGTGGCAATTGTCAAGAGATGACAGGCAGGAATCGTGCAGCTCAGCTGGCAATTGTCAAGCAGATGAGCAGACAGTAATCACGCAGCTCAGCAGGCCCTGATCACGTGACTGAGCATGCACTGTTCACGTGGCTGATCATACACTGATCACGTGATTGATCATGCACTGATCACGTGACTGATCATGCACTGATCACGTGGCTGATCATGCACTGATCACGTGGCTGATCATGCACTGATCACGTGGCTGATCATGCACTGATCACGCAGCTATCATGCACTGGTCACGTGACTGATCATGCACTGATCACGTGACTGATCATGCACTGATCACGTGGCTTATCATGCACTGATCATGTGACTGATCATGCACTGATCATGTTTGGTGTCATACACTGATCATGTGCCTCTGGAGGCAATGAACATAGAGCTGAGTAGGCAGGAATCAGTCAGCAGGCTATAATCATGGAACTCTGCTCTGAGAAATCATGCTGCTCAGCTGGCAATAATCAAATAGATGAGCAGGCAGGAATTACGCAGCACAGGTGGCAATTGTCAAGCAGATGAGCAGACAGTAATCACGCATATCAGCAGGCCCTGATCACGTGACTGAGCATGCACTGATCACGTGGCTGATCATGCACTGATCACGTGACTGATCATGCACTGATCACGTGGCTGATCATGCACTGATCACGTGATTGATCATGCACTGATCACGTGATATCATGCACTGATCACGTGGCTGATCATGCACTGATCACGTGGCTGATCATGCACTGATCACGTGACTGATCATGCACTGATCACGTGGCTATCATGCACTGATCACGTGGCTGATCATGCACTGATCACGGGACTGATCATGCACTGATCACGGGCTATCATGCACTGATCACATGACTGATCATGCACTGATCACGTGGCTGATCATGCACTGATCACGTGACTGATCATGCACTGATCACGTGACTGATCATGCACTGATCACGTGGCTGATCATGCACTGATCACGTGGCTATCATGCACTGATCACGTGACTGATCATGCACTGATCACGTCTATCATGCACTGATCACGTGGCTGATCATGCACTGATCACGTGCCTGATCATGCACTGATCACGTGGCTGATCATGCACTGATCACGTGACTGATCATGCACTGATCACGTGGCTATCATGCACTGATCACGTGGCTATCATGCACTGATCACGTGGCTGATCATGCACTGATCACGTGACTGATCATGCACTGATCACGTGGCTATCATGCACTGATCACGTGGCTGATCATGCACTGATCACGTGACTGATCATGCACTGATCACGTGACTGATCATGCACTGATCACGTGGCTGATCATGCACTGATCACGTGACTGATCATGCACTGATCACGTGGCTGATCATGCACTGATCACGTGGCTATCATGCACTGATCACGTGACTGATCATGCACTGATCACGTCTATATCATGCACTGATCACATGACTGATCATGCACTGATCACGTGGATGATCATACACTAATCACGTGACAGATCATGCACTGATCACGTGGCTATCATGCACTGATCACGTGGCTGATCATGCACTGATCACGTGACTGATCATGCACTGATCACGTGGCTGATCATGCACTGATCACGTGACTGATCATGCACTGATCACGTGACTGATCATGCACTGATCACGTGGCTATCATGCACTGATCACGTGGCTGATCATACACTGATCACGTGACTGATCATGCACTGATCACGTGGCTGATCATGCACTGATCACGTGGCTGATCATGCACTGATCACGTGGCTGATCACACACTGTCACGTGACATATCATGCACTGATCACGTGGCACTCATGCACTGATCACGTGGCTGATCATACTCTGATCACGAAACTCATCATGCACACATCACGTGGCTATCATGCACTGCTCACGTGGCTCGTCATGGAATGATCACGTAGCTACCATATACTGGTCACGTGACTGATCATGCACTGATCACGTAAATGATCATGCACTGTTCACGTGACTGATCATGCACTGATCACGTGACTGATCATGCACTGATCACGTGGCTATCATGCACTGCTCACGTGGCTGATCATGCAACGATCAAGAAGCAACCATGTACTGGTCACGTGACTGATCATGCACTGATCACGTAATTGATCATGCACTGATCACGTGGCTCATCATGCACTGATCCGGTGGCTGATCACACACGTATCACGTGACTGATCATGCACTGATCACGTGACTGATCATGCACTGATCACGTGGCTATCATGCACTGATCACGTGGATATCATGCACTGATCACGTGGCTGATCACACACGTATCACGTGACTGATCATGCACTGATCACGTGGCTATCATGCACTGATCACGTGACTGATCATGCACTGATCACGTGACTGATCATGCACAGATCACGTGGCTATCATGCACTGCTCATGTGGCTGATCATGCAATGATCATACAGCTACCATGTACTAGTCACATGACTGATCATGCACTGATCAAATAATTGATCATGCACTGATCACCTGGCTTATCATGCATTGATCATATGACTGATCATGTACTGATCATGTTTGGCGTCACACACTGATCATGTGCCTCTGGAGGCAATGAACATAGAGCTGAGTAGGCAGGAATCAGTCAGCAGGCTATAATCATGGAACTCACCTCTGAGAAATCATGCTGCTCAGCTGGCAATAATCAAGTAGATGAGCAGGCAGGAATTACGCAGCACAGGTGGCAATTGTCAGGAGATGACAGGCAGGAATCGTGCAGCTCAGCTGGCAATTGTCAAGCAGATGAGCAGACAGTAATCACGCAGCTCAGCAGGCCCTGATCACGTGACTGAGCATGCACTGTTCACGTGGCTGATAATACACTGATCACGTGATTGATCATGCACTGATCACGTGATTGATCATGCACTGATCACGTGGATATCATGCACTGATCACGTGGCTCATCATACACTGGTCACCTGACTGATCATGCACTGATCACATGGCTATCATGCACTGCTCACGTGGCTGATCATGCAATGATCACGCAGCTGACCATGTACTGGTCACATGACTGATCATGCACTGATCACGTAATTGATCATGCACTGATCACGTGGCTTATCATGCATTGATCATGTGACTGATCATGTGCTGATCATGTTTGGTGTCACACACTGATCATGTGCCTCTGGAGGCAATGAACATAGAGCTGAGTAGGCAGGAATCAGTCAGCAGGCTATAATCATGGAACTCTGCTCTGAGAAATCATGCTGCTCAGCTGGCAATAATCAAATAGATGAGCAGGCAGGAATTACGCAGCACAGGTGGCAATTGTCAAACAGATGAGCAGACAGTAATCACGCATCTCAGCAGGCCCTGATCACGTGACTGAGCATGCACTGATCACATGGCTGATCACACACCTATCACGTGACTGATCATGCACTTATTACGTGGCTTTCATGCACTGATCACGTGATTGCTCATGCATTGTTCACGTCATAGTATGCACTGATCACGTGGCTATCATGCCCTGATCACGTGGCTAATCATGCACTGATCACGTGACTGATCATGCACTGATCACATAGCTATCTTGCACTGATCACTTGGCTGATCATACACTCATCACGGGACTGATTGTGCACTGATCAAGGCGCTATCATGCATTGATTACATGACTGATCATGCACTGATCACGTGGATGATCATGCACTGATCACGTGACTGACCATGCACTGATCACGTGACTGATCATGCACTGATCACGTGGCTATCATGCACTGATCACGTGGCTATCATGCACTGATCACGTGACTGATCATGCACTGATCACGAGTCTATCATGCACTGATCACTTGGCTGGACATACACTGATCACGTGCCTGGTCATGCACTGATCAGGTGGCTGATCATGCACTGATCACGTGACTGATCATGCACTGATCACGTGGCTATCATGCACTGATCACCTGGCTATAATGCACAGATCACGTGGCTGATCATGCACTGATCACGTGACTGATCATGCACTGATCACGTGGCTATCATGCACTGATCACTTGGCTGGACATACACTGATCACGAGACTGATCATGCACTGATCACGTGACTGATCATGCACTGATCACGTGGTAATCATGCACTGATCACATGGCTGGATATACACTGATCACGTGCCGGTCATGCACTGATCACGTGGCTGATCATGCACTGATTACGTGGCTATCATGCACTGATCACGAGACTGATCATGCACTGATCACGTCTATATCATGCACTGATCACATGACTGCCCATGCACTGATCACGTGGATGATCATGCACTAATCATGTGACAGATCATGCACTGATCACTTGGATATCATGCACTGATCACGTGGCTAATCATACACTGTTCACGTGTCTGATCATGCACTGATCACGTGGCTGATCATACACTGCTCACGTAACTGATCATGCACTGATCACGTGACTGATCATGCACTGATCACGTGGCTATCATGCACTGATAACTTGGCTGGATATACACTGATCACGTGCCTGGTCATGCACTGATCACGTGGCTGATCATGCACTGATCACGTGGCTGAACATGCACTGTTCACGTGGCTGATCACACACCTGTCACGTGACATATCATACACTGATCACCTGGCACTCATGCACTGATCACGTGGCTGATCATACTCTGCTCACGAAACTCATCATGCACACATCACGTGGCTATCATGCACTGCTCACGTGGCTCGTCATGCAATGATCACGAAGCTACCATATACTGGTCACGTGACTGATCATGCACAGATCACGTAAATGATCATGCACTGATCACGTGACTGATCATGCACTGATCACGTGACTGATCATGCACTGATCACGTGGCTATCATGCACTGCTCACGTGGCTGATCATGCACGATCACGTAGCAACCATGTACTGGTCACGTGACTGATCATGCACTGATCACGTAATTGATCATGCACTGATCACCTGGCTCATCACGCACTGATCCTGTTGCTGATCACACACGTATCACGTGACTGATCATGTACAGATCACGTGACTAATCATGAAGTGATCACGTGGGTATCCTACACTGATCACGTGGATATCATGCACTGATCACGTGGCTGATCACACACGTATCACGTGACTGATCATGCACTGATCACGGGGCTATCATGCACTGATCACGTGACTGATCATGCACAGATCACGTGACTGATCATGCACAGATCACGTGGCTATCATGCACTGATCATGTGGCTGATCATGCAATGATCATACAGCTACCATGTACTAGTCACATGACTGATCATGCACTGATCAAATAATTGATCATGCACTGATCACGTGGCTTATCATGCATTGATCATATGACTGATCATGTACTGATCATGTTTGGCGTCACACACGTATCATGTGCCTCTGGAGGCAATGAACATAGAGCTGAGTAGGCACGAATCAGTCAGCAGGCTATAATCATGGAACTCACCTCTGAGAAATCATGCTGCTCAGCTGGCAATAATCAAGTAGATGAGCAGGCAGGAATTACGCAGCACAGGTGGCAATTGTCAGGAGATGACAGGCAGGAATCGTGCAGCTCAGCTGGCAATTGTCAAGCAGATGAGCAGACAGTAATCACGCAGCTCAGCAGGCCCTGATCACGTGACTGAGCATGCACTGTTCACGTGGCTGATAATACACTGATCACGTGATTGATCATGCACTGATCACGTGATTGATCATGCACTGATCACGTGGCTATCATGCACTGATCACATGGCTATCATGCACTGCTCACGTGGCTGATCATGCAATGATCACGCAGCTATCATGTACTGATCACGTGACTGATCATGCACTGATCACGTAATTGATCATGCACTGATCACCTGGCTTATCATGCATTGATCATGTGACTGATCATGTGCTGATCATGTTTGGTGTCATACACTGATCATGTGCCTCTGGAGGCAATGAACATAGAGCTGAGTAGGCAGGAATCAGTCAGCAGGCTATAATCATGGAACTCTGCTCTGAGAAATCATGCTGCTCAGCTGGCAATAATCAAATAGATGAGCAGGCAGGAATTACGCAGCACAGGTGGCAATTGTCAAACAGATGAGCAGACAGTAATCACGCATCTCAGCAGGCACTGATCACGTGACTGAGCATGCACTGATCACATGGCTGATCACACACCTATCACGTGACTGATCATGCACTTATCACGTGGCTTTCATGCACTGATCACGTGATTGCGCATGCATTGTTCACGTCATAGTATGCACTGATCACGTGGCTATCATGCCCTGATGACGTGGCTAATCATGCACTGATCATATGACTGATCATGCACTGATCACGTGGCTATCTTGCACTGATCACTTGGCTGATCATACACTCATCACGGGACTGATTGTGCACTGATCAAGGCGCTATCATGCATTGATTACATGACTCCACATGCACTGATCACGTGGATGATCATGCACTGATCACGTGACTGACCATGCACTGATCACGTGACTGATCATGCACTGATCACGTGGCTATCATGCACTGATCACGTGGCTATCATGCACTGATCACGTGACTGATCATGCACTGATCACGAGCTATCATGCACTGATCACTTGGCTGGTCATACACTGATCACGTGCCTGGTCATGCACTGATCAGGTGGCGGATCATGCACTGATCACGTGACTGATCATGCACTGATCACGTGGCTATCATGCACTGATCACGTGGCTATAATGCACAGATCACGTGGCTGATCATGCACTGATCACGTGACTGATCATGCACTGATCACGAGTCTATCATGCACTGATCACGTGGCTGGACATACACTGATCACGAGACTGATCATGCACTGATCACGTGACTGATCATGCACTGATCACGTGGCTATCATGCACTGATCACATGGCTGATATACACTGATCACGTGCCTGTCATGCACTGATCACGTGGCTGATCATGCACTGATTACGTGGCTATCATGCACTGATCACGAGACTGATCATGCACTGATCACGTCTATATCATGCACTGATCACATGACTGCCCATGCACTGATCACGTGGATGATCATACACTAATCATGTGACAGATCATGCACTGATCACTTGGATATCATGCACTGATCACGTGGCTAATCATGCACTGTTCACGTGTCTGACCATGCACTGATCACGTGGCTGATCATGCACTGATCACGTAACTGATCATGCACTGATCACGTGACTGATCATGCACTGATCACGTGGCTATCATGCACTGATCACGTGGCTGATATACACTGATCACGTGCCTGATCATGCACTGATCACGTGGCTGATCATGCACTGAATACGTGGCTGAACATGCACTGTTCACGTGGCTGATCACACACCTGTCACGTGACATATCATGCACTGATCACCTGGCACTCATGCACTGATCACCTGGCTGATCATACTCTGCTCACGAAACTCATCGTGCACACATCACGTGGCTATCATGCACTGCTTACGTGGTTCGTCATGGAATGATCACGAAGCTACCATATACTGGTCACGTGACTGATCATGCACAGATCACGTAAATGATCATGCACTGTTCACGAGACTGATCATGTACTGATCACGTGACTGATCATGCACTGATCACGTGGCTATCATGCACTGCTCATGTGGCTGATCATGCAATGATCACGTAGCAACCATGTACTTGTCACGTGACTGATCATGCACTGATCACGTAATTGATCATGCACTGATCACCTGGCTCATCACGCACTGATCCGGTTGCTGATCACACACGTATCACGTGACTGATCATGTACAGATCACGTGACTAATCATGAAGTGATCACGTGGCTATCATGCACTGATCACGTGGATATCATGCACTGATCACGTGGCTGACCACACACGTATCACTTGACTGATCATGCACTGATCACGTGGCTATCATGCACTGATCACGTGACTGATCATGCACAGATCACGTGACTGATCATGCACAGATCACGTGGCTATCATGCACTGCTCATGTGGCTGATCATGCAATGATCATACAGCTACCATGTACTAGTCACATGACTGATCATGCACTGATCAAATAATTGATCATGCACTGATCACCTGGCTTATCATGCATTGATCATGTGACTGATCATGTACTGATCATGTTTGGCGTCACACACTGATCATGTGCCTCTGGAGGCAATGAACATAGAGCTGAGTAGGCAGGAATCAGTCAGCAGGCTATAATCATGGAACTCAGCTCTGAGAAATCATGCTGCTCAGCTGGCAATAATCAAGTAGATGAGCAGGCAGGAATTACGCAGCACAGGTGGCAATTGTCAAGAGATGACAGGCAGGAATCGTGCAGCTCAGCTGGCAATTGTCAAGCAGATGAGCAGACAGTAATCACGCAGCTCAGCAGGCCCTGATCACGTGACTGAGCATGCACTGTTCACGTGGCTGATCATACACTGATCACGTGATTGATCATGCACTGATCACGTGACTGATCATGCACTGATCACGTGGCTGATCATGCACTGATCACGTGGCTGATCATGCACTGATCACGTGACTGATCATGCACTGATCACGTGGCTATCATGCACTGATCACGTGGCTGATCATGCACTGATCACGCAGCTACCATGCACTGATCACGTGACTGATCATGCACTGATCACGTAATTGATCATGCACTGATCACGTGGCTTATCATGCACTGATCATGTGACTGATCATGTGCTGATCATGTTTGGTGTCACACACTGATCATGTGCCTCTGGAGGCAATGAACATAGAGCTGAGTAGGCAGGAATCAGTCAGCAGGCTATAATCATGGAACTCTGCTCTGAGAAATCATGCTGCTCAGCTGGCAATAATCAAATAGATGAGCAGGCAGGAATTACGCAGCACAGGTGGCAATTGTCAAACAGATGAGCAGACAGTAATCACGCAGCTCAGCAGGCACTGATCACGTGACTGAGCATGCACTGATCACGTGGCTGATCACACACTGATCACGTGACTGATCATGCACTGATCACGTGGCTATCATGCACTGATCACGTGACTGATCATGCACTGATCACGTCATATCATGCACTGATCACGTGGCTATCATGCACTGATCACGTGGCTGATCATGCACTGATCACGTGACTGATCATGCACTGATCACGTGGCTATCATGCACTGATCACGTGGCTGATCATGCACTGATCACGGGACTGATCATGCACTGATCACGGGCTATCATGCACTGATCACATGACTGACATGCACTGATCACGTGGATGATCATGCACTGATCACGTGACTGATCATGCACTGATCACGTGACTGATCATGCACTGATCACGTGGCTATCATGCACTGATCACGTGGCTATCATGCACTGATCACGTGACTGATCATGCACTGATCACGTGTCTATCATGCACTGATCACGTGGCTGATCATGCACTGATCACGTGACTGATCATGCACTGATCACGTGGCTGATCATGCACTGATCACGTGACTGATCATGCACTGATCACGTGGCTATCATGCACTGATCACGTGGCTATCATGCACTGATCACGTGGCTGATCATGCACTGATCACGTGACTGATCATGCACTGATCACGTGGCTATCATGCACTGATCACGTGGCTGACATACACTGATCACGTGACTGATCATGCACTGATCACGTGACTGATCATGCACTGATCACGTGGCTATCATGCACTGATCACGTGGCTGATATACACTGATCACGTGCCTGTCATGCACTGATCACGTGGCTGATCATGCACTGATCACGTGGCTATCATGCACTGATCACGTGACTGATCATGCACTGATCACGTCTATATCATGCACTGATCACGTGACTGATCATGCACTGATCACGTGGATGATCATACACTAATCACGTGACAGATCATGCACTGATCACGTGGCTATCATGCACTGATCACGTGGCTGATCATGCACTGATCACGTGGCTGATCATGCACTGATCACGTGGCTGATCATGCACTGATCACGTGACTGATCATGCACTGATCACGTGACTGATCATGCACTGATCACGTGGCTGATCATGCACTGATCACGTGGCTGATATACACTGATCACGTGACTGATCATGCACTGATCACGTGGCTGATCATGCACTGATCACGTGGCTGAACATGCACTGATCACGTGGCTGATCACACACCTTTCACGTGACATATCATGCACTGATCACGTGGCACTCATGCACTGATCACGTGGCTGATCATACTCTGCTCACGAAACTCATCATGCACACATCACGTGGCTATCATGCACTGCTCACGTGGTTCGTCATGGAATGATCACGAAGCTACCATATACTGGTCACGTGACTGATCATGCACTGATCACGTAAATGATCATGCACTGTTCACGTGACTGATCATGCACTGATCACGTGACTGATCATGCACTGATCACGTGGCTATCATGCACTGCTCACGTGGCTGATCATGCAACGATCACGTAGCAACCATGTACTGGTCACGTGACTGATCATGCACTGATCACGTAATTGATCCTGCACTGATCACGTGGCTCATCATGCACTGATCCGGTGGCTGATCACACACGTATCACGTGACTGATCATGCACTGATCACGTGACTAATCATGCACTGATCACGTGGCTATCATGCACTGATCACGTGGATATCATGCACTGATCACGTGGCTGATCACACACGTATCACGTGACTGATCATGCACTGATCACGTGGCTATCATGCACTGATCACGTGACTGATCATGCACTGATCACGTGACTGATCATGCACTGATCACGTGGCTATCATGCACTGATCACGTGGCTGATCATGCACTGATCATACAGCTACCATGTACTAGTCACATGACTGATCATGCACTGATCACATGACTGATCATGCACTGATCACGTGGCTTATCATGCACTGATCATGTGACTGATCATGTACTGATCATGTTTGGCGTCACACACTGAGCATGTGCCTCTGGAGGCAATGAACATAGAGCTGAGTAGGCAGGAATCAGTCAGCAGGCTATAATCATGGAACTCACCTCTGAGAAATCATGCTGCTCAGCTGGCAATAATCAAGTAGATGAGCAGGCAGGAATTACGCAGCACAGGTGGCAATTGTCAGGAGATGACAGGCAGGAATCGTGCAGCTCAGCTGGCAATTGTCAAGCAGATGAGCAGACAGTAATCACGCAGCTCAGCAGGCCCTGATCACGTGACTGAGCATGCACTGTTCACGTGGCTGATCATACACTGATCACGTGATTGATCATGCACTGATCACGTGATTGATCATGCACTGATCACGTGGATATCATGCACTGATCACGTGGCTCATCATACACTGGTCACGTGACTGATCATGCACTGATCACATGGCTATCATGCACTGCTCACGTGGCTGATCATGCAATGATCACGTGGCTACCATGTACTGGTCACATGACTGATCATGCACTGATCACGTAATTGATCATGCACTGATCACCTGGCTTATCATGCATTGATCATGTGACTGATCATGTGCTGATCATGTTTGGTGTCACACACTGATCATGTGCCTCTGGAGGCAATGAACATAGAGCTGAGTAGGCAGGAATCAGTCAGCAGGCTATAATCATGGAACTCTGCTCTGAGAAATCATGCTGCTCAGCTGGCAATAATCAAATAGATGAGCAGGCAGGAATTACGCAGCACAGGTGGCAATTGTCAAACAGATGAGCAGACAGTAATCACGCATCTCAGCAGGCCCTGATCACGTGACTGAGCATGCACTGTTCACATGGCTGATCACACACCTATCACGTGACTGATCATGCACTTATCACGTGGCTTTCATGCACTGATCACGTGATTGCTCATGCATTGTTCACGTCATAGTATGCACTGATCACGTGGCTATCATGCCCTGATGACGTGGCTAATCATGCACTGATCACATGACTGATCATGCACTGATCACATAGCTATCTTGCACTGATCACTTGGCTGATCATACACTCATCACGGGACTGATTGTGCACTGATCAAGGCGCTATCATGCATTGATTACATGACTCCACATGCACTGATCACGTGGATGATCATGCACTGATCACGTGACTGACCATGCACTGATCACGTGACTGATCATGCACTGATCACGTGGCTATCATGCACTGATCACCTGGCTATCATGCACTGATCACGTGACTGATCATGCACTGATCACGAGTCTATCATGCACTGATCACTTGGCTGGACATACACTGATCACGTGCCTGGTCATGCACTGATCAGGTGGCGGATCATGCACTGATCACGTGACTGATCATTCACTGATCACGTGGCTATCATGCACTGATCACCTGGCTATAATGCACAGATCACGTGGCTGATCATGCACTGATCACGTGACTGATCATGCACTGATCACGAGTCTATCATGCACTGATCACTTGGCTGGACATACACTGATCATGAGACTGATCATGCACTGATCACGTGACTGATCATGCACTGATCACGTGGTTATCATGCACTGATCACATGGCTGATATACACTGATCACGTGCCGATCATGCACTGATCACGTGGCTGATCATGCACTGATCACGTGGCTATCATGCACTGATCACGTGACTGATCATGCACTGATCACGTCTATATCATGCACTGATCACATGACTGCCCATGCACTGATCACGTGGATGATCATACACTAATCATGTGACAGATCATGCACTGATCACTTGGATATCATGCACTGATCACGTGGCTAATCATACACTGTTCACGTGTCTGACCATGCACTGATCACGTGGCTGATCATACACTGCTCACGTAACTGATCATGCATTGATCACGTGAATGATCATGCACTGATCACGTGGCTATCATGCACTGATAACTTGGCTGGATATACACTGATCACGTGCCTGATCATGCACTGATCACGTGGCTGATCATGCACTGAATACGTGGCTGAACATGCACTGTTCACGTGGCTGATCACACACCTGTCACGTGACATATCATGCACTGATCACCTGGCACTCATGCACTGATCACCTGGCTGATCATACTCTGCTCACGAAACTCATCGTGCACACATCACGTGGCTATCATGCACTGCTTACGTGGTTCGTCATGGAATGATCACGAAGCTACCATATACTGGTCACGTGACTGATCATGCACAGATCACGTAAATGATCATGCACTGTTCACGAGACTGATCATGTACTGATCACGTGACTGATCATGCACTGATCACGTGGCTATCATGCTCTGCTCACGTGGCTGATCATGCAACGATCACGTAGCAACCATGTACTGGTCTCGTGACTGATCATGCACTGATCACGTAATTGATCCTGCACTGATCACCTGGCTCATCACGCACTGATCCGGTTGCTGATCACACACGTATCACGTGACTGATCATGTACAGATCACGTGACTAATCATGAAGTGATCACGTGGCTATCCTACACTGATCACGTGGATATCATGCACTGATCACGTGGCTGATCACACACGTATCACTTGACTGATCATGCACTGATCACGTGGCTATCATGCACTGATCACGTGACTGATCATGCACAGATCACGTGACTGATCATGCACAGATCACGTGGCTATCATGCACTGCTCATGTGGCTGATCATGCAATGATCATACAGCTACCATGTACTCGTCACATGACTGATCATGCACTGATCAAATAATTGATCATGCACTGATCACGTGGCTTATCATGCATTGATCATATGACTGATCATGTACTGATCATGTTTGGCGTCACACACTGATCATGTGCCTCTGGAGGCAATGAACATAGAGCTGAGTAGGCAGGAATCAGTCAGCAGGCTATAATCATGGAACTCACCTCTGAGAAATCATGCTGCTCAGCTGGCAATAATCAAGTAGATGAGCAGGCAGGAATTACGCAGCACAGGTGGCAATTGTCAGGAGATGACAGGCAGGAATCGTGCAGCTCAGCTGGCAATTGTCAAGCAGATGAGCAGACAGTAATCACGCAGCTCAGCAGGCCCTGACCACGTGACTGAGCATGCACTGTTCACGTGGCTGATAATACACTGATCACGTGATTGATCATGCACTGATCACGTGATTGATCATGCACTGATCACGTGGATATCATGCACTGATCACGTGGCTCATCATACACTGGTCACCTGACTGATCATGCACTGATCACATGGCTATCATGCACTGCTCACGTGGCTGATCATGCAATGATCACGCAGCTACCATGTACTGGTCACATGACTGATCATGCACTGATCACGTAATTGATCATGCACTGATCACGTGGCTTATCATGCATTGATCATGTGACTGATCATGTGCTGATCATGTTTGGTGTCACACACTGATCATGTGCCTCTGGAGGCAATGAACATAGAGCTGAGTAGGCAGGAATCAGTCAGCAGGCTATAATCATGGAACTCTGCTCTGAGAAATCATGCTGCTCAGCTGGCAATAATCAAATAGATGAGCAGGCAGGAATTACGCAGCACAGGTGGCAATTGTCAAACAGATGAGCAGACAGTAATCACGCATCTCAGCAGGCCCTGATCACGTGACTGAGCATGCACTGTTCACATGGCTGATCACACACCTATCACGTGACTGATCATGCACTTATCACGTGGCTTTCATGCACTGATCACGTGATTGCGCATGCATTGTTCACGTCATAGTATGCACTGATCACGTGGCTATCATGCCCTGATGATGTGGCTAATCATGCACTGATCATATGACTGATCATGCACTGATCACATAGCTATCTTGAACTGATCACTTGGCTGATCATACACTCATCACGGGACTGATTGTGCACTGATCAAGGCGCTATCATGCATTGATTACATGACTCCACATGCACTGATCACGTGGATGATCATGCACTGATCACGTGACTGACCATGCACTGATCACGTGACTGATCATGCACTGATCACGTGGCTATCATGCACTGATCACCTGGCTATCATGCACTGATCACGTGACTGATCATGCACTGATCACGAGTCTATCATGCACTGATCACTTGGCTGGACATACACTGATCACGTGCCTGGTCATGCACTGATCAGGTGGCGGATCATGCACTGATCACGTGACTGATCATGCACTGATCTCGTGTCTGATCATGCACTGATCACGTGGCTATCATGCACTGCTCACGTGGCTGATCATGCCATGATCACGCAGCTACCATGTACTTGTCACATGACTGATCATGCACTGATCACGTGACTGATCATGCAGTGATCACGTGGCTATCATGAAATACTCACGTGGCTGATCATGCAATGATCATGTAGCTACCATGTACAGGTCACGTGAATGATCATACACCCATCAGGTGACTGATCATGCACTGATCACGTGGCTATCATGCACTGATCACGGGACTTATCATGCACTGTTCACGTCTATATCATGCACTGATCACATGGCTGGATATACACTGATCACGTGCCGATCATGCACTGATCACGTGGCTGATCATGCACTGATTACGTGGCTATCATGCACTGATCACGTGACTGATCATGCACTGATCACGTCTATATCATGCACTGATCACATGACTGCCCATGCACTGATCACGTGGATGATCATACACTAATCATGTGACAGATCATGCACTGATCACTTGGATATCATGCACTGATCACGTGGCTAATCATACACTGTTCACGTGTCTGACCATGCACTGATCACGTGGCTGATCATACACTGCTCACGTAACTGATCATGCATTGATCACGTGACTGATCATGCACTGATCACGTGGCTATCATGCACTGATAACTTGGCTGGATATACACTGATCACGTGCCTGGTCATGCACTGATCACGTGGCTGATCATGCACTGAATACGTGGCTGAACATGCACTGTTCACGTGGCTGATCACACACTGTCACGTGACATATCATGCACTGATCACCTGGCACTCATGCACTGATCACCTGGCTGATCATACTCTGCTCACGAAACTCATCGTGCACACATCACGTGGCTATCATGCACTGCTTACGTGGTTCGTCATGGAATGATCACGAAGCTACCATATACTGGTCACGTGACTGATCATGCACAGATCACGTAAATGATCATGCACTGTTCACGAGACTGATCATGTACTGATCACGTGACTGATCATGCACTGATCACGTGGCTATCATGCTCTGCTCACGTGGCTGATCATGCAACGATCACGTAGCAACCATGTACTGGTCTCGTGACTGATCATGCACTGATCACGTAATTGATCCTGCACTGATCACCTGGCTCATCACGCACTGATCCGGTTGCTGATCACACACGTATCACGTGACTGATCATGTACAGATCACGTGACTAATCATGAAGTGATCACGTGGCTATCCTACACTGATCACGTGGATATCATGCACTGATCACGTGGCTGACCACACACGTATCACTTGACTGATCATGCACTGATCACGTGACTGATCATGCACAGATCACGTGGCTATCATGCACTGCTCATGTGGCTGATCATGCAATGATCATACAGCTACCATGTACTAGTCACATGACTGATCATGCACTGATCAAATAATTGATCATGCACTGATCACCTGGCTTATCATGCATTGATCATATGACTGATCATGTACTGATCATGTTTGGCGTCACACACTGATCATGTGCCTCTGGAGGCAATGAACATAGAGCTGAGTAGGCAGGAATCAGTCAGCAGGCTATAATCATGGAACTCACCTCTGAGAAATCATGCTGCTCAGCTGGCAATAATCAAGTAGATGAGCAGGCAGGAATTACGCAGCACAGGTGGCAATTGTCAGGCAGATGACAGGCAGGAATCGTGCAGCTCAGCTGGCAATTGTCAAGCAGATGAGCAGACAGTAATCACGCAGCTCAGCAGGCCCTGACCACGTGACTGAGCATGCACTGTTCACGTGGCTGATAATACACTGATCACGTGATTGATCATGCAGTGATCACGTGATTGATCATGCACTGATCACGTGGATATCATGCACTGATCACGTGGCTCATCATACACTGGTCACCTGACTGATCATGCACTGATCACATGGCTATCATGCACTGCTCACGTGGCTGATCATGCAATGATCACGCAGCTACCATGTACTGGTCACATGACTGATCATGCACTGATCACGTAATTGATCATGCACTGATCACCTGGCTTATCATGCATTGATCATGTGACTGATCATGTGCTGATCATGTTTGGTGTCACACACTGATCATGTGCCTCTGGAGGCAATGAACATAGAGCTGAGTAGGCAGGAATCAGTCAGCAGGCTATAATCATGGAACTCTGCTCTGAGAAATCATGCTGCTCAGCTGGCAATAATCAAATAGATGAGCAGGCAGGAATTACGCAGCACAGGTGGCAATTGTCAAACAGATGAGCAGACAGTAATCACGCATCTCAGCAGGCCCTGATCACGTGACTGAGCATGCACTGTTCACATGGCTGATCACACACCTATCACGTGACTGATCATGCACTTATCACGTGGCTTTCATGCACTGATCACGTGATTGCGCATGCATTGTTCACGTCATAGTATGCACTGATCACGTGGCTATCATGCCCTGATGACGTGGCTAATCATGCACTGATCATATGACTGATCATGCACTGATCACATAGCTATCTTGAACTGATCACTTGGCTGATCATACACTCATCACGGGACTGATTGTGCACTGATCAAGGCGCTATCATGCATTGATTACATGACTCCACATGCACTGATCACGTGGATCATCATGCACTGATCACGTGACTGACCATGCACTGATCACGTGACTGATCATGCACTGATCACGTGGCTTTCATGCACTGATCACCTGGCTATCATGCACTGATCACGTGACTGATCATGCACTGATCACGAGTCTATCATGCACTGATCACTTGGCTGGACATACACTGATCACGTGCCTGGTCATGCACTGATCAGGTGGCGGATCATGCACTGATCACGTGACTGATCATGCACTGATCTCGTGTCTGATCATGCACTGATCACGTGGCTATCATGCACTGCTCACGTGGCTGATCATGCCATGATCACGCAGCTACCATGTACTTGTCACATGACTGATCATGCACTGATCACGTGACTGATCATGCAGTGATCACGTGGCTATCATGAAATACTCACGTGGCTGATCATGCAATGATCATGTAGCTACCATGTACAGGTCACGTGAATGATCATACACCCATCAGGTGACTGATCATGCACTGATCACGTGGCTATCATGCACTGATCACATGACTGCCCATGCACTGATCACATGGATGATCATACACCCATCAGATGACGGATCATGCACTGATCACGTGGCTGATCATACACTGATCACCTGCCTGGTCATGCACAGATCACGTGACAAATCATGAACTGATCACATAGCTATCATGAACTGATCACCTGGCTGATCATGCACTGATCACGTGGCTGATCATGCACTGATACCGTGACTGAGCATGGACTGATCACATGACTATCATGTAGTGATCACGTGACTTAATGGCGCTGATCATGTGACTGATCATGCGCTGATCATGTTTGCTATCATACACTGATCTTGTGCCTCTGGAGGCAATAAACAAAGAGCTGAGTAGACACGAATCAAACAGTCAGCAGGCAATAATCATGGAACTCAGCTGTGAGGACTCATGCTGCTCAGCTGGCAATAATCAAGCAGCTGAGCAGGCAGGAATTACGCAGCACAGCTGGCAATTGTCAAGTAGATGACAGGCAGGAATCGTGCAGCTCAGCTGGCAATTGTCAAGCAGATGAGCAGACAGTAATCACGCAGCTCAGCAGGCCCTAATCACGTGACTGAGCATGCACTGTTCACGTGGCTGATCATACACTGAGCACGTGATGATCATGCACTGATACTTGGATATCATGCACTGATAACGTGGCTGATCATACACTGTTCACGTGTCTGACCATGCACTGATCACGTGGCTGATCATACACTGCTCACGTAACTGATCATGCACTGATCACGTGGCTATCATGCACTGATCACGTGGCTGAACATGCACTGTTCACGTGGCTGATCACACACCTGTCACCTGACATAACATGCACTGATCACGTGGCACTCATGCACTGATCACGTGGCTGATCGTACTCTGCTCACGTAACTGATCATGCACACATCACGTGGCTATCATGCACTTCTCACGTGGCTCGTCATGGAATGATCACGTAACTACCATATACTGGTAACGTGGCTGATCATACACTGTTCACATGTCTGACCATGCACGGATCACGTGGCTGATCATACACTGCTCACGTAACTGATCATGCACTGATCACGTAATTGATCATGCACTGATCACGTGGCTGATCATGCACTGATCACGTGGCTATCATGTACTGCTCACGTGGCTGATCATACACTGATCACGTCACTGACCATGCACTGATCACGTGACTGATCATGCACTGATCACGTAATTGATCATGCACTGATCATTTGGCTGATCATGCACTGATCACGTGGCTGATCATGCACTGATCACGTGACGGATCATGCACTGATCACGTGGCTCTCATGCACTGCTCACGCGGCTGTTCATGCAATGATCACGTGGCTACCATGTACTGGTCACGTGAGTGATCATGCACTGATCACGTAATTGATCATGCACTGATCAGTTGACTTATCATGCACTGTTCACGTGAGTGATCATGCACTGATCACGTGACTGATCATGCACTGATCTCGTGGCTATCATGCACGGCTCATGTGGCTGATCATGCAATGATCACCTAGCTACCATATACTGGTCACGTGACTGATCATGCACTGTTCACGTAATTGATCATGCACTGATCAGGTGGCTGATCATGCACTGATCACGTGGCTGATCATCCACTGATCACATGACTGATCATGCACTGATCACGTGACTGATCATGCACTGATCACGTGGCTATCATGCACTGATCATATGGCTGGTCATACACTGATCACGTGCCTGGTCATGCACAGATTACATGACTGATCATGCACTGAACACGTGACTGATCATGCACTGATCACGTGGTTATCATGCACTACTCACGTGGCTGATCATGCAATGATCATGTAGCTACCATGTACCGGTCAGGTGACTGATCATACACTCATCAGGTGACGGATTGTGCACTGATCACGTGTCTATCATGCACTGTTCACGTGGCTGATCATAGACTGATCACCTGCCTGGTCATGCACAGATCACGTGACAAATCATGAACTGATCACATAGCTATCATGAACTGATCACCTGTCTGATCATGCACTGATCACGTGGCTGATCATTCACTGATACCGTGACTCAGCATGGACTGATCACATGACTATCATGTATTGATCACGTGACTTAATGGCTCTGATCATGTGACTGATCATGCACTGATCATGTTTGCTATCAAACACTGATCGTGTGCCTCTGGAGGCAATAAACAAAGAGCTGAGTAGGCACGAATCAAACAGTCAGCAGGCAATAATCATGGAACTCAGCTGTGAGGAATCATGCTGCTCAGCTGGCAATAATCAAGCAGCTGAGCAGGCAGGAATTACGCAGCACAGCTGGCAATTGTCAAGCAGATGACAGGCAGGAATCGTGCAGCTCAGCTGGCAATTGTCAAGCAGATGAGCAGACAGTAATCACGCAGCTCAGCAGGCCCAGATCACGTGACTGAGCATGCACTGCTCACGTGGCTGATCATACACTGCTCACGTAACTGATCATGCACTGATCACGTGGCACTCATGCACTGATCACGTGGCTGATCATACTCTGCTCACGTAACTCATCATGTACACATCACGTGGCTATCATGCACTGCTCACGTGGCTCGTCATGAACTGATCACATAGCTACCATATACTGGTCACGTGACTGATCATGCACAGATCACGTAAATGATCATGCACTGTTCACGTGACTGATCATGTACTGATCACGTGACTGATCATGCACTGAACACTTGGCTATCATGCTCTGCTCACGTGGCTGATCATGCAACGATCACGTAGCAACCATGTACTGGTCAGGTGACTGATCATGCACTGATCACATAATTGATCCTGCACTGATCACGTGGCTCATCATGCACAGATCACGTGGCCGATCACACATGTATCACGTGACTGATCATGCACTGATCACGTGGCTCTCATGCACTGATCACGTGGCTATCATGCACTGATCACGTGGATATCATGCACTGATCACGTGGCTGATCACACCCGTATCACGTGACTGATCATGCACTGATCACGTGACTGATCATGCACTGCTCACGTGGCTGATCATGCAGTGATCACACAGCTACCATGTACTGGTCACATGACTGATCATGCACTGATCACATAATTGATCATGCACTGATCACCTGGCTTATCATGCATTGATCATGTGACTGATCATGTGCTGATCATGTTTGGTGTCACACACTGATCATGTGCCTCTGGAGGCAATGAACATAGAGCTGAGTAAGCAGGAATCAGTCAGCAGGCTATAATCATGGAACTCAGCTCTGAGAAATCATGCTGCTCAGCTGGCAATAATCAAGTAGATTTGCAGGCAGGAATTACGCAGCACAGGTGGTAATTGTCAAGGAGATGACAGGCAGGAATCGTGCAGATCAGCTGGAAATTGTCAAGCAGATGAGCAGACAGTAATCACGCAGCTCAGCAGGCCCTGATCACGTGACTGAGCATGCACTGTTCACATGGCTGATCACACACCTATCACGTGACTGATCATGCACTGATCATGTGACTGATCATGCACTGATCACGTAGCTATCTTGCACTGATCACTTGGCTGATCATACACTCATCACGGGACTGATCGTGCACTGATCACGGCGCTATCATGCATTGACTACATGACTCACATGCACTGATCACGTGGATGATCATGCACTGATGACGTGATTGATCATGAACTGATCACGTGGCTGATCATGTACTGATCACGTGGCTGATCATGGACTGATCACATGCCTAACATGTAGTGATCACGTGACTTAATGGCTCTGATCATGTGACTGACCATGCGCTGATCATGTTTGCTATCATACACTGATCATGTGCCTCTGGAGGCAATAAACAAAGAGCTGAGTAGGCACGAATCAAACAGTCAGCAGGCAATAATCATGGAACTCAGCTGTGAGGAATCATGCTGCTCAGCTGGCAATAATCAAGCAGCTGAGCAGGCAGGAATTACGCAGCACAGCTGGCAATTGTGAAGCAGAGGACAGGCAGGAATCGTGCAGCTCAGCTGGCAATTGTCAAGCAGATGAGCAGACAGTAATCACGCAGCTCAGCAGGCCCTGATCACGTGACTGAGCATGCACTGTTCACTTGGCTGATCATACACTGATCACGTGGCTATCATGCACTGATCACGAGACTGATCATGCACTGATCACGTGTATATCATGCACTGATCACATGATCGTTCATGCACTGATCACGTGGGTGATCATACACTAATCATGTGACAGATCATGCACTGATCACCTGGCTGATCATGCACTGATAATGTGACTGAGCATGGACTGATCACATGACTATCATGTAGTGATCACGTGACTTAATGGCGCTGATCATGTGACTGATCATGCGCTGATCATGTTTGCTATCATACACTGATCATGTGCCTCTGGAGGCAATAAACAAAGAGCTCAGTAGGCACGAATCAAACAGTCAGCAGGCAATAATCATGGAACTCAGGTGTGAGGAATCATGCTGCTCAGCTGGCAATAATCAAGCAGCTGAGCAGGCAGGAATTACGCAGCACAGCTGGCAATTGTCAAGCAGATGACAGGCGGGAATCGTGCAGCTCAGCTGGCAATTGTCAAGCAGATGAGCAGACAGTAATCACGCAGCTCAGCAGGCCCTGATCACGTGACTGAGCATGCACTGTTCACGTGGCTGATCATACACTGATCACGTGATTGATCATGCACTGATCACTTGGATATCATGCACTGATCACGTGGCTGATCATACACTGTTCACGTGTCTGACTATGCACTGATCACGTGGCTGATCATACACTGTTCACGTGTCTGACCATGCACTGATCACGTGGCTGACCATACACTGCTCACGTAGCTGATCATGCACTGAGCACGTGGCTGTCATGCACTGAATACGTTCCTGAATATGCACTGTTCACGTGGCTGATCACACATCTGTCACATGACATATCATGCACTGATCACGTGGCACTCATGCACTGATCACGTGGCTGATCATACTCTGCTCACGTAACTCATCATGCACACATCACGTGGCTATCATGCACTGCTCACGTGGTTCGTCATGGAATGATCACGAAGCTACCATATACTGGTCACGTGACTGATCATGCACAGATCACGTAAATGATCATGCACTGTTCACGTGACTGATCATGCACTGCTCACGTGGCTGATCATGCAATGATCACACAGCTACCATGTACTGGTCACATGACTGATCATGCACTGATCACATAATTGATCATGCACTGATCACCTGGCTTATCATGCATTGATCATGTGACTGATCATGTACTGATCATGTTTGGTGTCACACACTGATCATGTGCCTCTGGAGGCAATGAACATAGAGCTGAGTAAGCAGGAATCAGTCAGCAGGCTATAATCATGGAACTCAGCTCTGAGAAATCATGCTGCTCAGCTGGCAATAATCAAGTAGATGAGCAGGCAGGAATTACGCAGCACAGGTGGTAATTGTCAAGGAGATGACAGGCAGGAATCGTGCAGATCAGCTGGAAATTGTCAAGCAGATGAGCAGACAGTAATCACGCAGCTCAGCAGGCCCTGATCACGTGACTGAGCATGCACTGTTCACATGGCTGATCACACACCTATCACGTGACTGATCATGCACTTATCATGTGACTGATCATGCACTGATCACGTAGCTATCTTGCACTGATCACTTGGCTGATCATACACTGATCACGGGACTGATCGTGCACTGATCACGGCGCTATCATGCATTGACTACATGACTCACATGCACTGATCACGTGGATGATCATGCACTGATGACGTGATTGATCATGAACTGATCACGTGGCTGATCATGTACTGATCACGTGGCTGATCATGGACTGATCACATGCCTAACATGTAGTGATCACGTGACTTAATGGCTCTGATCATGTGACTGACCATGCGCTGATCATGTTTGCTATCATACACTGATCATGTGCCTCTGGAGGCAATAAACAAAGAGCTGAGTAGGCACGAATCAAACAGTCAGCAGGCAATAATCATGGAACTCAGCTGTGAGGAATCATGCTGCTCAGCTGGCAATAATCAAGCAGCTGAGCAGGCAGGAATTAAGCAGCACAGCTGGCAATTGTGAAGCAGAGGACAGGCAGGAATCGTGCAGCTCAGCTGGCAATTGTCAAGCAGATGAGCAGACAGTAATCACGCAGCTCAGCAGGCCCTGATCACGTGACTGAGCATGCACTGTTCACTTGGCTGATCATACACTGATCACATGGCTATCATGCACTGATCACGAGACTGATCATGCACTGATCACGTCTATATCATGCACTGATCACATGACTGCCCGTGCACTGATCACGTGGGTGATCATACACTAATCATGTGACAGATCATGCACTGATCACCTGGCTGATCATGCACTGATACCGTGACTGAGCATGGACTGATCACATGACTATCATGTAGTGATCACGTGACTTAATGGCGCTGATCATGTGACTGATCATGCGCTGATCATGTTTGCTATCATACACTGATCATGTGCCTCTGGAGGCAATAAACAAAGAGCTCAGTAGGCACGAATCATACAGTCAGCAGGCAATAATCATGGAACTCAGGTGTGAGGAATCATGCTGCTCAGCTGGCAATAATCAAGCAGCTGAGCAGGCAGGAATTACGCAGCACAGCTGGCAATTGTCAAGCAGATGAGCAGACAGTAATCACGCAGCTCAGCAGGCCCTGATCACGTGACTGAGCATGCACTGTTCACGTGGCTGATCATACACTGATCACGTGATTGATCATGCACTGATCACTTGGATATCATGCACTGATCACGTGGCTGATCATACACTGTTCACGTGTCTGACCATGCACTGATCACGTGGCTGATCATACTCTGCTCACGTAACTGATCATGCACTGATCACGTGGCTATCATGCACTGAATACGTGGCTGAACATGCACTGTTCACGTGGCTGATCACACACCTGTCACGTGACATATCATGCACTGATCACGTGGCTGATCATACTCTGCTCATGTACCTCATCATGCACACATCACGTTTCTATCATGCACTGCTCACGTGGCTCGTCATGGAATGATCACGTAGCTACCATATACTGGTCACGTGACTGATAATGCACAGATCACGTAAATGATCATGCACTGTTCACGTGACTGATCATGTACTGATCACGTGACTGATCATGCACTGATCACGTGGCTGATCATGCACTGATCACGTAATTGATCATGCACTTATCCTTTGGCTTTTCATGCACTGATCACGTGGCTGATCATACACTGATCACGTGACTGATCATGCACTGATCACGTGACTGATCATGCACTGATCACGTGGCTATCATGCACTGATCACTTGGCTGGTCATACACTGATCACGTGACTGATCATGCACTGTTCAGGTGACTGATCATGTACAGAGCACGTGAATAATCATGAAGTGATCACGTGGCTATCCTGCAATGATCACGTGGATATCATGCACTGATCACATGGCTGATCACACATGTATCACGTGACTGATCATGCACTGATCACGTGGCTAACATGCACTGATCACGTGGCTATCATGCACTGATCACGTGGCTATCATGCTCTGCTCACGTGGCTGATCATGCAACGATCACGTAGCAACCATGTACTGGTCTCGTGACTGATCATGCACTGATCACTTAATTGATCCTGCACTGATCACGTGGCTCATCACGCACTGATCCGGTGGCTGTTCACACACGTATCACGTGACTGATCAATTACAGATCACGTGACTAATCATGAAATGATCACGTGGCTATCCTGCACTGATCACGTGGATATCATGCACTGATCACGTGACTGATCACACACGGATCACGTGACTGATCATGCACTGATCACGTGGCTATCATGCACTGATCACGTGGCTATCATTCACTGATATCATGCACTGGTCACGCGGCTGATCATGCACTGATCACGCGACTGATCATACACTGATCACGTGGCTATAATGCACAGATCACGTGGCTTATCATGCAATGATCACGTAGCTAACATGTACTGGTCACGTGACTGATCATGCACTGATCACGTGGCTGATCATGCACTGATCACATGACTGACCCTGCACTGATCACGTGGCTGATCATGCACTGATCACGTGGCTATCATGCACTGCTCACGTGGCTGATCATGCAATGATCACGCAGCAACCATGTACTGGTCACATGACTGATCATGCACTGATCACGTAATTGATCATGCAATGATCACCTGGCTTATCATGCATTGATTATGTGATTCATCATGTGTTGATCATGTTTGCTGTCATACACTGATCATGTGCCTCTGGAGGCAATGAACAAAGAGCTGAGTAGGCAGGAATCAGTAGGCAATAATCATGGAACTCAGCTGTGAGAAATCATGCTGCTCAGCTGGCAATAATCAAGTAGATGAGCAGGCAGGAATTATGCAGCACAGGTGGCAATTGTCAAGGAGATGACAGGCAGGAATCGTACAGCTCAGCTGGCAATTGTCAAGCAGATGAGCAGACTGTAATCACGAAGCTCAGGAAGCCCGGATCACGTGACTGAGCATGCACTGTTCACGTTGCTGATCACACACCTATCACGTGAATGATCATGCACTGATCACGTGGCTCTCATGCACAGATCACGTGATTGGGCATGCACTGATCACGTAATTGTATGCACTGCTCACGTGGCTATCATGCACTGATGACGTGGCTGATCATGCACTGATCATGTGACTGATCATGCACTGATCATGTAGCTATCTTGCACTGGTCACTTGGCTGATCATACATTCATCACGGAACTGATCGTGCACTGATCACTTGGATATCATGCACTGATCACGTGACTGATCATGCACTGATCACGTGACTGATCATGCACTGATCACGTGACTGATCATGCACTGATCACGTGGCTATCATGCACTGATCACTTGGCTGGTCATACACTGATCACGCAGCTACCATGTACTGGTCACGTGACTGATCATGCACTGATGACGTAATTGATCATGCCCTGATCACGTGGCTATCATGCACTGATCACATGGCTGGTCATACACTGATCACGTGCCTGGTCATGCACAGATTATATGACTGATCATGCACTAATCACGTCACTGATCATGCACTGATCACGTGGCTATCATGCACTGATCACGTGGCTGATCATGCAAAATTCATGTAGCTACCATGTACCGGTCACGTGACTGATCATACACCCATCAGGTGACTGATCATGCACTGATCACGTGGCTATCATGCACTCTTCACGTGGCTGATCATACACTGATCACCTGCCTGGTCATGCACAGATCACGTTACTAATCATGCACTCATCACGTAGCAGTCATTCAATGATCACCTGGCTGATTATGCACTGATCACGTGGCTATCATGCAATGATCACGTGGCTATCATGCACTGATCACGTGGCTGATCATGCACTGATACCGTGACTGAGCATGGACTGATCACATGACTATCATGTAGTGATCACGTGACTTAATGGCGCTGACCATGTGACTGATCATGCGTTGAGCATGTTTGCTATCATACACTGATCATGTGCCTCTGGAGGCAATAAACAAAGAGCTGAGTAGGCACGAATCAAACAGTCAGCAGGCAATAATCATGGAACTCAGCTGTGAGGAATCATGCTGCTCAGCTGGCAATAATCAAGCAGCTGAGCAGGCAGGAATTACGCAGCACAGCTGGCAATTGTCAAGCAGATGACAGGCAGGAATCGTGCAGCTCAGCTGGCAATTGTCAAGCAGATGAGCAGACAGTAATCACGCAGCTCAGCAGGCCCAGATCACGTGACTGAGCATGCACTGCTCACGTGGCTGATCATACACTGCTCACGTAACTGATCATGCACTGATCACGTGGCACTCATGCACTGATCACGTGGCTGATCATACTCTGCTCACGTAACTCATCATGTACACATCACGTGGCTATCATGCACTGCTCACGTGGCTCGTCATGGAACGATCACATAGCTACCATATACTGGTCACGTGACTGATCATGCACAGATCACGTAGATGATCATGCACTGTTCACGTGACTGATCATGTACTGATCACGTGACTGATCATGCACTGAACACTTGGCTATCATGCTCTGCTCACGTGGCTGATCATGCAACGATCACGTAGCAACCATGTACTGGTCAGGTGACTGATCATGGACTGATCACATAATTGATCCTGCACTGATCACGTGGCTGATCATGCACTGATCACGTGGCTGATCACACATGTATCACGTGTCTGATCATGCACTGATCACGTGGCTCATCATGCACTGATCACGTGGCTATCATGCACTGATCACGTGGATATCAAGCACTGATCACGTGGCTGATCACACCGATCACGTGACTGATCATGCACTGATCACGTGACTGATCATGCACTGCTCACGTGGCTGATCATGCAGTGATCACACAGCTACCATGTACTGGTCACATGACTGATCATGCACTGATCACATAATTGATCATGCACTGATCACCTGGCTTATCATGCATTGATCATGTGACTGATCATGTGCTGATCATGTTTGGTGTCACACACTGATCATGTGCCTCTGGAGGCAATGAACATAGAGCTGAGTAAGCAGGAATCAGTCAGCAGGCTATAATCATGGAACTCAGCTCTGAGAAATCATGCTGCTCAGCTGGCAATAATCAAGTAGATTTGCAGGCAGGAATTACGCAGCACAGGTGGTAATTGTCAAGGAGATGACAGGCAGGAATCGTGCAGATCAGCTGGCAATTGTCAATCAGATGAGCAGACAGTAATCACGCAGCTCAGCAGGCCCTGATCACGTGACTGAGCATGCACTGTTCACATGGCTGATCACACACCTATCACGTGACTGATCATGCACTGATCATGTGACTGATCATGCACTGATCACGTAGCTATCTTGCACTGATCACTTGGCTGATCATACACTCATCACGGGACTGATCGTGCACTGATCACGGCGCTATCATGCATTGACTACATGACTCACATGCACTGATCACGTGGATGATCATGCACTGATGACGTGATTGATCATGAACTGATCACGTGGCTGATCATGTACTGATCACGTGGCTGATCATGGACTGATCACATGCCTAACATGTAGTGATCACGTGACTTAATGGCTCTGATCATGTGACTGACCATGCGCTGATCATGTTTGCTATCATACACTGATCATGTGCCTCTGGAGGCAATAAACAAAGAGCTGAGTAGGCACGAATCAAACAGTCAGCAGGCAATAATCATGGAACTCAGCTGTGAGGAATCATGCTGCTCAGCTGGCAATAATCAAGCAGCTGAGCAGGCAGGAATTACGCAGCACAGCTGGCAATTGTGAAGCAGAGGACAGGCAGGAATCGTGCAGCTCAGCTGGCAATTGTCAAGCAGATGAGCAGACAGTAATCACGCAGCTCAGCAGGCCCTGATCACGTGACTGAGCATGCACTGTTCACTTGGCTGATCATACACTGATCACGTGGCTATCATGCACTGATCACGAGACTGATCATGCACTGATCACGTGTATATCATGCACTGATCACATGACTGCCCATGCACTGATCACGTGGGTGATCATACACTAATCATGTGACAGATCATGCACTGATCACCTGGCTGATCATGCACTGATAATGTGACTGAGCATGGACTGATCACATGACTATCATGTAGTGATCACGTGACTTAATGGCGCTGATCATGTGACTGATCATGCGCTGATCATGTTTGCTATCATACACTGATCATGTGCCTCTGGAGGCAATAAACAAAGAGCTCAGTAGGCACGAATCAAACAGTCAGCAGGCAATAATCATGGAACTCAGGTGTGAGGAATCATGCTGCTCAGCTGGCAATAATCAAGCAGCTGAGCAGGCAGGAATTACGCAGCACAGCTGGCAATTGTCAAGCAGATGACAGGCAGGAATCGTGCAGCTCAGCTGGCAATTGTCAAGCAGATGAGCAGACAGTAATCACGCAGCTCAGCAGGCCCTGATCACGTGACTGAGCATGCACTGTTCACGTGGCTGATCATACACTGATCACGTGATTGATCATGCACTGATCACTTGGATATCATGCACTGATCACGTGGCTGATCATACACTGTTCACGTGTCTGACTATGCACTGATCACGTGGCTGATCATACACTGTTCACGTGTCTGACCATGCACTGATCACGTGGCTGACCATACACTGCTCACGTAGCTGATCATGCACTGAGCACGTGGCTGTCATGCACTGAATACGTTCCTGAATATGCACTGTTCACGTGGTTGATCACACATCTGTCACATGACATATCATGCACTGATCACGTGGCACTCATGCACTGATCACGTGGCTGATCATACTCTGCTCACGTAACTCATCATGCACACATCACGTGGCTATCATGCACTGCTCACGTGGTTCGTCATGGAATGATCACGAGCTACCATATACTGGTCACGTGACTGATCATGCACAGATCACGTAAATGATCATGCACTGTTCACGTGACTGATCATGCACTGCTCACGTGGCTGATCATGCGATGATCACACAGCTACCATGTACTGGTCACATGACTGATCATGCACTGATCGCGTGACTGATCATGCACTGCTCACCTGGCTGATCATGCATTGATCATGTGACTGATCATGTGCTGATCATGTTTGGTGTCACACACTGATCATGTGCCTCTGGAGGCAATGAACATAGAGCTGAGTAAGCAGGAATCAGTCAGCAGGCTATAATCATGGAACTCAGCTCTGAGAAATCATGCTGCTCAGCTGGCAATAATCAAGTAGATGAGCAGGCAGGAATTACGCAGCACAGGTGGTAATTGTCAAGGAGATGACAGGCAGGAATCGTGCAGATCAGCTGGAAATTGTCAAGCAGATGAGCAGACAGTAATCACGCAGCTCAGCAGGCCCTGATCACGTGACTGAGCATGCACTGTTCACATGGCTGATCACACACCTATCACGTGACTGATCATGCACTGATCATGTGACTGATCATGCACTGATCACGTAGCTATCTTGCACTGATCACTTGGCTGATCATACACTCATCACGGGACTGATCATGCACTGATCACGGCGCTATCATGCATTGACTACATGACTCACATGCACTGATCACGTGGATGATCATGCACTGATGACGTGATTGATCATGAACTGATCACGTGGCTGATCATGTACTGATCACGTGGCTGATCATGGACTGATCACATGACTAACATGTAGTGATCACGTGACTTAATGGCTCTGATCATGTGACTGACCATGCGCTGATCATGTTTGCTATCATACACTGATCATGTGCCTCTGGAGGCATAAACAAAGAGCTGAGTAGGCACGAATCAAACAGTCAGCAGGCAATAATCATGGAACTCAGCTGTGAGGAATCATGCTGCTCAGCTGGCAATAATCAAGCAGCTGAGCAGGCAGGAATTACGCAGCACAGCTGGCAATTGTGAAGCAGAGGACAGGCAGGAATCGTGCAGCTCAGCTGGCAATTGTCAAGCAGATGAGCAGACAGTAATCACGCAGCTCAGCAGGCCCTGATCACGTGACTGAGCATGCACTGTTCACTTGGCTGATCATACACTGATCACATGGCTATCATGCACTGATCACGAGACTGATCATGCACTGATCACGTCTATATCATGCACTGATCACATGACTGCCCGTGCACTGATCACGTGGCTGATCATACACTAATCATGTGACAGATCATGCACTGATCACCTGGCTGATCATGCACTGATACGTGACTGAGCATGGACTGATCACATGACTATCATGTAGTGATCACGTGACTTAATGGCGCTGATCATGTGACTGATCATGCGCTGATCATGTTTGCTATCATACACTGATCATGTGCCTCTGGAGGCAATAAACAAAGAGCTCAGTAGGCACGAATCATACAGTCAGCAGGCAATAATCATGGAACTCAGGTGTGAGGAATCATGCTGCTCAGCTGGCAATAATCAAGCAGCTGAGCAGGCAGGAATTACGCAGCACAGCTGGCAATTGTCAAGCAGATGAGCAGACAGTAATCACGCAGCTCAGCAGGCCCTGATCACGTGACTGAGCATGCACTGTTCACGTGGCTGATCATACACTGATCACGTGATTGATCATGCACTGATCACTTGGATATCATGCACTGATCACGTGGCTGATCATACACTGTTCACGTGTCTGACCATGCACTGATCACGTGGCTGATCATACTCTGCTCACGTAACTGATCATGCACTGATCACGTGGCTATCATGCACTGAATACGTGGCTGAACATGCACTGTTCACGTGGCTGATCACACACCTGTCACGTGACATATCATGCACTGATCACGTGGCTGATCATACTCTGCTCATGTACCTCATCATGCCCACATCACGTTTCTATCATGCACTGCTCACGTGGCTCGTCATGAATGATCACGTAGCTACCATATACTGGTCACGTGACTGATAATGCACAGATCACGTAAATGATCATGCACTGTTCACGTGACTGATCATGTACTGATCACGTGACTGATCATGCACTGATCACGTGGCTGATCATGCACTGATCACGTAACTGATCATGCACTTATCATTTGGCTTTTCATGCACTGATCACGTGGCTGATCATGCACTGATCACGCGACTGATCATGCACTGATCACGTGACTGATCATGCACTGATCACGTGGCTATCATGCACTGATCACTTGGCTGGTCATACACTGATCACATGACTGATCATGCACTGTTCAGGTGACTGATCATGTACAGAGCACGTGAATAATCATGAAGTGATCACGTGGCTATCCTGCAATGATCACGTGGATATCATGCACTGATCACGTGGCTGATCACACATGTATCACGTGACTGATCATGCACTGATCACGTGGCTAACATGCACTGATCACGTGGCTGATCATGCACTGATCACGTGGCTATCATGCTCTGCTCACGTGGCTGATCATGCAACGATCACGTAGCAACCATGTACTGGTCTCGTGACTGATCATGCACTGATCACTTAATTGATCCTGCACTGATCACGTGGCTCATCACGCACTGATCACGTGGCTGTTCACACACTGATCACGTGACTGATCAATTACAGATCACGTGACTAATCATGAAATGATCACGTGGCTATCCTGCACTGATCACGTGGATATCATGCACTGATCACGTGAACGATCACACACGTATCACGTGACTGATCATGCACTGATCACGTGGCTATCATGCACTGATCACGGGCTATCATTCACTGATATCATGCACTGGTCACGTGGCTGATCACACACGTATCAAGTGACTGATCATACACTGATCACGTGGCTATAATGCACAGATCACGTGGCTTATCATGCAATGATCACGTAGCTAACATGTACTGGTCACGCGACTGATCATGCACTGATCACGTGGCTGATCATGCACTGATCACATGACTGACCCTGCACTGATCACGTGGCTGATCATGCACTGATCACGTGGCTATCATGCACTGCTCACGTGGCTGATCATGCAATGATCACGCAGCAACCATGTACTGGTCACATGACTGATCATGCACTGATCACGTAATTGATCATGCAATGATCACCTGGCTTATCATGCATTGATTATGTGATTCATCATGTGTTGATCATGTTTGCTGTCATACACTGATCATGTGCCTCTGGAGGCAATGAACAAAGAGCTGAGTAGGCAGGAATCAGTAGGCAATAATCATGGAACTCAGCTCTGAGAAATCATGCTGCTCAGCTGGCAATAATCAAGTAGATGAGCAGGCAGGAATTATGCAGCACAGGTGGCAATTGTCAAGCAGATGACAGGCAGGAATCGTACAGCTCAGCTGGCAATTGTCAAGCAGATGAGCAGACTGTAATCACGAAGCTCAGCAGGCCCTGATCACGTGACTGAGCATGCACTGTTCACGTGGCTGATCACACACTATCACGTGAATGATCATGCACTGATCACGTGGCTATCATGCACAGATCACGTGATTGGGCATGCACTGATCACGATCATGCACTGATCACGTGGCTATCATGCACTGATGACGTGGCTGATCATGCACTGATCATGTGACTGATCATGCACTGATCATGTAGCTATCATGCACTGGTCACTTGGCTGATCATACATTCATCACGGAACTGATCGTGCACTGATCACTTGGATATCATGCACTGATCACGTGACTGATCATGCACTGATCACGTGACTGATCATGCACTGATCACGTGACTGATCATGCACTGATCACGTGGCTATCATGCACTGATCACTTGGCTGGTCATACACTGATCACGCAGCTACCATGTACTGGTCACGTGACTGATCATGCACTGATGACGTAATTGATCATGCACTGATCACGGGCTATCATGCACTGATCACATGGCTGGTCATACACTGATCACGTGCCTGGTCATGCACAGATTATATGACTGATCATGCACTGATCCGTGACTGATCATGCACTGATCACGTGGCTATCATGCACTACTCACGTGGCTGATCATGCAAAATTCATGTAGCTACCATGTACTGGTCACGTGACTGATCATTCACTCATCAGGTGACTGATCATGCACTGATCACGTGGCTATCATGCACTGATCACGTGGCTGATCATACACTGATCACCTGCCTGGTCATGCACAGATCACGTTACTAATCATGCACTCATCACGTAGCAGTCATTCACTGATCACCTGGCTGATTATGCACTGATCACGTGGCTATCATGCACTGATCACGTGGCTATCATGCACTGATCACGTGGCTGATCATGCACTGATACCGTGACTGAGCATGGACTGATCACATGACTATCATGTAGTGATCACGTGACTTAATGGCGCTGACCATGTGACTGATCATGCGTTGAGCATGTTTGCTATCATACACTGATCATGTGCCTCTGGAGGCAATAAACAAAGAGCTGAGTTGGCACGAATCAAACAGTCAGCAGGCAATAATCATGGAACTCAGCTGTGAGGAATCATGCTGCTCAGCTGGCAATAATCAAGCAGCTGAGCAGGCAGGAATTACACAGCACAGCTGACAATTGTCAAGCAGATGACAGGCAGGAATCATTCAGCTCAGCTGGCAATTGTCAAGCAGATGAGCAGACAGTAATCACGCAGCTCAGCAGGCCCTGATCACGTGACTGAGCATGCACTGTTCACGTGGCTGATCATACACTGATCACGTGACTGATCATGCACTGATCACGTGGCTAATCATGCACTGATCACGTGGCTATAATGCACTGCTCACGTGGCTAATCATGCAATGATCATGTAGCTATCATGTACTGGTCACGGGGTGATTATGCACTGATCACGTGACTGATCATGCTCTGATCACGTGGCTATCATGCACTACTCCGTGGCTGATCATGCAATGATCATGTAGCTACCATGTACCGTCACGTGACTGATCATGCACCCATCAGGTGACTGATCATGCACTGATCACGTGGCTATCATGCACTGTTCACGTGGCTGATGATACACTGATCACCTGCCTGGTCATGCACTGATCACGTGACTGATCATGAACTGATTACGTAGCTATCATGCACTGATAACGTGGCTGATCATGCACTGATCACGTGGCTATCATGCACTGATCACGTGGCTGATCATGCACTGATACCGTGACTGAGCATGGACTGATCACATGACTATCATGTAGTGATCACGTGACTTAATGGTGCTGATCATGTGACTGATCATGCGCTGATCATGTTTGCTATCATACACTGATCATGTGCCTCTGGAGGCAATGAACATAGAGCTGAGTAGGCAGGAATCAACCAGCAGGCTATAATCATGGAACTCAGCTGTGAGGAATCATGCTGATCAGCTGGCAATAATCATGCACTGATCAGGCAGGAATTATGCAGCACAGCTGGCAATTGTCAAGCAGATGAGCAGACAGTGATCACGCAGCTCATCATGCACTGATCACGTGACTGATCATGCACTGATCACGTGGCTGATCATGCACTGATCACGTGACTGATCATGCACTGATCACGTGGCTATCATGCACTGATCACGTGGCTGATCATGCACTGATCACGTGGCTGATCATGCACTGATCACGTGACTGATCATGCACTGATCACGTAACTGATCATGCACTGATCACGGGCTATCATGCACTGATCACGTGGATATCATGCACTGATATCATGCACTGATCACGTGGCTGATCATGCACTGATCACGTGACTGATCATGCACTGATCACGTGGCTGATCATGCACTGATCACGTGGCTATCATGCACTGATCCGTGGCTGATCATGCACTGATACCGTGACTGAGCATGGACTGATCACATGACTATCATGTAGTGATCACGTGACTTAATGGCGCTGATCATGTGACTGATCATGCGCTGATCATGTTTGCTATCATACACTGATCATGTGCCTCTGGAGGCAATAAACAAAGAGCTGAGTAGGCACGAATCAAACAGTCAGCAGGCAATAATCATGGAACTCAGCTGTGAGGAATCATGCTGCTCAGCTGGCAAAATCAAGCAGCTGAGCAGGCAGGAATTACGCAGCACAGCTGGCAATTGTCAAGCAGATGACAGGCAGGAATCGTGCAGCTCAGCTGGCAATTGTCAAGCAGATGAGCAGACAGTAATCACGCAGCTCAGCAGGCCCTGATCACGTGACTGAGCATGCACTGTTCACGTGGCTGATCATACACTGATCACGTGACTGATCATGCACTGATCACTTGGATATCATGCACTGATCACGTGGCTGATCATACACTGTTCACGTGTCTGACCATGCACTGATCACGTGGCTGATCATACACTGCTCACGTAACTGATCATGCACTGATCACGTGGCTATCATGCACTGATCACGTGGCTGAACATGCACTGATCACGTGGCTGATCACACACCTGTCACGTGACATATCATGCACTGATCACGTGGCACTCATGCACTGATCACGTGACTGATCATACTCTGCTCACGTAACTGATCATGCACACATCACGTGGCTATCATGCACTGCTCACGTGGCTCGTCATGGAATGATCACGTAGCTACCATATACTGGTCACGTGACTGATCATGCACTGATCACGTAAATGATCATGCACTGTCACGTGACTGATCATGTACTGATCACGTGACTGATCATGCACTGATCACGTGGCTATCATGCACTGCTCACGTGGCTGATCATGCAACGATCACGTAGCAACCATGTACTGGTCACGTGACTGATCATTCACAGATCAAGTAATTGATCATGCACTGATCACGTGGCTCATCATGCACTGATCACGTGGCTGATCACACATGTATCACGTGACTGATCATGCACTGATCACGTGGCTATCATGCACTGATCACGTGGCTGATCATGCACTGATCACGCAGCTATCATGCACTGATCACATGACTGATCATGCACTGATCACGTGACTGATCATGCACTGATCACGTGGCTTATCATGCATTGATCATGTGACTGATCATGTGCTGATCATGTTTGCTGTCATACACTGATCATGTGCATCTGGAGGCAATGAACAAAGAGCTGAGTAGGCACGAATCAGTCAGCAGGCTATAATCATGGAACTCAGCTCTGAGAAATCATGCTGCTCAGCTGGCAAAATCAAGCAGATGAGCAGGCAGGAATTACGCAGCACAGCTGGCAATTGTCAAGCAGATGACAGGCAGGAATCGTGCAGCTCAGCTGGCAATTGTCAAGCAGATGAGCAGACAGTAATCACGCAGCTCAGCAGGCCACGATCACGTGACTGAGCATGCACTGTTCACGTGGCTGATCATACACTATCACGTGACTGATCATGCACTGATCACGTGGCTATCATGCACTGATCACGTGACTGATCATGCACTGATCACGTGACTGTCATGCACTGATCACGTGGCTATCATGCACTGATCACGTGGCTGATCATGCACTGATCACGTGACTGATCATGCACTGATCACGTAGCTATCATGCACTGATCACGTGGCTGATCATGCACTGATCACGGGACTGATCATGCACTGATCACGGGCTATCATGCACTGACACATGACTGACATGCACTGATCACGTGGCTGATCATGCACTGATCACGTGACTGATCATGCACTGATCACGTGACTGATCATGCACTGATCACGTGGCTATCATGCACTGATCACGGGCTGATCATGCACTGATCACGAGCTATCATGCACTGATCACGTGACTGATCATGCACTGATCACGTGGCTGATCATGCACTGATCACGTGACTGATCATGCACTGATCACGTGATTGATCATGCACTGATCACGTGGCTATCATGCACTGATCACGTGGCTGATCATGCACTGATCACGTGTCTGATCATGCACTGATCACGTGGCTGATCATGCACTGATCACGTGACTGATCATGCACTGATCACGTGGCTATCATGCACTGATCACGTGGCTGATCATGCACTGATCACGTGGCTGATCACACACTGTCACGTGACTGATCATGCACTGATCACGTGGCATCATGCACTGATCACGTGGCTGATCATGCACTGATCACGTACTGATCATGCACTGATCACGTGGCTATCATGCACTACTCACGTGGCTGATCATGCAATGATCATGTAGCTACCATGTACTGGTCACGTGACTGATCATGCACCGATCAGGTGACTGATCATGCACTGATCACGTGGCTATCATGCACTGATCACTGACTGATCATGCACTGATCACGTCTATATCATGCACTGATCACATGACTGCCCATGCACTGATCACGTGGATGATCATGCACTGATCATGTGACAGATCATGCACTGATCACGTGACTGATCATGCACTGATCACGTGGCTGATCATGTCTGATCACGTGACTGATCATGCACTGATCACGTGGCTATCATGCACTGATCACGTGGCTGATCATGCACTGATCACGTGGCTATCATGCACTGATCACGTGACTGATCATGCACTGATCACGTAACTGATCATGCACTGATCACGTGACTGATCATGCACTGATCACGTGACTGATCATGCACTGATCACGTGACTGATCATGCACTGATCACGTGGCTATCATGCACTGATCACGTGGCTGATCATGCACTGATCACGTAGCTACCATGCACTGATCACGTGACTGATCATGCACTGATCACGTAACTGATCATGCACTGATCACGTGGCTGATCATGCACTGATCACGTGGCTGATCATGCACTGATCACGTGACTGATCATGCACTGATCACGTGACTGATCATGCACTGATCACGGGACTGATCATGCACTGATCACGTGGCTGATCATGCACTGATCACGTGACTGATCATGCACTGATCACGTGGCTGATCATGCACTGATCACGTGGCTATCATGCACTGATCACGTGGCTGATCATGCACTGATCACGCAGCTACCATGCACTGATCACGTGGCTGATCATGCACTGATCACGTGACTGATCATGCACTGATCACGTGGCTATCATGCACTGATCACGTGGCTGATCATGCAATGATCACGTAGCTACCATGTACTGTCACGTGACTGATCATGCACTGATCACGTGACTGATCATGCACTGATCACGTGGCTATCATGCACTGATCACGTGGCTGATCATGCACTGATCACGTGGCTGATCATGCACTGATCACGTGACTGATCATGCACTGATCACGTGGCTATCATGCACTGATCACGTGACTGATCATGCACTGATCACGTGGCTGATCATGCACTGATCACGTGGCTATCATGCACTGATCACGTGGCTGATCATGCACTGATCACGTGACTGATCATGCACTGATCACGTGACTGATCATGCACTGATCACGTGGCTATCATGCACTGATCACGTGGCTGATCATGCACTGATCACGTGGCTATCATGCACTGATCACGTGGCTGATCATGCACTGATCACGTGGCTATCATGCACTGATCACGTGGCTATCATGCACTGATCACGTGGCTGATCATGCACTGATCACGTGACTGATCATGCACTGATCACGTGACTGATCATGCACTGATCACGTGGCTATCATGCACTGATCACGTGACTATCATGCACTGATCACGTGGCTGATCACACACGATCACGTGACTGATCATGCACTGATCACGTGGCTATCATGCACTGATCACGTGGCTATCATGCACTGATCACGTGGCTGATCATGCACTGATCACGTGACTGATCATGCACTGATCACGTGGCTGATCATGCACTGATACGTGACTGATCATGCACTGATCACGTGACTGATCATGCACTGATCACGTGACTGATCATGCACTGATCATGTGACTGATCATGCGCTGATCATGTTTGCTATCATACACTGATCATGTGCCTCTGGAGGCAATAAACAAAGAGCTGAGTAGGCACGAATCATACAGTCAGCAGGCAATAATCATTGAACTCAGTGTGAGGAATCATGCTGCTCAGCTGGCAATAATCAAGCAGCTGAGCAGGCAGAATTACGCAGCACAGCTGGCAATTGTCAAGCAGATGACAGGCAGGAATCGTGCAGCTCAGCTGGCAATTGTCAAGCAGATGAGCAGACAGTAATCACGCAGCTCAGCAGGCCATGATCACGTGACTGAGCATGCACTGTTCACGTGGCTGATCATACACTGATCACGTGACTGATCATGCACTGATCACGTGGCATCATGCACTGATCACGTGGCTGATCATACACTGATCACGTGACTGATCATGCACTGATCACGTGGCTATCATGCACTGATCACGTGGCTGATCATGCACTGATCACGTGGCTATCATGCACTGATCACGTGACTGATCATGCACTGATCACGTGACTGATCATGCACTGATCACGTGGCTATCATGCACTGATCACGTGGCTGATCATGCACTGATCACGTAGCATCATGCACTGATCACGTGACTGATCATGCACTGATCACGTAATTGATCATGCACTGATCACGTGGCTGATCATGCACTGATCACGTGACTGATCATGCACTGATCACGTGACTGATCATGCACTGATCACGTGGCTATCATGCACTGATCACGTGGCTGATCATGCACTGATCACGTGCCTGATCATGCACTGATCACGTGACTGATCATGCACTGATCACGTGGCTATCATGCACTGATCACGTGGATTTCATGCACTGATCACGTGGCTGTCATGCACTGATCACGTGACTGATCATGCACTGATCACGTGGCATCATGCACTGATCACGTGGCTGATCATGCACTGATCACGTGACTGATCATGCACTGATCACGTGGCTGATCATGCACTGATCACGTGGCTGATCATGCACTGATCACGTGGCTATCATGCACTGATCACGTGGCTGATCATGCACTGATCACGTAGCTATCATCACTGTCACGTGACTGATCATGCACTGATCACGTAACTGATCATGCACTGATCACGTGACTGATCATGCACTGATCACGTGGCTATCATGCACTATCACGTGGCTGATCATGCAATGATCACGTGACTGATCATGCACTGATCACGTGGCTATCATGCACTGATCACGTGGCTGAGCGCGGAACCCACCACGCTTACTAATTATGCCTGGGCTGCTAAGACCCACTCGAGAAGGTGTCTAGGGTGAGGCACCTTTCGCTATTCGAGAGGGCGCCTGCGGCCTACGTAAGTGGTGCAAACTTCTTGTCTTGAAGTTTGATTGGTCTTCCGCGTAAACCAAGCTACTCAGTCTCTTTTCTCCACCGAATTTTCCTACTGAGCTCTCCTCATACTATTATTCTTGACATCTCTGATTAGCATATAAATAGTCGCCTAGGCCATCTCTCCTTCGAATACCCTGATCAGTTGGGGCTGGTCCCCGGCAGGTGGCGACCGAACAGGGACCTCAGAGGCAATACTCAAAGAGCTGAGCAGACACGAACCACGCAATCAGCAGGCAATAAGCATGGAGCTCAGCAGTGACGAATCATGCTGCTCAACTGGCAATAATCAAGCACGTGACCAGGCAGGAATCACGCAGCTCAGCTGGCAATTGTCAAGCAGATGAGCCGACAGGAATCACGCAGCTCAGCTGCCAATTGTCATGCAGATGAGCCGGCAGGAATCACGCAGCTCAGCAGGCCCTGATCACGTGACTCTGCATGCACTGATCACGTGGCTGATCAAGTCCAGATCACGTGACTGATCATGCACTGATCACGTGGCTATCATGCACTGATGACGTGGCTGATCATGCACTGATCACGTGGCTCATCATGCACTGATCACGTGTTTATCAGGCAATGATCAGTGACTGACAGGCGCTGATCATGGGACTGCACGCACTGATCACGTGGCTATCATGCACTGATCACGTGACTGCGCATGCACTGATGACGTGGCTGTTCGGGCACTGATCACCTGTTTATCAGGCAGTGATCAGTGACTGACAGGCGCTGATCAGGGGACTGTGCACGAACTGATCAGGTGGCTGATCAGGAACTGACCACCTGACCGCGCATGCAGTGATCACGTGGCTGGTCGTTCACTGATCACGTGTTTATCATACGGTGATCACGTGACTGAGAGGCGCTGATCACGTGACTGTGCCGTCAGTGATCACGTGGCTGAGCAGGCACTGATATCGTGACTGAGCATGCACTGATCATGTGCCGGGAGCCGGGAGGCATTCCACTCTGGACAAAGGTCATGAGGAAGGAGGCTCGGCATACGCAAATGCGGGATCGAGCCTCAGGAGTCCACCCGGATATTCTCGAGCATCTCCCCCAAAAAAACCGGAGTCTGCCTACTGTATTGCTTGTGCTCTCACCTCTGATTTCACTGGGGGCTGTCCCCCACCACATCTCGCTCTCTCTGTCAAAGAGTTAACTTACAGCTCCAATTCATAAAGTTCCTTGTCATTCTTCCCTTTAACTTCCAGCTGAGTCTCCATCTGGAGCTCGGAACCCACCACGCTTTCTAATTATGCCTGGGCTGCTAAGACCCACTCGAGAAGGTGTCTAGGGTGAGGCACCTTTCGCTATTCGAGAGGGCGCCTGCGGCCTACGTAAGTGGTGCAAACTTCTTGTCTTGAAGTTTGATTGGTCTTCCGCGTAAACCAAGCTACTCAGTCTCTTTTCTCCACCGAATTTTCCTACTGAGCTCTCCTCATACTATTATTCTTGACATCTCTGATTAGCATATAAATAGTCGCCTAGGCCATCTCTCCTTCGAATACCCTGGATCAGTTGGGGCTGGTCCCCGGCAGGTGGCGACCGAACAGGGACCTCAGGAGGCAATACTCAAGAGCTGAGCAGACACGAACCACGCAATCAGAAGGCAATAAGCATGGAGCTCAGCAGTGACGAATCATGCTGCTCAACTGGCAAAATCAAGCACGTGACCAGGCAGGAATCACGCAGCTCAGCTGGCAATTGTCAAGCAGATGAGCCGACAGGAATCACGCAGCTCAGCTGGCAATGTCATGCAGATGAGCCGGCAGGAATCACGCAGCTCAGCAGGCCCTGATCACGTGACTCTGCAAGCACTGATCACGTGGCTGATCAAGTCCAGATCACGTGACTGAGTATGCACTGATCACGTGGCTATCATGCACTGATGACGTGACTGCGCATGTACTGATGACGTGGCTGATCAGGCACTGATCACATGGCTCATCATGCACTGATCACGTGTTTATCAGGCAATGATCAGTGACTGACAGGCGCTGATCATGGGACTGTGCACGCACTGATCACGTGGCTATCATGCACTGATCACGTGACTGCGCATGCACTGATGCCGTGGCTGTTCGGGCACTGATTACGTGTTTATCAGGCAGTGATCAGTGACTGACAGGCGCTGATCAGGGGACTGTGCACGCACTGATCAGGTGGCTGATCAGGAACTGACCACCTGACCGCGCATGCAGTGATCACCTGGCTGGTCGTTCACTTATCACGTGTTTATCCTACGGTGATCACGTGACTGAGAGGCGCTGATCACGTGACTGTGCCGTCAGTGATCACGTGGCTGAGCAGGCACTGATATCGTGACTGAGCATGCACTGAATCATGTGCCGGGAGCCGGGGAGGCATTCCACTCTGGACAAAGGTCATGAGGAAGGAGGCTCGGCATACGCAAATGCGGGATCGAGCCTCAGGAGTCCACCCGGATGTTCTCGAGCATCTCCCCCCAAAAAACCGGAGTCTGCCTACTGTATTGCTTTGTGCTCTCACCTCTGATTTCACTGGGGCTGTCCCCCACCACCATCTCGCTCTCTCTGTCAAAGAGTTAACTTACAGCTCCAATTCATAAAGTTCCTTGTCATTCTTCCCTTTAACTTCCAGCTGAGTCTCCATCTGGAGCGCGGAACCCACCACGCTTACTAATTATGCCTGGGCTGCTAAGACCCACTCGAGAAGGTGTCTAGGGTGAGGCACCTTTCGCTATTCGAGAGGGCTCCTGCGGCCTACGTAAGTGGTGCAAACTTCTTGTCTTGAAGTTTGATTGGTCTTCCGCGTAAACCAAGCTACTCAGTCTCTTTTCTACACCGAATTTTCCTACTGAGCTCTCCTCATACTATTATTCTTGACATCTCTGATTAGCATATAAATAGTCGCCTAGGCCATCTCTCCTTCGAATACCCTGGATCAGTTGGGGCTGGTCCCGGCAGGTGGCGACCGAACAGGGACCTCAGGAGGCAATACTCAAAGAGCTGAGCAGACACGAACCACGCAATCAGCAGGCAATAAGCATGGAGCTCAGCAGTGACGAATCATGCTGCACAACTGGCAATAATCAAGCACGTGACCAGGCAGGAATCACGCAGCTCAGCTGGCAATTGTCAAGCAGATGAGCCGGCAGGAATCACGCAGCTCAGCAGGCCCTGATCACGTGACTCTGCAGGCACTGATCACGTGGCTGATCAAGTCCAGATCACGTGACTGAGCATGCACTGATCACGTGGCTATCATGCACTGATGACGTGACTGCGCATGCACTGATGACGTGGCTGATCGGGCACTGATCACATGGCTCATCATTCACTGATCACTTGTTTATCAGGCAATGATCAGTGACTGACAGGCGCTGATCATGGGACTGTGCACGCACTGATCACGTGGCTATCATGCACTGATCACGTGACTGCGCATGCACTGATGACGGGCTGTTCGGGCACTGATCACGTGTTTATCAGGCAGTGATCAGTGACTCACAGGCGCTGATCAGGGGACTGTGCACGCACTGATCAGGTGGCTGATCAGGAACTGACCAGCTGACCGCGCATGCAGTGATCATGTGGCTGGTCGTTCACTGATCACGTGTTTATCCTACGGTGATCACGTGACTGAGAGGCGCTGATCACGTGACTGTACCGTCAGTGATCACGTGGCTGAGCAGGCACTGATATCGTGACTGAGCATGCACTGATCATGTGCCGGGAGCCGGGGAGGCCTTCCACTCTGGACAAAGGTCATGAGGAAGGAGGCTCGGCATACGCAAATGCCGGATGGAGCCACAGGAGTCCACCCGGTATTTTTGAGCATCTCCCCCCAAAAAACCGGAGTCTGCCTTCTGTATTGCTTTGTGCTCTCACCTCTGATTTCACTGGGGCTGTCCCCCACCACCATCTCGCTCTCTCTGTCAAAGAGTTAACTTTGAGCTCCAATTCATAAAGTTCCTTGTCATTCTTCCCTTTAACTTCCAGCTGAGTCTCCATCTGAGCGCGGAACCCACCACGCTTACTAATTATGCCTGGGCTGCTAAGACCCACTCGAGAAGGTGTCTAGGGTGAGGCACCTTTCGCTATTCGAGAGGGCGCCTGCGGCCTACGTAAGTGGTGCAAACTTCTTGTCTTGAAGTTTGATTGGTCTTCCGCGTAAACCAAGCTACTCAGTCTCTTTTCTCCACCGAATTTTCCTACTGAGCTCTCCTCATACTATTATTCTTGACATCTCTGATTAGCATATAAAGAGTCGCCTAGGCCATCTCTCCTTCGAATACCCTGGATCAGTTGGGGCTGGTCCCCGGCAGGTGGCGACCGAACAGGGACCTCAGGAGGCGATACTCAAAGAGCTGAGCAGACACGAACCACGCAATCAGCAGGCAAAAAGCATGGAGCTCAGCAGTGACGAATCATGCTGCTCAACTGGCAATAATCAAGCACGTGACCAGGCAGGAATCACGCAGCTCAGCTGGCAATTGTCAAGCAGATGAGCCGGCAGGAATCACGCAGCTCAGCAGGCCCTGATCACGTGACTCTGCAGGCACTGATCACGTGGCTGATCAAGTCCAGATCACGTGACTGAGCATGCACTGATCACGTGGCTATCATGCACTGATGACGTGACTGCGCATGCACTGATGACGTGGCTGATCGGGCACTGATCACATGGCTCATCATGCACTGATCACGTGTTTATCAGGCAATGATCAGTGACTGACAGGCGCTGATCAGGGACTGTGCACGCACTGATCACGTGGCTATCATGCACTGATCACGTGACTGCGCATGCACTGATGACGTGGCTGTTCGGGCACTGATCACGTGTTTATCAGGCAGTGATCAGTGACTGACAGGCGCTGATCAGGGGACTGTGCACGCACTGATCAGGTGGCTGATCAGGAACTGACCACCTGACCACGCATGCAGTGATCACGTGGCTGGTCGTTCACTGATCACGTGTTTATCCTACGGTGATCACGTGACTGAGAGGCGCTGATCACGTGACTGTACCGTCAGTGATCACGTGGCTGAGCAGGCACTGATATCGTGACTGAGCATGCACTGATCATGTGCCGGGAGCCGGGGAGGCATTCCACTCTGGAAAAAGGTCATGAGGAAGGAGGCTCGGCATACGCAAATGCGGGATGGAGCCACAGGAGTCCACCCGGATGTTCTCGAGCATCTCCCCCCCCAAAAAAAACCGGAGTCTGCCTACTGTATTGCTTTGTGCTCTCATCTCTGATTTCACTGGGGGCTGTCCCCCACCACCATCTCGCTCTCTCTGTCAAAGAGTTAACTTAGAGCTCCAATTCATAAAGTTCCTTGTCATTCTTCCCTTTAACTTCCAGCTGAGTCTCCATCTGGAGCGCGGAACCCACCACGCTTACTAATTATGCCTGGGCTGCTAAGACCCACTCGAGAAGGTGTCTAGGGTGAGGCACCTTTCGCTATTCGAGAGGGCGCCTGCGGCCTACGTAAGTGGTGCAAACTTCTTGTCTTGAAGTTTGATTGGTCTTCCGCGTAAACCAAGCTACTCAGTCTCTTTTCTCCACCGAATTTTCCTACTGAGCTCTCCTCATACTATTATTCTTGACATCTCTGATTAGCATATAAAGAGTCGCCTAGGCCATCTCTCCTTCGAATACCCTGGATCAGTTGGGGCTGGTCCCCGGCAGTTGGCGACCGAACAGGGACCTCAGGAGGCGATACTCAAAGAGCTGAGCAGACACGAACCACGCAATCAGCAGGCAATAAGCATGGAGCTCAGCAGTGACGAATCATGCTGCTCAACTGGCAATAATCAAGCACGTGACCAGGCAGGAATCACGCAGCTCAGCTGGCAATTGTCAAGCAGATGAGCCGACAGGAATCACGCAGCTCAGCTGGCAATTGTCATGCAGATGAGCCGGCAGGAATCACGCAGCTCAGCAGGCCCTGATCACGTGACTCTGCAGGCACTGATCACGTGGCTGATCAAGTCCAGATCACGTGACTGAGCATGCACTGATCACGTGGCTATCATGCACTGATGACGTGACTGCGCATGCACTGATGACGTGGCTGATCGGGCACTGATCACATGGCTCATCATGCACTGATCACGTGTTTATCAGGCAATGATCAGTGACTGACAGGCGCTGATCATGGGACTGTGCACGCACTGATCACGTGGCTATCATGCACTGATCACGTGACTGCGCATGCACTGATGACGTGGCTGTTCGGCACTGATCACGTGTTTATCAGGCAGTGATCAGTGACTGACAGGCGCTGATCAGGGGACTGTGCACGCACTGATCAGGTGGCTGATCAGGAACTGACCACCTGACCGTGCATGCAGTGATCACGTGGCTGGTCGTTCACTGATCACGTGATTATCATACGGTGATCACCTGACTGAGAGGCGCTGATCACGTGACTGTGCCGTCAGTGATCACGTGGCTGAGCAGGCACTGATATCGTGACTGAGCATGCACTGATCATGTGCTGGGAGCCGGGGAGGCCTTCCACTCTGGACAAAGGTCATGAGGAAGGAGGCTCGGCATACGCAAATGCAGGATCGAGCCTCAGGAGTCCACCCGAATGTTCTCGAGCATCTCCCCCCCCCAAAAAAAACCGGAGTCTGCCTACTGTATTGCTTTGTGCTCTCACCTCTGATTTCACTGGGGGCTGTCCCCCACCACCATCTCGCTCTCTCTGTCAAAGAGTTAACTTACAGCTCCAATTCATAAAGTTCCTTGTCATTCTTCCCTTTAACTTCCAGCTGAGTCTCCATCTGGAGCGCGGAACCCACCACGCTTACTAATTATGCCTGGGCTGCTAAGACCCACTCGAGAAGGTGTCTAGGGTGAGGCACCTTTCGCTATTTGAGAGGGCGCCTGCGGCCTACGTAAGTGGTGCAAACTTCTTGTCTTGAAGTTTGATTGGTCTTCCGCGTAAACCAAGCTACTCAGTCTCTTTTCTCCACCGAATTTTCCTACTGAGCTCTCCTCATACTATTATTCTTGACATCTCTGATTAGCATATAAATAGTCGCCTAGGCCATCTCTCCTTCGAATACCCTGGATCAGTTGGGGTTGGTCCCTGGCAGGTGGCGAACGAACAGGGACCTCAGGAGGCGATACTCAAAGAGCTGAGCAGACACGAACCACGCAATCAGCAGGCAATAAGCATGGAGCTCAGCAGTGACGAATCATGCTGCTCAACTGGCAAAATCAAGCACGTGACCAGGCAGGAATCACGCAGCTCAGCTGGCAATTGTCAAGCAGATGAGCCGACAGGAATCACGCAGCTCAGCTGGCAATTGTCATGCAGATGAGCCGGCAGGAATCACGCAGCTCAGCAGGCCGTGATCACGTGACTCTGCAGGCACTGATCACGTGGCTGATCAAGTCCAGATCACGTGACTGAGCATGCACTGATCACGTGGCTATCATGCACTGATGACGTGACTGCGCATGCACTGATGACGTGGCTGATCGGGCACTGATCACATGGCTCATCATGCACTGATCACTTGTTTATCAGGCAATGATCAGTGACTGACAGGCGCTGATCATGGGACTGTGCACGCACTGATCACGTGGCTATCATGCACTGATCACGTGACTGCGCATGCACTGATGATGTGGCTGTTCGGGCACTGATCACGTGTTTATCAGGCAGTGATCAGTGACTGACAGGCGCTGATCAGGGTACTGTGCACGCACTGATCAGGTGGCTGATCAGGAACTGACCACCTGACCGTGCATGCAGTGATCACGTGGCTGGTCGTTCACTGATCACGTGATTATCATATGGTGATCACGTGACTGAGAGGCGCTGATCACGTGACTGTGCCGTCAGTGATCACGTGGCTGAGCAGGCACTGATATCGTGACTGAGCATGCACTGATCATGTGCCGGGAGCCGGGGAGGCATTCCACTCTGGACAAAGGTCATGAGGAAGGAGGCTCGGCATACGCAAATGCGGGATCGAGCCTCAGGAGTCCACCCGGATGTTCTCGAGCATCTCCCCCCCCCCAAAAAACCGGAGTCTGCCTACTGTATTGCTTTGTGCTCTCACCTCTGATTTCACTGGGGGCTGTCCCCCACCACCATCTCGCTCTCTCTGTCAAAGAGTTAACTTACAGCTCCAATTCATAAAGTTCCTTGTCATTCTTCCCTTTAACTTCCAGCTGAGTCTCCATCTGGAGCGCGGAACCCACCACGCTTACTAATTATGCCTGGGCTGCTAAGACCCACTCGAGAAGGTGTCTAGGGTGAGGCACCTTTCGCTATTCGAGAGGGCGCCTGCGGCCTACGTAAGTGGTGCAAACTTCTTGTCTTGAAGTTTGATTGGTCTTCCGCGTAAACCAAGCTACTCAGTCTCTTTTCTCCACCGAATTTTCCTACTGAGCTCTCCTCATACTATTATTCTTGACATCTCTGATTAGCATATAAAGAGTCGCCTAGGCCATCTCTCCTTCGAATACCCTGGATCAGTTGGGGCTGGTCCCCGGCAGGTGGCGACCGAACAGGGACCTCAGGAGGCGATACTCAAAGAGCTGAGCAGACACGAACCACGCAATCAGCAGGCAATAAGCATGGAGCTCAGCAGTGACGAATCATGCTGCTCAACTGGCAATAATCAAGCACGTGACCAGGCAGGAATCACGCAGCTCAGCTGGCAATTGTCAAGCAGATGAGCCGACAGGAATCACGCAGCTCAGCAGGCCCTGATCACGTGACTCTGCAGGCACTGATCACGTGGCTGATCAAGTCCAGATCACGTGACTGAGCATGCACTGATCACGTGGCTATCATGCACTGATGACTTGACTGCGCATGCACTGATGACGTGGCTGATCGGGCACTGATCACATGGCTCATCATGCACTGATCACGTGTTTATCAGGCAATGATCAGTGACTGACAGGCGCTGATCATGGGACTGTGCACGCACTGATCACGTGGCTATCATGCACTGATCACGTGACTGCACATGCACTGATGACGTGGCTGTTCGGGCACTGATTACGTGTTTATCAGGCAGTGATCAGTGACTGACAGGCGCTGATCAGGGGACTGTGCACGCACTGATCAGGTGGCTGATCAGGAACTGACCACCTGACCGTGCATGCAGTGATCACGTGGCTGGTCGTTCACTGATCACGTGATTATCATACGGTGATCACGTGACTGAGAGGCGCTGATCACGTGACTGTGCCGTCAGTGATCACGTGGCTGAGCAGGCACTGATATCGTGACTGAGCATGCACTGATCCTGTGCCGGGAGTCGGGGAGGCATTCCACTCTGGACAAAGGTCATGAGGAAGGAGGCTCGGCATATGCAAATGCGGGATCGAGCCTCAGGAGTCCACCCGGATGTTCTCGAGCATCTCCCCCAAAAAACCGGAGTCTGCCTACTGTATTGCTTTGTGCTCTCACCTCTGATTTCACTGGGGGATGTCCCCCACCTCCATCTCGCTCTCTCTGTCAAAGAGTTAACTTACAGCTCCAATTCATAAAGTTCCTTGTCATTCTTCCCTTTAACTTCCAGCTGAGTCTCCATCTGGAGCGCGGAACCCACCACGCTTACTAATTATGCCTGGGCTGCTAAGACCCACTCGAGAAGGTGTCTAGGGTGAGGCACCTTTCGCTATTCGAGAAGGCGCCTGCGGCCTACGTAAGTGGTGCAAACTTCTTGTCTTGAAGTTTGATTGGTCTTCCGCGTAAACCAAGCTACTCAGTCTCTTTTCTCCACCGAATTTTCCTACTGAGCTCTCCTCATACTATTATTCTTGACATCTCTGATTAGCATATAAATAGTCGCCTAGGCCATCTCTCCTTCGAATACCCTGGATCAGTTGGGGCTGGTCCCCGGCAGGTGGCGACCGAACAGGGACCTCAGGAGGCAATACTCAAAGAGCTGAGCAGACACGAACCACGCAATCAGCAGGCAATAAGCATGGAGCTCAGCAGTGACGAATCATGCTGCTCAACTGGCAATAATCAAGCACGTGACCAGTCAGGAATCACGCAGCTCATCTGGCAATTGTCAAGCAGATGAGCCGGCAGGAATCACGCAGCTCAGCAGGCCCTGATCACGTGACTCTGCAGGCACTGATCACGTGGCTGATCAAGTCCAGATCACGTGACTGAGCATGCACTGATCACGTGGCTATCATGCACTGATGACGGGACTGCGCATGCACTGATGACGTGGCTGATCGGGCACTGATCACATGGCTCATCATGCACTGATCACGTGTTTATCAGGCAATGATCAGTGACTGACAGGCGCTGATCATGGGACTGTGCACGCACTGATCACGTGGCTATCATGCACTGATCACGTGATTGCGCATGCACTGATGACGTGGCTGTTCGGGCACTGATCACGTGTTTATCAGGCAGTGATCAGTGACTGACAGGCGCTGATCAGGGGACTGTGCACGCACTGATCAGGTGGCTGATCAGGAACTGACCACCTGACCGCGCATGCAGTGATCACGTGGCTGGTCGTTCACTGATCACGTGTTTATCATACGGTGATCACGTGACTGAGAGGCGCTGATCACGTGACTGTGCCGTCAGTGATCACGTGGCTGAGCAGGCAATGATATCGTGACTGAGCATGCACTGATCATGTGCCGGGAGCCGGGGAGGCATTCCACTCTGGACAAAGGTCATGAGGAAGGAGGCTCGGCATACTCAAATGCGGGATCGAGCCTCAGGAGTCCACCCGGATATTCTCGAGCATCTCCCCAAAAAACCGGAGTCTGCCTACTGTATTGCTTTGTGCTCTCACCTCTGATTTCACTGGGGGCTGTCCCCCACCACCATCTCGCTCTCTCTATCAAAGAGTTAACTTACAGCTCCAATTCATAAAGTTCCTTGTCATTCTTCCCTTTAACTTCCAGCTGAGTCTCCATCTGGAGCGCGGAACCCACCACGCTTACTAATTATGCCTGGGCTGCTAAGACCCACTCGAGAAGGTGTCTAGGGTGAGGCACCTTTCGCTATTCGAGAGGGCGCCTGCGGCCTACGTAAGTGGTGCAAACTTCTTGTCTTGAAGTTTGATTGGTCTTCCGCGTAAACCAAGCTACTCAGTCTCTTTTCTCCACCGAATTTTCCTACTGAGCTCTCCTCATACTATTATTCTTGACATCTCTGATTAGCATATAAATAGTCGCCTAGGCCATCTCTCCTTCGAATACCCTGGATCAGTTGGGGCTGGTCCCCGGCAGGTGGCGACCGAACAGGGACCTCAGGAGGCAATACTCAAAGAGCTGAGCAGACACGAACCACGCAATCAGCAGGCAATAAGCATGGAGCTCAGCAGTGACGAATCATGCTGCTCAACTGGCAATAATCAAGCACGTGACCAGGAAGGAATCACGCAGCTCAGCTGGCAATTGTCAAGCAGATGAGCCGACAGGAATCACGCAGCTCAGCTGGCAATTGTCATGCAGATGAGCCGGCAGGAATCACGCAGCTCAGCAGGCCCTGATCACGTGACTGTGCAGGCACTGATCACGTGGCTGATCAAGTCCAGATCACGTGACTGAGCATGCACTGATCACGTGGCTATCATGCACTGATGACGTGACTGCGCATGCACTGATGACGTGGCTGATCGGGCACTGATCACATGGCTCATCATGCACTGATCACGTGTTTATCAGGCAATGATCAGTGACTGACAGGCGCTGATCATGGGACTGTGCACGCACTGATCACGTGGCTATCATGCACTGATCACGTGACTGCGCATGCACTGATGACGTGGCTGTTCGGGCACTGATCACGTGTTTATCAGGCAGTGAACAGTGACTGACAGGCGCTGATCAGGGGACTGTGCACGCACTGATCAGGTGGCTGATCAGGAACTGACCACCTGACCGAGCATGCAGTGATCACGTGGCTGGTCGTTCACTGATCACGTGTTTATGATACGGTGATCACGTGACTGAGAGGCGCTGATCACGCGACTGTGCCGTCAGTGATCACGTGGTTGAGCAGGCACTGATATCGTGACTGAGCATGCACTGATCATGTGCCGGGAGCCGGGGAGGCATTCCACTCTGGACAAAGGTCATGAGGAAGGAGGCTCGGCATACGCAAATGCGGGATCGAGCCTCAGGAGTCCACCCGGATATTCTCGAGCATCTCCCCCAAAAAACCAGAGTCTGCCTACTGTATTGCTTTGTGCTCTCACCTCTGATTTCACTGGGGGCTGTTCCCCACCACCATCTCGCTCTCTCTGTCAAAGAGTTAACTTACAGCTCCAATTCATAAAGTTCCTTGTCATTCTTCCCTTTAACTTCCAGCTGAGTCTCCATCTGGAGCGAGGAACCCACCACGCTTACTAATTATGCCTGGGCTGCTAAGACCCACTCCAGAAGGTGTCTAGGGTGAGGCACCTTTCGCTATTCGAGAGGGCGCCTGCGGCCTACGTAAGTGGTGCAAACTTCTTGTCTTGAAGTTTGATTGGTCTGCCGCGTAAACCAAGCTACTCAGTCTCTTTTCTCCACCGAATTTTCCTACTGAGCTCTCCTCATACTATTATTCTTGACATCTCTGATTAGCATATAAATAGTCGCCTAGGCCATCTCTCCTTCGAATACCCTGGATCAGTTGGGGCTGGTCCCCGGCAGGTGGCGACCGAACAGGGACCTCAGGAGGCGATACTCAAAGAGCTGAGCAGACACGAACCACGCAATCAGCAGGCACTAAGCATGGAGCTCAGCAGTGACGAATCATGCTGCTCAACTGGCAATAATCAAGCACGTGACCAGGCAGGAATCACGCAGCTCAGCTGGCAATTGTCAAGCAGATGAGCCGGCAGGAATCACGCAGCTCAGCAGGCCCTGATCACGTGACTCTGCAGGCACTGATCACGTGGCTGATCAAGTCCAGATCACGTGACTGAGCATGCACTGATCACGTGGCTATCATGCACTGATGACGTGACTGTGCATGCACTGATGACGTGGCTGATCGGGCAATGATCACATGGCTCATCATGCACTGATCACGTGTTTATCAGGCAATGATCAGTGACTGACAGGCGCTGATCATGGGACTGTGCACGCACTGATCACGTGGCTATCATGCACTGATCACGTGACTGCGCATGCACTGATGACGTGGCTGTTCGGGCACTGATCACGTGTTTATCAGGCAGTGATCAGTGACTGACAGGCGCTGATCAGGGGACTGTGCACGCACTGATCAGGTGGCTGATCAGGAACTGACCACCTGACCGCGCATGCAGTGATCACGTGGCTGGTCGTTCACTGATCACGTGTTTATCATACGGTGATCACGTGAATGAGAGGCGCTGATCACGTGACTGTGCCGTCAGTGATCAGGTGGCTGAGCAGGCACTGATATCGTGACTGAGCATGCACTGATCATGTGCCGGGAGCCGGGGAGGCATTCCACTCTGGACAAAGGTCATGAGGAAGGAGGCTCGGCATACGCAAATGCGGGATCGAGCCTCAGGAGTCCACCCGGATATTCTCGAGCATCTCCCCCCAAAAACCAGAGTCTGCCTACTGCATTGCTTTGTGCTCTCACCTCTGATTTCACTGGGGGCTGTCCCTCACCACCATCTCGCTCTCTCTGTCAAAGAGTTAACTTACAGCTCCAATTCATAAAGTTCCTTGTCATTCTTCCCTTTAACTTCCAGCTGAGTCTCCATCTGGAGCTCGGAACCCACCACGCTTACTAATTATGCCTGGGCTGCTAAGACCCACTCGAGAAGGTGTCCAGGGTGAGGCACCTTTCGCTATTCGAGAGGGCGCCTGCGGCCCACGTAAGTGGTGCAAACTTCTTGTCTTGAAGTTTGATTGGTCTTCCGCGTAAACCAAGCTACTCAGTCTCTTTTCTCCACCGAATTTTCCTACTGAGCTCTCCTCATACTATTATTCTTGACATCTCTGATTAGCATATAAATAGTCGCCTAGGCCATCTCTCCTTCGAATACCCTGGATCAGTTGGGGCTGGTCCCCGGCAGGTGGCGACCGAACAGGGACCCCAGGAGGCAATACTCAAAGAGCTGAGCAGACACGAACCACGCAATCAGCAGGCAATAAGCATGGAGATCAGCAGTGACGAATCATGCTGCTCAACTGGCAATAATCAAGCACGTGACCAGGCAGGAATCACGCAGCTCAGCTGGCAATTGTCAAGCAGATGAGCCGGCAGGAATCACGCAGCTCAGCAGGCCCTGATCACGTGACTCTGCAGGCACTGATCACGTGGCTGATCAAGTCCAGATCACGTGACTGAGCATGCACTGATCACGTGGCTATCATGCACCGATGACGTGACTGCGCATGCACTGATGACGTGGCTGATCGGGCACTGATCACATGGCTCATCATGCACTGATCACGTGTTTATCAGGCAATGATCAGTGACTGACAGGCGCTGATCATGGGACTGTGCACGCACTGATCACGTGGCTATCATGCACTGATCACGTGACTGCGCATGCACTGATGACGTGGCTGTTCGGGCACTGATCACGTGTTTATCAGGCAGTGATCAGTGACTGACAGGCGCTGATCAGGGACTGTGCACGCACTGATCAGGTGGCTGATCAGGAACTGACCACCTGACCGCGCATGCAGTGATCACGGGGCTGGTCGTTCACTGATCACGTGTTTATCATACGGTGATCACGTGACTGAGAGGCGCTGATCACGTGACTGTGCCGTCAGTGATCACGTGGCTGAGCAGGCACTGATATCGTGACTGAGCATGCACTGATCATGTGCCGGGAGCCGGGGAGGCATTCCACTCTGGACAAAGGTCATGAGGAAGGAGGCTCGGCATACGCAAATGCGGGATCGAGCCTCAGGAGTCCACCCGGATATTCTCGAGCATCTCCCCCAAAAAAACCGGAGTCTGCCTACTGTATTGCTTTGTGCTCTCACCTCTGATTTCACTGGGGGCTGTCCCCCACCACCATCTCGCTCTCTCTGTCACAGAGTTAACTTACAGCTCCAATTCATAAAGTTCCTTGTCATTCTTCCCTTTAACTTCCAGCTGAGTCTCCATCTGGAGCGCGGAACCCACCACGCTTACTAATTATGCCTGGGCTGCTAAGACCCACTCGAGAAGGTGTCTAGGGTGAGGCACCTTTCGCTATTCGAGAGGGCGCCTGCGGCCTACGTAAGTGGTGCAAACTTCTTGTCTTGAAGCTTGATTGGTCTTCCGCGTAAACCAAGCTACTCAGTCTCTTTTCTCCACCGAATTTTCCTACTGAGCTCTCCTCATACTATTATTCTTGACATCTCTGATTAGCATATAAATAGTCGCCTAGGCCATCTCTCCTTCGAATACCCTGGATCAGTTGGGGCTGGTCCCCGGCAGGTGGCGACCGAACAGGGACCTCAGGAGGCAATACCCAAAGAGCTGAGCAGACACGAACCACGCAATCAGCAGGCAATAAGCATGGAGCTCAGCAGTGACGAATCATGCTGCTCAACTGGCAATAATCAAGCACGTGACCAGGCAGGAATCACGCAGCTCAGCTGGCAATTGTCAAGCAGATGAGCCGACAGGAATCACGCAGCTCAGCTGGCAATTGTCATGCAGATGAGCCGGCAGGAATCACGCAGCTCAGCAGGCCCTGATCACGTGACTCTGCAGGCACTGATCACGTGGCTGATCAAGTCCAGATCACGTGACTGAGCATGCACTGATCACGTGGCTATCATGCACTGATGACGTGACTGCGCATGCACTGATGACGTGGCTGATCGGGCACTGATCACATGGCTCATCATGCACTGATCACGTGTTTATCAGGCAATGATCAGTGACTGACAGGCGCTGATCATGGGACTGTGCACGCACTGATCACGTGGCTATCATGCACTGATCACGTGACTGCGCATGCACTGATGACGTGGCTGTTCGGGCACTGATCACGTGTTTATCAGGCAGTGATCAGTGACTGACAGGCGCTGATCAGGGGACTGTGCACGCACTGATCAGGTGGCTGATCAGGAACTGACCACCTGACCGCGCATGCAGTGATCACGTGGCTGGTCGTTCACTGATCACGTGTTTATCATACGGTGATCACGTGACTGAGAGGCGCTGATCACGTGACTGTGCCGTCAGTGATCACGTGGCTGAGCAGGCACTGATATCGTGACTGAGCATGCACTGATCATGTGCCGGGAGCCGGGGAGGCATTCCACTCTGGACAAAGGTCATGAGGAAGGAGGCTCGGCATACGCAAATGCGGGATCGAGCCTCAGGAGTCCACCCGGATATTCTCGAGCATCTCCCCCCCAAAAACCGGAGTCTGCCTACTGTATTGCTTTGTGCTCTCACCTCTGATTTCACTGGGGGCTGTCCCCCACCACCATCTCGCTCTCTCTGTCAAAGAGTTAACTTACAGCTCCAATTCATAAAGTTCCTTGTCATTCTTCCCTTTAACTTCCAGCTGAGTCTCCATCTGGAGCGCGGAACCCACCACGCTTACTAATTATGCCTGGGCTGCTAAGACCCACTCGAGAAGGTGTCTAGGGTGAGGCACCTTTCGCTATTCGAGAGGGCGCCTGCGGCCTACGTAAGTGGTGCAAACTTCTTGTCTTGAAGTTTGATTGGTCTTCCGCGTAAACCAAGCTACTCAGTCTCTTTTCTCCACCGAATTTTCCTACTGAGCTCTCCTCATACTATTATTCTTGACATCTCTGATTAGCATATAAATAGTCGCCTAGGCCATCTCTCCTTCGAATACCCTGGATCAGTTGGGGCTGGTCCCCGGCAGGTGGCGACCGAACAGGGACCTCAGGAGGCAATACTCAAAGAGCTGAGCAGACACGAACCACGCAATCAGCAGGCAATAAGCATGGAGCTCAGCAGTGACGAATCATGCTGCTCAACTGGCAATAATCAAGCACGTGACCAGGCAGGAATCACGCAGCTCAGCTGGCAATTGTCAAGCAGATGAGCCGGCAGGAATCACGCAGCTCAGCAGGCCCTGATCACGTGACTCTGCAGGCACTGATCACGTGGCTGATCAAGTCCAGATCACGTGACTGAGCATGCACTGATCACGTGGCTATCATGCACTGATGACGTGACTGCGCATGCACTGATGACGTGGCTGATCGGGCACTGATCACATGGCTCATCATGCACTGATCACGTGTTTATCAGGCAATGATCAGTGACTGACAGGCGCTGATCATGGGACTGTGCACGCACTGATCACGTGGCTATCATGCACTGATCACGTGACTGCGCATGCACTGATGACGTGGCTGTTCGGGCACTGATCACGTGTTTATCAGGCAGTGATCAGTGACTGACAGGCGCTGATCAGGGGACTGTGCACGCACTGATCAGGTGGCTGATCAGGAACTGACCACCTGACCGCGCATGCAGTGATCACGTGGCTGGTCGTTCACTGATCACGTGTTTATCATACGGTGATCACGTGACTGAGAGGCGCTGATCACGTGACTGTGCCGTCAGTGATCACGTGGCTGAGCAGGCACTGATATCGTGACTGAGCATGCACTGATCATGTGCCGGGAGCCGGGGAGGCATTCCACTCTGGACAAAGGTCATGAGGAAGGAGGCTCGGCATACGCAAATGCGGGATCGAGCCTCAGGAGTCCACCCGGATATTCTCGAGCATCTCCCCCCAAAACCGGAGTCTGCCTACTGTATTGCTTTGTGCTCTCACCTCTGATTTCACTGGGGGCTGTCCCCCACCACCATCTCGCTCTCTCTGTCAAAGAGTTAACTTACAGCTCCAATTCATAAAGTTCCTTGTCATTCTTCCCTTTAACTTCCAGCTGAGTCTCCATCTGGAGCGCGGAACCCACCACGCTTACTAATTATGCCTGGGCTGCTAAGACCCACTCGAGAAGGTGTCTAGGGTGAGGCACCTTTCGCTATTCGAGAGGGCGCCTGCGGCCTACGTAAGTGGTGCAAACTTCTTGTCTTGAAGTTTGATTGGTCTTCCGCGTAAACCAAGCTACTCAGTCTCTTTTCTCCACCGAATTTTCCTACTGAGCTCTCCTCATACTATTATTCTTGACATCTCTGATTAGCATATAAATAGTCGCCTAGGCCATCTCTCCTTCGAATACCCTGGATCAGTTGGGGCTGGTCCCCGGCAGGTGGCGACCGAACAGGGACCTCAGGAGGCAATACTCAAAGAGCTGAGCAGACACGAACCACGCAATCAGCAGGCAATAAGCATGGAGCTCAGCAGTGACGAATCATGCTGCTCAACTGGCAATAATCAAGCACGTGACCAGGCAGGAATCACGCAGCTCAGCTGGCAATTGTCAAGCAGATGAGCCGACAGGAATCACGCAGCTCAGCTGGCAATTGTCATGCAGATGAGCCGGCAGGAATCACGCAGCTCAGCAGGCCCTGATCACGTGACTCTGCAGGCACTGATCACGTGGCTGATCAAGTCCAGATCACGTGACTGAGCATGCACTGATCACGTGGCTATCATGCACTGATGACGTGACTGCGCATGCACTGATGACGTGGCTGATCGGGCACTGATCACATGGCTCATCATGCACTGATCACGTGTTTATCAGGCAATGATCAGTGACTGACAGGCGCTGATCATGGGACTGTGCACGCACTGATCACGTGGCTATCATGCACTGATCACGTGACTGCGCATGCACTGATGACGTGGCTGTTCGGGCACTGATCACGTGTTTATCAGGCAGTGATCAGTGACTGACAGGCGCTGATCAGGGGACTGTGCACGCACTGATCAGGTGGCTGATCAGGAACTGACCACCTGACCGCGCATGCAGTGATCACGTGGCTGGTCGTTCACTGATCACGTGTTTATCATACGGTGATCACGTGACTGAGAGGCGCTGATCACGTGACTGTGCCGTCAGTGATCACGTGGCTGAGCAGGCACTGATATCGTGACTGAGCATGCACTGATCATGTGCCGGGAGCCGGGGAGGCATTCCACTCTGGACAAAGGTCATGAGGAAGGAGGCTCGGCATACGCAAATGCGGGATCGAGCCTCAGGAGTCCACCCGGATATTCTCGAGCATCTCCCCCCAAAAACCGGAGTCTGCCTACTGTATTGCTTTGTGCTCTCACCTCTGATTTCACTGGGGGCTGTCCCCCACCACCATCTCGCTCTCTCTGTCAAAGAGTTAACTTACAGCTCCAATTCATAAAGTTCCTTGTCATTCTTCCCTTTAACTTCCAGCTGAGTCTCCATCTGGAGCGCGGAACCCACCACGCTTACTAATTATGCCTGGGCTGCTAAGACCCACTCGAGAAGGTGTCTAGGGTGAGGCACCTTTCGCTATTCGAGAGGGCGCCTGCGGCCTACGTAAGTGGTGCAAACTTCTTGTCTTGAAGTTTGATTGGTCTTCCGCGTAAACCAAGCTACTCAGTCTCTTTTCTCCACCGAATTTTCCTACTGAGCTCTCCTCATACTATTATTCTTGACATCTCTGATTAGCATATAAATAGTCGCCTAGGCCATCTCTCCTTCGAATACCCTGGATCAGTTGGGGCTGGTCCCCGGCAGGTGGCGACCGAACAGGGACCTCAGGAGGCAATACTCAAAGAGCTGAGCAGACACGAACCACGCAATCAGCAGGCAATAAGCATGGAGCTCAGCAGTGACGAATCATGCTGCTCAACTGGCAATAATCAAGCACGTGACCAGGCAGGAATCACGCAGCTCAGCTGGCAATTGTCAAGCAGATGAGCCGGCAGGAATCACGCAGCTCAGCAGGCCCTGATCACGTGACTCTGCAGGCACTGATCACGTGGCTGATCAAGTCCAGATCACGTGACTGAGCATGCACTGATCACGTGGCTATCATGCACTGATGACGTGACTGCGCATGCACTGATGACGTGGCTGATCGGGCACTGATCACATGGCTCATCATGCACTGATCACGTGTTTATCAGGCAATGATCAGTGACTGACAGGCGCTGATCATGGGACTGTGCACGCACTGATCACGTGGCTATCATGCACTGATCACGTGACTGCGCATGCACTGATGACGTGGCTGTTCGGGCACTGATCACGTGTTTATCAGGCAGTGATCAGTGACTGACAGGCGCTGATCAGGGGACTGTGCACGCACTGATCAGGTGGCTGATCAGGAACTGACCACCTGACCGCGCATGCAGTGATCACGTGGCTGGTCGTTCACTGATCACGTGTTTATCATACGGTGATCACGTGACTGAGAGGCGCTGATCACGTGACTGTGCCGTCAGTGATCACGTGGCTGAGCAGGCACTGATATCGTGACTGAGCATGCACTGATCATGTGCCGGGAGCCGGGGAGGCATTCCACTCTGGACAAAGGTCATGAGGAAGGAGGCTCGGCATACGCAAATGCGGGATCGAGCCTCAGGAGTCCACCCGGATATTCTCGAGCATCCCCCCAAAAACCGGAGTCTGCCTACTGTATTGCTTTGTGCTCTCACCTCTGATTTCACTGGGGGCTGTCCCCCACCACCATCTCGCTCTCTCTGTCAAAGAGTTAACTTACAGCTCCAATTCATAAAGTTCCTTGTCATTCTTCCCTTTAACTTCCAGCTGAGTCTCCATCTGGAGCGCGGAACCCACCACGCTTACTAATTATGCCTGGGCTGCTAAGACCCACTCGAGAAGGTGTCTAGGGTGAGGCACCTTTCGCTATTCGAGAGGGCGCCTGCGGCCTACGTAAGTGGTGCAAACTTCTTGTCTTGAAGTTTGATTGGTCTTCCGCGTAAACCAAGCTACTCAGTCTCTTTTCTCCACCGAATTTTCCTACTGAGCTCTCCTCATACTATTATTCTTGACATCTCTGATTAGCATATAAATAGTCGCCTAGGCCATCTCTCCTTCGAATACCCTGGATCAGTTGGGGCTGGTCCCCGGCAGGTGGCGACCGAACAGGGACCTCAGGAGGCAATACTCAAAGAGCTGAGCAGACACGAACCACGCAATCAGCAGGCAATAAGCATGGAGCTCAGCAGTGACGAATCATGCTGCTCAACTGGCAATAATCAAGCACGTGACCAGGCAGGAATCACGCAGCTCAGCTGGCAATTGTCAAGCAGATGAGCCGGCAGGAATCACGCAGCTCAGCAGGCCCTGATCACGTGACTCTGCAGGCACTGATCACGTGGCTGATCAAGTCCAGATCACGTGACTGAGCATGCACTGATCACGTGGCTATCATGCACTGATGACGTGACTGCGCATGCACTGATGACGTGGCTGATCGGGCACTGATCACATGGCTCATCATGCACTGATCACGTGTTTATCAGGCAATGATCAGTGACTGACAGGCGCTGATCATGGGACTGTGCACGCACTGATCACGTGGCTATCATGCACTGATCACGTGACTGCGCATGCACTGATGACGTGGCTGTTCGGGCACTGATCACGTGTTTATCAGGCAGTGATCAGTGACTGACAGGCGCTGATCAGGGGACTGTGCACGCACTGATCAGGTGGCTGATCAGGAACTGACCACCTGACCGCGCATGCAGTGATCACGTGGCTGGTCGTTCACTGATCACGTGTTTATCATACGGTGATCACGTGACTGAGAGGCGCTGATCACGTGACTGTGCCGTCAGTGATCACGTGGCTGAGCAGGCACTGATATCGTGACTGAGCATGCACTGATCATGTGCCGGGAGCCGGGGAGGCATTCCACTCTGGACAAAGGTCATGAGGAAGGAGGCTCGGCATACGCAAATGCGGGATCGAGCCTCAGGAGTCCACCCGGATATTCTCGAGCATCTCCCCCCCAAAAACCGGAGTCTGCCTACTGTATTGCTTTGTGCTCTCACCTCTGATTTCACTGGGGGCTGTCCCCCACCACCATCTCGCTCTCTCTGTCAAAGAGTTAACTTACAGCTCCAATTCATAAAGTTCCTTGTCATTCTTCCCTTTAACTTCCAGCTGAGTCTCCATCTGGAGCGCGGAACCCACCACGCTTACTAATTATGCCTGGGCTGCTAAGACCCACTCGAGAAGGTGTCTAGGGTGAGGCACCTTTCGCTATTCGAGAGGGCGCCTGCGGCCTACGTAAGTGGTGCAAACTTCTTGTCTTGAAGTTTGATTGGTCTTCCGCGTAAACCAAGCTACTCAGTCTCTTTCTCCACCGAATTTTCCTACTGAGCTCTCCTCATACTATTATTCTTGACATCTCTGATTAGCATATAAATAGTCGCCTAGGCCATCTCTCCTTCGAATACCCTGGATCAGTTGGGGCTGGTCCCCGGCAGGTGGCGACCGAACAGGGACCTCAGGAGGCAATACTCAAAGAGCTGAGCAGACACGAACCACGCAATCAGCAGGCAATAAGCATGGAGCTCAGCAGTGACGAATCATGCTGCTCAACTGGCAATAATCAAGCACGTGACCAGGCAGGAATCACGCAGCTCAGCTGGCAATTGTCAAGCAGATGAGCCGACAGGAATCACGCAGCTCAGCAGGCCCTGATCACGTGACTCTGCAGGCACTGATCACGTGGCTGATCAAGTCCAGATCACGTGACTGAGCATGCACTGATCACGTGGCTATCATGCACTGATGACGTGACTGCGCATGCACTGATGACGTGGCTGATCGGGCACTGATCACATGGCTCATCATGCACTGATCACGTGTTTATCAGGCAATGATCAGTGACTGACAGGCGCTGATCATGGGACTGTGCACGCACTGATCACGTGGCTATCATGCACTGATCACGTGACTGCGCATGCACTGATGACGTGGCTGTTCGGGCACTGATCACGTGTTTATCAGGCAGTGATCAGTGACTGACAGGCGCTGATCAGGGGACTGTGCACGCACTGATCAGGTGGCTGATCAGGAACTGACCACCTGACCGCGCATGCAGTGATCACGTGGCTGGTCGTTCACTGATCACGTGTTTATCATACGGTGATCACGTGACTGAGAGGCGCTGATCACGTGACTGTGCCGTCAGTGATCACGTGGCTGAGCAGGCACTGATATCGTGACTGAGCATGCACTGATCATGTGCCGGGAGCCGGGGAGGCATTCCACTCTGGACAAAGGTCATGAGGAAGGAGGCTCGGCATACGCAAATGCGGGATCGAGCCTCAGGAGTCCACCCGGATATTCTCGAGCATCTCCCCCCAAAAACCGGAGTCTGCCTACTGTATTGCTTTGTGCTCTCACCTCTGATTTCACTGGGGGCTGTCCCCCACCACCATCTCGCTCTCTCTGTCAAAGAGTTAACTTACAGCTCCAATTCATAAAGTTCCTTGTCATTCTTCCCTTTAACTTCCAGCTGAGTCTCCATCTGGAGCGCGGAACCCACCACGCTTACTAATTATGCCTGGGCTGCTAAGACCCACTCGAGAAGGTGTCTAGGGTGAGGCACCTTTCGCTATTCGAGAGGGCGCCTGCGGCCTACGTAAGTGGTGCAAACTTCTTGTCTTGAAGTTTGATTGGTCTTCCGCGTAAACCAAGCTACTCAGTCTCTTTTCTCCACCGAATTTTCCTACTGAGCTCTCCTCATACTATTATTCTTGACATCTCTGATTAGCATATAAATAGTCGCCTAGGCCATCTCTCCTTCGAATACCCTGGATCAGTTGGGGCTGGTCCCCGGCAGGTGGCGACCGAACAGGGACCTCAGGAGGCAATACTCAAAGAGCTGAGCAGACACGAACCACGCAATCAGCAGGCAATAAGCATGGAGCTCAGCAGTGACGAATCATGCTGCTCAACTGGCAATAATCAAGCACGTGACCAGGCAGGAATCACGCAGCTCAGCTGGCAATTGTCAAGCAGATGAGCCGGCAGGAATCACGCAGCTCAGCAGGCCCTGATCACGTGACTCTGCAGGCACTGATCACGTGGCTGATCAAGTCCAGATCACGTGACTGAGCATGCACTGATCACGTGGCTATCATGCACTGATGACGTGACTGCGCATGCACTGATGACGTGGCTGATCGGGCACTGATCACATGGCTCATCATGCACTGATCACGTGTTTATCAGGCAATGATCAGTGACTGACAGGCGCTGATCATGGGACTGTGCACGCACTGATCACGTGGCTATCATGCACTGATCACGTGACTGCGCATGCACTGATGACGTGGCTGTTCGGGCACTGATCACGTGTTTATCAGGCAGTGATCAGTGACTGACAGGCGCTGATCAGGGACTGTGCACGCACTGATCAGGTGGCTGATCAGGAACTGACCACCTGACCGCGCATGCAGTGATCACGTGGCTGGTCGTTCACTGATCACGTGTTTATCATACGGTGATCACGTGACTGAGAGGCGCTGATCACGTGACTGTGCCGTCAGTGATCACGTGGCTGAGCAGGCACTGATATCGTGACTGAGCATGCACTGATCATGTGCCGGGAGCCGGGGAGGCATTCCACTCTGGACAAAGGTCATGAGGAAGGAGGCTCGGCATACGCAAATGCGGGATCGAGCCTCAGGAGTCCACCCGGATATTCTCGAGCATCTCCCCCAAAAAACCGGAGTCTGCCTACTGTATTGCTTTGTGCTCTCACCTCTGATTTCACTGGGGGCTGTCCCCCACCACCATCTCGCTCTCTCTGTCAAAGAGTTAACTTACAGCTCCAATTCATAAAGTTCCTTGTCATTCTTCCCTTTAACTTCCAGCTGAGTCTCCATCTGGAGCGCGGAACCCACCACGCTTACTAATTATGCCTGGGCTGCTAAGACCCACTCGAGAAGGTGTCTAGGGTGAGGCACCTTTCGCTATTCGAGAGGGCGCCTGCGGCCTACGTAAGTGGTGCAAACTTCTTGTCTTGAAGTTTGATTGGTCTTCCGCGTAAACCAAGCTACTCAGTCTCTTTTCTCCACCGAATTTTCCTACTGAGCTCTCCTCATACTATTATTCTTGACATCTCTGATTAGCATATAAATAGTCGCCTAGGCCATCTCTCCTTCGAATACCCTGGATCAGTTGGGGCTGGTCCCCGGCAGGTGGCGACCGAACAGGGACCTCAGGAGGCAATACTCAAAGAGCTGAGCAGACACGAACCACGCAATCAGCAGGCAATAAGCATGGAGCTCAGCAGTGACGAATCATGCTGCTCAACTGGCAATAATCAAGCACGTGACCAGGCAGGAATCACGCAGCTCAGCTGGCAATTGTCAAGCAGATGAGCCGACAGGAATCACGCAGCTCAGCTGGCAATTGTCATGCAGATGAGCCGGCAGGAATCACGCAGCTCAGCAGGCCCTGATCACGTGACTCTGCAGGCACTGATCACGTGGCTGATCAAGTCCAGATCACGTGACTGAGCATGCACTGATCACGTGGCTATCATGCACTGATGACGTGGCTGATCGGGCACTGATCACATGGCTCATCATGCACTGATCACGTGTTTATCAGGCAATGATCAGTGACTGACAGGCGCTGATCATGGGACTGTGCACGCACTGATCACGTGGCTATCATGCACTGATCACGTGACTGCGCATGCACTGATGACGTGGCTGTTCGGGCACTGATCACGTGTTTATCAGGCAGTGATCAGTGACTGACAGGCGCTGATCAGGGACTGTGCACGCACTGATCAGGTGGCTGATCAGGAACTGACCACCTGACCGCGCATGCAGTGATCACGTGGCTGGTCGTTCACTGATCACGTGTTTATCATACGGTGATCACGTGACTGAGAGGCGCTGATCACGTGACTGTGCCGTCAGTGATCACGTGGCTGAGCAGGCACTGATATCGTGACTGAGCATGCACTGATCATGTGCCGGGAGCCGGGGAGGCATTCCACTCTGGACAAAGGTCATGAGGAAGGAGGCTCGGCATACGCAAATGCGGGATCGAGCCTCAGGAGTCCACCCGGATATTCTCGAGCATCTCCCCCCAAAAAAACCGGAGTCTGCCTACTGTATTGCTTTGTGCTCTCACCTCTGATTTCACTGGGGCTGTCCCCCACCACCATCTCGCTCTCTCTGTCAAAGAGTTAACTTACAGCTCCAATTCATAAAGTTCCTTGTCATTCTTCCCTTTAACTTCCAGCTGAGTCTCCATCTGGAGCGCGGAACCCACCACGCTTACTAATTATGCCTGGGCTGCTAAGACCCACTCGAGAAGGTGTCTAGGGTGAGGCACCTTTCGCTATTCGAGAGGGCGCCTGCGGCCTACGTAAGTGGTGCAAACTTCTTGTCTTGAAGTTTGATTGGTCTTCCGCGTAAACCAAGCTACTCAGTCTCTTTCTCCACCGAATTTTCCTACTGAGCTCTCCTCATACTATTATTCTTGACATCTCTGATTAGCATATAAATAGTCGCCTAGGCCATCTCTCCTTCGAATACCCTGGATCAGTTGGGGCTGGTCCCCGGCAGGTGGCGACCGAACAGGGACCTCAGGAGGCAATACTCAAAGAGCTGAGCAGACACGAACCACGCAATCAGCAGGCAATAAGCATGGAGCTCAGCAGTGACGAATCATGCTGCTCAACTGGCAATAATCAAGCACGTGACCAGGCAGGAATCACGCAGCTCAGCTGGCAATTGTCAAGCAGATGAGCCGGCAGGAATCACGCAGCTCAGCAGGCCCTGATCACGTGACTCTGCAGGCACTGATCACGTGGCTGATCAAGTCCAGATCACGTGACTGAGCATGCACTGATCACGTGGCTATCATGCACTGATGACGTGACTGCGCATGCACTGATGACGTGGCTGATCGGGCACTGATCACATGGCTCATCATGCACTGATCACGTGTTTATCAGGCAATGATCAGTGACTGACAGGCGCTGATCATGGGACTGTGCACGCACTGATCACGTGGCTATCATGCACTGATCACGTGACTGCGCATGCACTGATGACGTGGCTGTTCGGGCACTGATCACGTGTTTATCAGGCAGTGATCAGTGACTGACAGGCGCTGATCAGGGACTGTGCACGCACTGATCAGGTGGCTGATCAGGAACTGACCACCTGACCGCGCATGCAGTGATCACGTGGCTGGTCGTTCACTGATCACGTGTTTATCATACGGTGATCACGTGACTGAGAGGCGCTGATCACGTGACTGTGCCGTCAGTGATCACGTGGCTGAGCAGGCACTGATATCGTGACTGAGCATGCACTGATCATGTGCCGGGAGCCGGGGAGGCATTCCACTCTGGACAAAGGTCATGAGGAAGGAGGCTCGGCATACGCAAATGCGGGATCGAGCCTCAGGAGTCCACCCGGATGTTCTCGAGCATCTCCCCCCAAAAAACCGGAGTCTGCCTACTGTATTGCTTTGTGCTCTCACCTCTGATTTCACTGGGGGCTGTCCCCCACCACCATCTCGCTCTCTCTGTCAAAGAGTTAACTTACAGCTCCAATTCATAAAGTTCCTTGTCATTCTTCCCTTTAACTTCCAGCTGAGTCTCCATCTGGAGCGCGGAACCCACCACGCTTACTAATTATGCCTGGGCTGCTAAGACCCACTCGAGAAGGTGTCTAGGGTGAGGCACCTTTCGCTATTCGAGAGGGCGCCTGCGGCCTACGTAAGTGGTGCAAACTTCTTGTCTTGAAGTTTGATTGGTCTTCCGCGTAAACCAAGCTACTCAGTCTCTTTTCTCCACCGAATTTTCCTACTGAGCTCTCCTCATACTATTATTCTTGACATCTCTGATTAGCATATAAATAGTCGCCTAGGCCATCTCTCCTTCGAATACCCTGGATCAGTTGGGGCTGGTCCCCGGCAGGTGGCGACCGAACAGGGACCTCAGGAGGCAATACTCAAAGAGCTGAGCAGACACGAACCACGCAATCAGCAGGCAATAAGCATGGAGCTCAGCAGTGACGAATCATGCTGCTCAACTGGCAATAATCAAGCACGTGACCAGGCAGGAATCACGCAGCTCAGCTGGCAATTGTCAAGCAGATGAGCCGGCAGGAATCACGCAGCTCAGCAGGCCCTGATCACGTGACTCTGCAGGCACTGATCACGTGGCTGATCAAGTCCAGATCACGTGACTGAGCATGCACTGATCACGTGGCTATCATGCACTGATGACGTGACTGCGCATGCACTGATGACGTGGCTGATCGGGCACTGATCACATGGCTCATCATGCACTGATCACGTGTTTATCAGGCAATGATCAGTGACTGACAGGCGCTGATCATGGGACTGTGCACGCACTGATCACGTGGCTATCATGCACTGATCACGTGACTGCGCATGCACTGATGACGTGGCTGTTCGGGCACTGATCACGTGTTTATCAGGCAGTGATCAGTGACTGACAGGCGCTGATCAGGGACTGTGCACGCACTGATCAGGTGGCTGATCAGGAACTGACCACCTGACCGCGCATGCAGTGATCACGTGGCTGGTCGCTCACTGATCACGTGTTTATCATACGGTGATCACGTGACTGAGAGGCGCTGATCACGTGACTGTGCCGTCAGTGATCACGTGGCTGAGCAGGCACTGATATCGTGACTGAGCATGCACTGATCATGTGCCGGGAGCCGGGGAGGCATTCCACTCTGGACAAAGGTCATGAGGAAGGAGGCTCGGCATACGCAAATGCGGGATCGAGCCTCAGGAGTCCACCCGGATATTCTCGAGCATCTCCCCCAAAAAACCGGAGTCTGCCTACTGTATTGCTTTGTGCTCTCACCTCTGATTTCACTGGGGGCTGTCCCCCACCACCATCTCGCTCTCTCTGTCAAAGAGTTAACTTACAGCTCCAATTCATAAAGTTCCTTGTCATTCTTCCCTTTAACTTCCAGCTGAGTCTCCATCTGGAGCGCGGAACCCACCACGCTTACTAATTATGCCTGGGCTGCTAAGACCCACTCGAGAAGGTGTCTAGGGTGAGGCACCTTTCGCTATTCGAGAGGGCGCCTGCGGCCTACGTAAGTGGTGCAAACTTCTTGTCTTGAAGTTTGATTGGTCTTCCGCGTAAACCAAGCTACTCAGTCTCTTTTCTCCACCGAATTTTCCTACTGAGCTCTCCTCATACTATTATTCTTGACATCTCTGATTAGCATATAAATAGTCGCCTAGGCCATCTCTCCTTCGAATACCCTGGATCAGTTGGGGCTGGTCCCCGGCAGGTGGCGACCGAACAGGGACCTCAGGAGGCAATACTCAAAGAGCTGAGCAGACACGAACCACGCAATCAGCAGGCAATAAGCATGGAGCTCAGCAGTGACGAATCATGCTGCTCAACTGGCAATAATCAAGCACGTGACCAGGCAGGAATCACGCAGCTCAGCTGGCAATTGTCAAGCAGATGAGCCGACAGGAATCACGCAGCTCAGCTGGCAATTGTCATGCAGATGAGCCGGCAGGAATCACGCAGCTCAGCAGGCCCTGATCACGTGACTCTGCAGGCACTGATCACGTGGCTGATCAAGTCCAGATCACGTGACTGAGCATGCACTGATCACGTGGCTATCATGCACTGATGACGTGACTGCGCATGCACTGATGACGTGGCTGATCGGGCACTGATCACATGGCTCATCATGCACTGATCACGTGTTTATCAGGCAATGATCAGTGACTGACAGGCGCTGATCATGGGACTGTGCACGCACTGATCACGTGGCTATCATGCACTGATCACGTGACTGCGCATGCACTGATGACGTGGCTGTTCGGCACTGATCACGTGTTTATCAGGCAGTGATCAGTGACTGACAGGCGCTGATCAGGGGACTGTGCACGCACTGATCAGGTGGCTGATCAGGAACTGACCACCTGACCGCGCATGCAGTGATCACGTGGCTGGTCGCTCACTGATCACGTGTTTATCATACGGTGATCACGTGACTGAGAGGCGCTGATCACGTGACTGTGCCGTCAGTGATCACGTGGCTGAGCAGGCACTGATATCGTGACTGAGCATGCACTGATCATGTGCCGGGAGCCGGGGAGGCATTCCACTCTGGACAAAGGTCATGAGGAAGGAGGCTCGGCATACGCAAATGCGGGATCGAGCCTCAGGAGTCCACCCGGATATTCTCGAGCATCCCCCAAAACCAGAGTCTGCCTACTGTATTGCTTTGTGCTCTCACCTCTGATTTCACTGGGGGCTGTCCCCCACCACCATCTCGCTCTCTCTGTCAAAGAGTTAACTTACAGCTCCAATTCATAAAGTTCCTTGTCATTCTTCCCTTTAACTTCCAGCTGAGTCTCCATCTGGAGCGCGGAACCCACCACGCTTACTAATTATGCCTGGGCTGCTAAGACCCACTCGAGAAGGTGTCTAGGGTGAGGCACCTTTCGCTATTCGAGAGGGCGCCTGCGGCCTACGTAAGTGGTGCAAACTTCTTGTCTTGAAGTTTGATTGGTCTTCCGCGTAAACCAAGCTACTCAGTCTCTTTTCTCCACCGAATTTTCCTACTGAGCTCTCCTCATACTATTATTCTTGACATCTCTGATTAGCATATAAATAGTCGCCTAGGCCATCTCTCCTTCGAATACCCTGGATCAGTTGGGGCTGGTCCCCGGCAGGTGGCGACCGAACAGGGACCTCAGGAGGCAATACTCAAAGAGCTGAGCAGACACGAACCACGCAATCAGCAGGCAATAAGCATGGAGCTCAGCAGTGACGAATCATGCTGCTCAACTGGCAATAATCAAGCACGTGACCAGGCAGGAATCACGCAGCTCAGCTGGCAATTGTCAAGCAGATGAGCCGACAGGAATCACGCAGCTCAGCTGGCAATTGTCATGCAGATGAGCCGGCAGGAATCACGCAGCTCAGCAGGCCCTGATCACGTGACTCTGCAGGCACTGATCACGTGGCTGATCAAGTCCAGATCACGTGACTGAGCATGCACTGATCACGTGGCTATCATGCACTGATGACGTGACTGCGCATGCACTGATGACGTGGCTGATCGGGCACTGATCACATGGCTCATCATGCACTGATCACGTGTTTATCAGGCAATGATCAGTGACTGACAGGCGCTGATCATGGGACTGTGCACGCACTGATCACGTGGCTATCATGCACTGATCACGTGACTGCGCATGCACTGATGACGTGGCTGTTCGGGCACTGATCACGTGTTTATCAGGCAGTGATCAGTGACTGACAGGCGCTGATCAGGGGACTGTGCACGCACTGATCAGGTGGCTGATCAGGAACTGACCACCTGACTGCGCATGCAGTGATCACCTGGCTGGTCGTTCACTGATCACGTGTTTATCATACGGTGATCACGTGACTGAGAGGCGCTGATCACGTGACTGTGCCGTCAGTGATCACGTGGCTGAGCAGGCACTGATATCGTGACTGAGCATGCACTGATCATGTGCCGGGAGCCGGGAGGCATTCCACTCTGGACAAAGGTCATGAGGAAGGAGGCTCGGCATACGCAAATGCGGGATCGAGCCTCAGGAGTCCACCCGGATATTCTCGAGCATCTCCCCCCCAAAAAACCGGAGTCTGCCTACTGTATTGCTTTGTGCTCTCACCTCTGATTTCACTGGGGCTGTCCCCCACCACCATCTCGCTCTCTCTGTCAAAGAGTTAACTTACAGCTCCAATTCATAAAGTTCCTTGTCATTCTTCCCTTTAACTTCCAGCTGAGTCTCCATCTGGAGCGCGGAACCCACCACGCTTCCTAATTATGCCTGGGCTGCTAAGACCCACTCGAGAAGGTGTCTAGGGTGAGGTACCTTTCGCTATTTGAGAGGGCACCTGCGGCCTACGTAAGTGGTGCAAACTTCTTGTCTTGAAGTTTGATTGGTCTTCCGCGTAAACCAAGCTACTCAGTCTATATTCTCCACCGAATTTTCCTACTGAGCTCTCCTCATACTATTATTCTTGACATCTCTGATTAGCATATAAATAGTCGCCTAGGCCATCTCTCCTTCGAATACCCTGGATCAGTTGGGGCTGGTCCCCGGCAGGTGGCGACTGAACAGGGACCTCAGGAGGCGATACTCAAAGAGCTGAGCAGACACGAACCACGCAATCAGCAGGCAATAAGCATGGAGCTCAGCAGTGACGAATCATGCTGCTCAACTGGCACTAATCAAGCACGTGACCAGGCAGGAATCACGCAGCTCAGCTGGCAATTGTCAAGCAGATGAGCCGACAGGAATCACGCAGCTCAGCAGGCCCTGATCACGTGATTCTGCAGGCACTGATCACCTGGCTGATCAAGTACAGATCACGTGACTGAGCATGCACTGATCACGTGGCTATCATGCACTGATGACGTGACTGCGCATGCACTGATGACGTGGCTGATCAGGCACTGATCACATGGCTCATCATGCACTGATCACGTGTTAATCAGGCAATGATCAGTGACTGACAGGCGCTGATCATGGGACTGTGCACGCACTGATCACGTGGCTATCATGCACTGATCACGTGACTGCGCATGCACTGATGACGTGGCTGTTCGGGCACTGATCACGTGTTTATCAGGCAGTGATCAGTGACTGACAGGCGCTGATCAGGGGACTGTGCACGCACTGATCAGGTGGCTGATCAGGAACTGACCACCTGACTGCGCATGCAGTGATCACGTGGCTGGTCGTTCACTGATCACGTGTTTATCATACGGTGATCACGTGACTGAGAGGCGCTGATCACGTGACTGTGCCGTCAGTGATCACGTGGCTGAGCAGGCACTGATATCGTGACTGAGCATGCACTGATCATGTGCCGGGAGCCGGGGAGGCATTCCACTCTGGACAAAGGTCATGAGGAAGGAGGCTCGGCATAGGCAAATGCGGGATCGAGCCTCAGGAGTCCACCCGGATATTCTCGAGCATCTCCCCCCAAAAAACCGGAGTCTGCCTACTGTATTGCTTTGTGCTCTCACCTCTGATTTCACTGGGGGCTGTCCCCCACCACCATCTCGCTCTCTCTGTCAAAGAGTTAACTTACAGCTCCAATTCATAAAGTTCCTTGTCATTCTTCCCTTTAACTTCCAGCTGAGTCTCCATCTGAGCGCGGAACCCACCACGCTTACTAATTATGCCTGGGCTGCTAAGACCCACTCGAGAAGGTGTCTAGGGTGAGGCACCTTCGCTATTCGAGAGGCGCCTGCGGCCTACGTAAGTGGTGCAAACTTCTTGTCTTGAAGTTTGATTGGTCTTCCGCGTAAACCAAGCTACTCAGTCTCTTTTCTCCACCGAATTTTCCTACTGAGCTCTCCTCATACTATTATTCTTGACATCTCTGATTAGCATATAAATAGTCGCCTAGGCCATCTCTCCTTCGAATACCCTGGATCAGTTGGGGCTGGTCCCCGGCAGGTGGCGACCGAACAGGGACCTCAGGAGGCAATACTCAAAGAGCTGAGCAGACACGAACCACGCAATCAGCAGGCAATAAGCATGGAGCTCAGCAGTGACGAATCATGCTGCTCAACTGGCAATAATCAAGCACGTGACCAGGCAGGAATCACGCAGCTCAGCTGGCAATTGTCAAGCAGATGAGCCGGCAGGAATCACGCAGCTCAGCAGGCCCTGATCACGTGACTCTGCAGGCACTGATCACGTGGCTGATCAAGTCCAGATCACGTGACTGAGCATGCACTGATCACGTGGCTATCATGCACTGATGACGTGACTGCGCATGCACTGATGACGTGGCTGATCGGGCACTGATCACATGGCTCATCATGCACTGATCACGTGTTTATCAGGCAATGATCAGTGACTGACAGGCGCTGATCATGGGACTGTGCACGCACTGATCACGTGGCTATCATGCACTGATCACGTGACTGCGCATGCACTGATGACGTGGCTGTTCGGGCACTGATCACGTGTTTATCAGGCAGTGATCAGTGACTGACAGGTGCTGATCAGGGGACTGTGCACGCACTGATCAGGTGGCTGATCAGGAACTGACCACCTGACCGCGCATGCAGTGATCACGTGGCTGGTCGTTCACTGATCACGTGTTTATCATACGGTGATCACGCGACTGAGAGGCGCTGATCACGTGACTGTGCCGTCAGTGATCACGTGGCTGAGCAGGCACTGATATCGTGACTGAGCATGCACTGATCATGTGCCGGGAGCCGGGGAGGCATTCCACTCTGGACAAAGGTCATGAGGAAGGAGGCTCGGCATACGCAAATGCGGGATCGAGCCTCAGGAGTCCACCCGGATATTCTCGAGCATCTCCCCCAAAAAAACCGGAGTCTGCCTACTGTATTGCTTTGTGCTCTCACCTCTGATTTCACTGGGGGCTGTCCCCCACCACCATCTCGCTCTCTCTGTCAAAGAGTTAACTTACAGCTCCAATTCATAAAGTTCCTTGTCATTCTTCCCTTTAACTTCCAGCTGAGTCTCCATCTGGAGCGCGGAACCCACCACGCTTACTAATTATGCCTGGGCTGTTAAGACCCACTCGAGAAGGTGTCTAGGGTGAGGCACCTTTCGCTATTCGAGAGGGCGCCTGCGGCTCACGTAAGTGGTGCAAACTTCTTGTCTTGAAGTTTGATTGGTCTTCCGCGTAAACCAAGCTACTCAGTCTCTTTTCTCCACCGAATTTTCCTACTGAGCTCTCCTCATACTATTATTCTTGACATCTCTGATTAGCATATAAATAGTCGCCTAGGCCATCTCTCCTTCGAATACCCTGGATCAGTTGGGGCTGGTCCCCGGCAGGTGGCGAACGAACAGGGACCTCAGGAGGCAATACTCAAAGAGCTGAGCAGACACGAACCACACAATCAGCAGGCAATAAGCATGGAGCTCAGCAGTGACGAATCATGCTGCTCAACTGGCAATAATCAAGCACGTGACCAGGCAGGAATCACGCAGCTCAGCTGGCAATTGTCATGCAGATGAGCAGGCAGGAATCACGCAGCTCAGCAGGCCCTGGTCACGTGACTCTGCAGGCACTGATCACGTGGCTGATCAAGTCCAGATCACGTGACTGAGCATGCACTGATCACGTGGCTATCATGCACTGATGACGTGACTGTGCATGTACTGCTGACGTGCCTGTTCGGGCACTGATCACATGGCTCATCATGCACTGATCACGTGTTTATCAGGCAATGACCAGTGACTGACAGGCGCTGATCATGGGACTGTGCACGCACTGATCACGTGGCTATCATGCACTGATCACGTGACTGCGCATGCACTGATGACGTGGCTGTTCGGCACTGATCACGTGTTTATCAGGCAGTGATCAGTGACTGACAGGCGCTGATCAGGGGACTGTGCACGCACTGATCAGGTGGCTGATCAGGAACTGACCACCTGACTGCGCATGCAGTGATCACGTGGCTGGTCGCTCACTGATCACGTGTTTATCATACGGTGATCACGTGACTGAGAGGCGCTGATCACGTGACTGTGCCGTCAGTGATCACGTGGCTGAGCAGGCACTGATATCGTGACTGAGCATGCACTGATCATGTGCCGGGAGCCGGGGAGGCCTTCCACTCTGGACAAAGGTCATGAGGAAGGAGGCTCGGCATACGCAAATGCGGGATCGAGCCTCAGGAGTCCACCCGGATATTCTCGAGCATCTCCCCCCAAAAAACCGGAGTCTGCCTACTGTATTGCTTTGTGCTCTCACCTCTGATTTCACTGGGGGCTGTCCCCCACCACCATCTCGCTCTCTCTGTCAAAGAGTTAACTTACAGCTCCAATTCATAAAGTTCCTTGTCATTCTTCCCTTTAACTTCCAGCTGAGTCTCCATCTGGAGCGCGGAACCCACCACGCTTACTAATTATGCCTGGGCTGCTAAGACCCACTCGAGAAGGTGTCTAGGGTGAGGCACCTTTCGCTATTCGAGAGGGCGCCTGCGGCCTACGTAAGTGGTGCAAACTTCTTGTCTTGAAGTTTGATTGGTCTTCCGCGTAAACCAAGCTACTCAGTCTCTTTCTCCACCGAATTTTCCTACTGAGCTCTCCTCATACTATTATTCTTGACATCTCTGATTAGCATATAAATAGTCGCCTAGGCCATCTCTCCTTCGAATACCCTGGATCAGTTGGGGCTGGTCCCCGGCAGGTGGCGACCGAACAGGGACCTCAGGAGGCAATACTCAAAGAGCTGAGCAGACACGAACCACGCAATCAGCAGGCAATAAGCATGGAGCTCAGCAGTGACGAATCATGCTGCTCAACTGGCAATAATCAAGCACGTGACCAGGCAGGAATCACGCAGCTCAGCTGGCAATTGTCAAGCAGATGAGCCGACAGGAATCACGCAGCTCAGCTGGCAATTGTCATGCAGATGAGCCGGCAGGAATCACGCAGCTCAGCAGGCCCTGATCACGTGACTCTGCAGGCACTGATCACGTGGCTGATCAAGTCCAGATCACGTGACTGAGCATGCACTGATCACGTGGCTATCATGCACTGATGACGTGACTGCGCATGCACTGATGACGTGGCTGATCAGGCACTGATCACATGGCTCATCATGCACTGATCACGTGTTTATCAGGCAATGATCAGTGACTGACAGGCGCTGATCATGGGACTGTGCACGCACTGATCACGTGGCTATCATGCACTGATCACGTGACTGCGCATGCACTGATGACGTGGCTGTTCGGGCACTGATCACGTGTTTATCAGGCAGTGATCAGTGACTGACAGGCGCTGATCAGGGGACTGTGCACGCACTGATCAGGTGGCTGATCAGGAACTGACCACCTGACCGCGCATGCAGTGATCACGTGGCTGGTCGTTCACTGATCACGTGTTTATCATACGGTGATCACGTGACTGAGAGGCGCTGATCACGTGACTGTGCCGTCAGTGATCACGTGGCTGAGCATGCACTGATATCGTGACTGAGCATGCACTGATCATGTGCCGGAGCCGGGAGGCATTCCACTCTGGACAAAGGTCATGAGGAAGGAGGCTCGGCATACGCAAATGCGGGATCGAGCCTCAGGAGTCCACCCGGATATTCTCGAGCATCTCCCCCAAAAACCAGAGTCTGCCTACTGTATTGCTTTGTGCTCTCACCTCTGATTTCACTGGGGCTGTCCCCCACCACCATCTCGCTCTCTCTGTCAAAGAGTTAACTTACAGCTCCAATTCATAAAGTTCCTTGTCATTCTTCCCTTTAACTTCCAGCTGAGTCTCCATCTGGAGCGCGGAACCCACCACGCTTACTAATTATGCCTGGGCTGCTAAGACCCACTCGAGAAGGTGTCTAGGGTGAGGCACCTTTCGCTATTCGAGAGGGCGCCTGCGGCCTACGTAAGTGGTGCAAACTTCTTGTCTTGAAGTTTGATTGGTCTTCCGCGTAAACCAAGCTACTCAGTCTCTTTTCTCCACCGAATTTTCCTACTGAGCTCTCCTCATACTATTATTCTTGACATCTCTGATTAGCATATAAATAGTCGCCTAGGCCATCTCTCCTTCGAATACCCTGGATCAGTTGGGGCTGGTCCCCGGCAGGTGGCGACCGAACAGGGACCTCAGGAGGCGATACTCAAAGAGCTGAGCAGACACGAACCACGCAATCAGCAGGCAATAAGCATGGAGCTCAGCAGTGACGAATCATGCTGCTCAACTGGCACTAATCAAGCACGTGACCAGGCAGGAATCACGCAGCTCAGCTGGCAATTGTCAAGCAGATGAGCCGACAGGAATCACGCAGCTCAGCTGCCAATTGTCATGCAGATGAGCCGGCAGGAATCACGCAGCTCAGCTGGCAATTGTCATGCAGATGAGCCGCAGGAATCACGCAGCTCAGCAGGCCCTGATCACGTGACTCTGCAGGCACTGATCACGTGGCTGATCAAGTCCAGATCACGTGACTGAGCATGCACTGATCACGTGGCTATCATGCACTGATGACGTGACTGCGCATGCACTGATGACGTGGCTGATCAGGCACTGATCACATGGCTCATCATGCACTGATCACGTGTTTATCAGGCAATGATCAGTGACTGACAGGCGCTGATCATGGGACTGTGCACGCACTGATCACGTGGCTATCATGCACTGATCACGTGACTGCGCATGCACTGATGACGTGGCTGTTCGGGCACTGATCACGTGTTTATCAGGCAGTGATCAGTGACTGACAGGCGCTGATCAGGGACTGTGCACGCACTGATCAGGTGGCTGATCAGGAACTGACCACCTGACCGCGCATGCAGTGATCACGTGGCTGGTTGTTCACTGATCACGTGTTTATCATACGGTGATCACGTGACTGAGAGGCGCTGATCACGTGACTGTGCCGTCAGTGATCACGTGGCTGAGCAGGCACTGATATCGTGACTGAGCATGCACTGATCATGTGCCGGGAGCCGGGGAGGCCTTCCACTCTGGACAAAGGTCATGAGGAAGGAGGCTCGGCATACGCAAATGCGGGATCGAGCCTCAGGAGTCCACCCGGATATTCTCGAGCATCTCCCCCCAAAAACCGGAGTCTGCCTACTGTATTGCTTTGTGCTCTCACCTCTGATTTCACTGGGGGCTGTCCCCCACCACCATCTCGCTCTCTCTGTCAAAGAGTTAACTTACAGCTCCAATTCATAAAGTTCCTTGTCATTCTTCCCTTTAACTTCCAGCTGAGTCTCCATCTGGAGCGCGGAACCCACCACGCTTACTAATTATGCCTGGGCTGCTAAGACCCACTCGAGAAGGTGTCTAGGGTGAGGCACCTTCGCTATTCGAGAGGGCGCCTGCGGCCTACGTAAGTGGTGCAAACTTCTTGTCTTGAAGTTTGATTGGTCTTCCGCGTAAACCAAGCTACTCAGTCTCTTTTCTCCACCGAATTTTCCTACTGAGCTCTCCTCATACTATTATTCTTGACATCTCTGATTAGCATATAAATAGTCGCCTAGGCCATCTCTCCTTCGAATACCCTGGATCAGTTGGGGCTGGTCCCCGGCAGGTGGCGACCGAACAGGGACCTCAGGAGGCGATACTCAAAGAGCTGAGCAGACACGAACCACGCAATCAGCAGGCACTAAGCATGGAGCTCAGCAGTGACGAATCATGCTGCTCAACTGGCAATAATCAAGCACGTGACCAGGCAGGAATCACGCAGCTCAGCTGGCAATTGTCAAGCAGATGAGCCGACAGGAATCACGCAGCTCAGCAGGCCCTGATCACGTGACTCTGCAGGCACTGATCACGTGGCTGATCAAGTCCAGATCACGTGACTGAGCATGCACTGATCACGTGGCTATCATGCACTGATGACGTGACTGCGCATGCACTGATGACGTGGCTGATCAGGCACTGATCACATGGCTCATCATGCACTGATCACGTGTTTATCAGGCAATGATCAGTGACTGACAGGCGCTGATCATGGGACTGTGCACGCACTGATCACGTGGCTATCATGCACTGATCACGTGACTGCGCATGCACTGATGACGTGGCTGTTCGGGCACTGATCACGTGTTTATCAGGCAGTGATCAGTGACTGACAGGCGCTGATCAGGGGACTGTGCACGCACTGATCAGGTGGCTGATCAGGAACTGACCACCTGACCGCGCATGCAGTGATCACGTGGCTGGTCGTTCACTGATCACGTGTTTATCATACGGTGATCACGTGACTGAGAGGCGCTGATCACGTGACTGTGCCGTCAGTGATCACGTGGCTGAGCAGGCACTGATATCGTGACTGAGCATGCACTGATCATGTGCCGGGAGCCGGGGAGGCATTCCACTCTGGACAAAGGTCATGAGGAAGGAGGCTCGGCATACGCAAATGCGGGATCGAGCCTCAGGAGTCCACCCGGATATTCTCGAGCATCTCCCCCCCAAAAAAACCGGAGTCTGCCTACTGTATTGCTTTGTGCTCTCACCTCTGATTTCACTGGGGGCTGTCCCCCACCACCATCTCGCTCTCTCTGTCAAAGAGTTAACTTACAGCTCCAATTCATAAAGTTCCTTGTCATTCTTCCCTTTAACTTCCAGCTGAGTCTCCATCTGGAGCGCGGAACCCACCACGCTTACTAATTATGCCTGGGCTGCTAAGACCCACTCGAGAAGGTGTCTAGGGTGAGGCACCTTTCGCTATTCGAGAGGGCGCCTGCGGCCTACGTAAGTGGTGCAAACTTCTTGTCTTGAAGTTTGATTGGTCTTCCGCGTAAACCAAGCTACTCAGTCTCTTTCTCCACCGAATTTTCCTACTGAGCTCTCCTCATACTATTATTCTTGACATCTCTGATTAGCATATAAATAGTCGCCTAGGCCATCTCTCCTTCGAATACCCTGGATCAGTTGGGGCTGGTCCCCGGCAGGTGGCGACCGAACAGGGACCTCAGGAGGCAATACTCAAAGAGCTGAGCAGACACGAACCACGCAATCAGCAGGCAATAAGCATGGAGCTCAGCAGTGACGAATCATGCTGCTCAACTGGCAATAATCAAGCACGTGACCAGGCAGGAATCACGCAGCTCAGCTGGCAATTGTCAAGCAGATGAGCCGACAGGAATCACGCAGCTCAGATGGCATGCAGATGAGCCGGCAGGAATCACGCAGCTCAGCAGGCCCTGATCACGTGACTCTGCAGGCACTGACCACGTGGCTGATCAAGTCCAGATCACGTGACTGAGCATGCACTGATCACGTGGCTATCATGCACTGATGACGTGACTGCGCATGCACTGATGACGTGGCTGATCGGGCACTGATCACATGGCTCATCATGCACTGATCACGTGTTTATCAGGCAATGATCAGTGACTGACAGGCGCTGATCATGGGACTGTGCACGCACTGATCACGTGGCTATCATGCACTGATCACGTGACTGCGCATGCACTGATGACGTGGCTGTTCGGGCACTGATCACGTGTTTATCAGGCAGTGATCAGTGACTGACAGGCGCTGATCAGGGACTGTGCACGCACTGATCAGGTGGCTGATCAGGAACTGACCACCTGACCGCGCATGCAGTGATCACGTGGCTGGTCGTTCACTGATCACGTGTTTATCATACGGTGATCACGTGACTGAGAGGCGCCGATCACGTGACTGTGCCGTCAGTGATCACGTGGCTGAGCAGGCACTGATATCGTGACTGAGCATGCACTGATCATGTGCCGGGAGCCGGGGAGGCATTCCACTCTGGACAAAGGTCATGAGGAAGGAGGCTCGGCATACGCAAATGCGGGATCGAGCCTCAGGAGTCCACCCGGATATTCTCGAGCATCTCCCCCAAAAAACCGGAGTCTGCCTACTGTATTGCTTTGTGCTCTCACCTCTGATTTCACTGGGGGCTGTCCCCCACCACCATCTCTCTCTCTGTCAAAGAGGTAACTTACAGCTCCAATTCATAAAGTTCCTTGTCATTCTTCCCTTTAACTTCCAGCTGAGTCTCCATCTGGAGCGCGGAACCCACCACGCTTACTAATTATGCCTGGGCTGCTAAGACCCACTCGAGAAGGTGTCTAGGGTGAGGCACCTTTCGCTATTCGAGAGGGCGCCTGCGGCCTACGTAAGTGGTGCAAACTTCTTGTCTTGAAGTTTGATTGGTCTTCCGCGTAAACCAAGCTACTCAGTCTCTTTTCTCCACCGAATTTTCCTACTGAGCTCTCCTCATACTATTATTCTTGACATCTCTGATTAGCATATAAATAGTCGCCTAGGCCATCTCTCCTTCGAATACCCTGGATCAGTTGGGGCTGGTCCCCGGCAGGTGGCGACCGAACAGGGACCTCAGGAGGCAATACTCAAAGAGCTGAGCAGACACGAACCACGCAATCAGCAGGCAATAAGCATGGAGCTCAGCAGTGACGAATCATGCTGCTCAACTGGCAATAATCAAGCACGTGACCAGGCAGGAATCACGCAGCTCAGCTGGCAATTGTCAAGCAGATGAGCCGACAGGAATCACGCAGCTCAGATGGCAATTGTCATGCAGATGAGCCGGCAGGAATCACGCAGCTCAGCAGGCCCTGATCACGTGACTCTGCAGGCACTGATCACGTGGCTGATCAAGTCCAGATCACGTGACTGAGCATGCACTGATCACGTGGCTATCATGCACTGATGACGTGACTGCGCATGCACTGATGACGTGGCTGATCGGCACTGATCACATGGCTCATCATGCACTGATCACGTGTTTATCAGGCAATGATCAGTGACTGACAGGCGCTGATCATGGGACTGTGCACGCACTGATCACGTGGCTATCATGCACTGATCACGTGACTGCGCATGCACTGATGACGTGGCTGTTCGGCACTGATCACGTGTTTATCAGGCAGTGATCAGTGACTGACAGGCGCTGATCAGGGACTGTGCACGCACTGATCACGTGGCTATCATGCACTGATCACGTGACTGCGCATGCACTGATGACGTGGCTGTTCGCACTGATCACGTGTTTATCAGGCAGTGACAGTGACTGACAGGCGCTGATCAGGGGACTGTGCACGCACTGATCAGGTGGCTGATCAGGAACTGACCACCTGACCGCGCATGCAGTGATCACGTGGCTGGTCGCTCACTGATCACGTGTTTATCATACGGTGATCACGTGACTGAGAGGCGCTGATCACGTGACTGTGCCGTCAGTGATCACGTGGCTGAGCAGGCACTGATATCGTGACTGAGCATGCACTGATCATGTGCCGGGAGCCGGGGAGGCATTCCACTCTGGACAAAGGTCATGAGGAAGGAGGCTCGGCATACGCAAATGCGGGATCGAGCCTCAGGAGTCCACCCGGATATTCTCGAGCATCTCCCCCCAAAAAAACCGGAGTCTGCCTACTGTATTGCTTTGTGCTCTCACCTCTGATTTCACTGGGGGCTGTCCCCCACCACCATCTCGCTCTCTCTGTCAAAGAGTTAACTTACAGCTCCAATTCATAAAGTTCCTTGTCATTCTTCCCTTTAACTTCCAGCTGAGTCTCCATCTGGAGCGCGGAACCCACCACGCTTACTAATTATGCCTGGGCTGCTAAGACCCACTCGAGAAGGTGTCTAGGGTGAGGCACCTTCGCTATTCGAGAGGGCGCCTGCGGCCTACGTAAGTGGTGCAAACTTCTTGTCTTGAAGTTTGATTGGTCTTCCGCGTAAACCAAGCTACTCAGTCTCTTTCTCCACCGAATTTTCCTACTGAGCTCTCCTCATACTATTATTCTTGACATCTCTGATTAGCATATAAATAGTCGCCTAGGCCATCTCTCCTTCGAATACCCTGGATCAGTTGGGGCTGGTCCCCGGCAGGTGGCGACCGAACAGGGACCTCAGGAGGCAATACTCAAAGAGCTGAGCAGACACGAACCACGCAATCAGCAGGCAATAAGCATGGAGCTCAGCAGTGACGAATCATGCTGCTCAACTGGCAATAATCAAGCACGTGACCAGGCAGGAATCACGCAGCTCAGCTGGCAATTGTCATGCAGATGAGCCGGCAGGAATCACGCAGCTCAGCAGGCCCTGATCACGTGACTCTGCAGGCACTGATCACGTGGCTGATCAAGTCCAGATCACGTGACTGAGCATGCACTGATCACGTGGCTATCATGCACTGATGACGTGACTGCGCATGCACTGATGACGTGGCTGATCGGGCACTGATCACATGGCTCATCATGCACTGATCACGTGTTTATCAGGCAATGATCAGTGACTGACAGGCGCTGATCATGGGACTGTGCACGCACTGATCACGTGGCTATCATGCACTGATCACGTGACTGCGCATGCACTGATGACGTGGCTGTTCGGCACTGATCACGTGTTTATCAGGCAGTGATCAGTGACTGACAGGCGCTGATCAGGGACTGTGCACGCACTGATCAGGTGGCTGATCAGGAACTGACCACCTGACCGCGCATGCAGTGATCACGTGGCTGGTCGTTCACTGATCACGTGTTTATCATACGGTGATCACGTGACTGAGAGGCGCTGATCACGTGACTGTGCCGTCAGTGATCACGTGGCTGAGCAGGCACTGATATCGTGACTGAGCATGCACTGATCATGTGCCGGGAGCCGGGAGGCATTCCACTCTGGACAAAGGTCATGAGGAAGGAGGCTCGGCATACGCAAATGCGGGATCGAGCCTCAGGAGTCCACCCGGATATTCTCGAGCATCTCCCCCAAAAACCGGAGTCTGCCTACTGTATTGCTTTGTGCTCTCACCTCTGATTTCACTGGGGCTGTCCCCCACCACCATCTCGCTCTCTCTGTCAAAGAGTTAACTTACAGCTCCAATTCATAAAGTTCCTTGTCATTCTTCCCTTTAACTTCCAGCTGAGTCTCCATCTGGAGCGCGGAACCCACCACGCTTACTAATTATGCCTGGGCTGCTAAGACCCACTCGAGAAGGTGTCTAGGGTGAGGCACCTTTCGCTATTCGAGAGGGCGCCTGCGGCCTACGTAAGTGGTGCAAACTTCTTGTCTTGAAGTTTGATTGGTCTTCCGCGTAAACCAAGCTACTCAGTCTCTTTTCTCCACCGAATTTTCCTACTGAGCTCTCCTCATACTATTATTCTTGACATCTCTGATTAGCATATAAATAGTCGCCTAGGCCATCTCTCCTTCGAATACCCTGGATCAGTTGGGGCTGGTCCCCGGCAGGTGGCGACCGAACAGGGACCTCAGGAGGCAATACTCAAAGAGCTGAGCAGACACGAACCACGCAATCAGCAGGCAATAAGCATGGAGCTCAGCAGTGACGAATCATGCTGCTCAACTGGCAATAATCAAGCACGTGACCAGGCAGGAATCACGCAGCTCAGCTGGCAATTGTCAAGCAGATGAGCCGGCAGGAATCACGCAGCTCAGCAGGCCCTGATCACGTGACTCTGCAGGCACTGATCACGTGGCTGATCAAGTCCAGATCACGTGACTGAGCATGCACTGATCACGTGGCTATCATGCACTGATGACGTGACTGCGCATGCACTGATGACGTGGCTGATCGGGCACTGATCACATGGCTCATCATGCACTGATCACGTGTTTATCAGGCAATGATCAGTGACTGACAGGCGCTGATCATGGGACTGTGCACGCACTGATCACGTGGCTATCATGCACTGATCACGTGACTGCGCATGCACTGATGACGTGGCTGTTCGGCACTGATCACGTGTTTATCAGGCAGTGATCAGTGACTGACAGGCGCTGATCAGGGGACTGTGCACGCACTGATCAGGTGGCTGATCAGGAACTGACCACCTGACCGCGCATGCAGTGATCACGTGGCTGGTCGTTCACTGATCACGTGTTTATCATACGGTGATCACGTGACTGAGAGGCGCTGATCACGTGACTGTGCCGTCAGTGATCACGTGGCTGAGCAGGCACTGATATCGTGACTGAGCATGCACTGATCATGTGCCGGGAGCCGGGAGGCATTCCACTCTGGACAAAGGTCATGAGGAAGGAGGCTCGGCATACGCAAATGCGGGATCGAGCCTCAGGAGTCCACCCGGATATTCTCGAGCATCTCCCCCAAAACCGGAGTCTGCCTACTGTATTGCTTTGTGCTCTCACCTCTGATTTCACTGGGGGCTGTCCCCCACCACCATCTCGCTCTCTGTCAAAGAGTTAACTTACAGCTCCAATTCATAAAGTTCCTTGTCATTCTTCCCTTTAACTTCCAGCTGAGTCTCCATCTGGAGCGCGGAACCCACCACGCTTACTAATTATGCCTGGGCTGCTAAGACCCACTCGAGAAGGTGTCTAGGGTGAGGCACCTTTCGCTATTCGAGAGGGCGCCTGCGGCCTACGTAAGTGGTGCAAACTTCTTGTCTTGAAGTTTGATTGGTCTTCCGCGTAAACCAAGCTACTCAGTCTCTTTTCTCCACCGAATTTTCCTACTGAGCTCTCCTCATACTATTATTCTTGACATCTCTGATTAGCATATAAATAGTCGCCTAGGCCATCTCTCCTTCGAATACCCTGGATCAGTTGGGGCTGGTCCCCGGCAGGTGGCGACCGAACAGGGACCTCAGGAGGCGATACTCAAAGAGCTGAGCAGACACGAACCACGCAATCAGCAGGCAATAAGCATGGAGCTCAGCAGTGACGAATCATGCTGCTCAACTGGCAATAATCAAGCACGTGACCAGGCAGGAATCACGCAGCTCAGCTGGCAATTGTCAAGCAGATGAGCCGACAGGAATCACGCAGCTCAGCTGGCAATTGTCATGCAGATGAGCCGGCAGGAATCACGCAGCTCAGCAGGCCCTGATCACGTGACTCTGCAGGCACTGATCACGTGGCTGATCAAGTCCAGATCACGTGACTGAGCATGCACTGATCACGTGGCTATCATGCACTGATGACGTGACTGCGCATGCACTGATGACGTGGCTGATCGGGCACTGATCACATGGCTCATCATGCACTGATCACGTGTTTATCAGGCAATGATCAGTGACTGACAGGCGCTGATCATGGGACTGTGCACGCACTGATCACGTGGCTATCATGCACTGATCACGTGACTGCGCATGCACTGATGACGTGGCTGTTCGGCACTGATCACGTGTTTATCAGGCAGTGATCAGTGACTGACAGGCGCTGATCAGGGACTGTGCACGCACTGATCAGGTGGCTGATCAGGAACTGACCACCTGACCGCGCATGCAGTGATCACGTGGCTGGTCGTTCACTGATCACGTGTTTATCATACGGTGATCACGTGACTGAGAGGCGCTGATCACGTGACTGTGCCGTCAGTGATCACGTGGCTGAGCAGGCACTGATATCGTGACTGAGCATGCACTGATCATGTGCCGGGAGCCGGGAGGCATTCCACTCTGGACAAAGGTCATGAGGAAGGAGGCTCGGCATACGCAAATGCGGGATCGAGCCTCAGGAGTCCACCCGGATATTCTCGAGCATCTCCCCCCAAAAAACCGGAGTCTGCCTACTGTATTGCTTTGTGCTCTCACCTCTGATTTCACTGGGGGCTGTCCCCCACCACCATCTCGCTCTCTCTGTCAAAGAGTTAACTTACAGCTCCAATTCATAAAGTTCCTTGTCATTCTTCCCTTTAACTTCCAGCTGAGTCTCCATCTGGAGCGCGGAACCCACCACGCTTACTAATTATGCCTGGGCTGCTAAGACCCACTCGAGAAGGTGTCTAGGGTGAGGCACCTTTCGCTATTCGAGAGGGCGCCTGCGGCCTACGTAAGTGGTGCAAACTTCTTGTCTTGAAGTTTGATTGGTCTTCCGCGTAAACCAAGCTACTCAGTCTCTTTCTCCACCGAATTTTCCTACTGAGCTCTCCTCATACTATTATTCTTGACATCTCTGATTAGCATATAAATAGTCGCCTAGGCCATCTCTCCTTCGAATACCCTGGATCAGTTGGGGCTGGTCCCCGGCAGGTGGCGACCGAACAGGGACCTCAGGAGGCAATACTCAAAGAGCTGAGCAGACACGAACCACGCAATCAGCAGGCAATAAGCATGGAGCTCAGCAGTGACGAATCATGCTGCTCAACTGGCAATAATCAAGCACGTGACCAGGCAGGAATCACGCAGCTCAGCTGGCAATTGTCGCAGATGAGCCGGCAGGAATCACGCAGCTCAGCAGGCCCTGATCACGTGACTCTGCAGGCACTGATCACGTGGCTGATCAAGTCCAGATCACGTGACTGAGCATGCACTGATCACGTGGCTATCATGCACTGATGACGTGACTGCGCATGCACTGATGACGTGGCTGATCGGCACTGATCACATGGCTCATCATGCACTGATCACGTGTTTATCAGGCAATGATCAGTGACTGACAGGCGCTGATCATGGGACTGTGCACGCACTGATCACGTGGCTATCATGCACTGATCACGTGACTGCGCATGCACTGATGACGTGGCTGTTCGGGCACTGATCACGTGTTTATCAGGCAGTGATCAGTGACTGACAGGCGCTGATCAGGGACTGTGCACGCACTGATCAGGTGGCTGATCAGGAACTGACCACCTGACTGCGCATGCAGTGATCACGTGGCTGGTCGTTCACTGATCACGTGTTTATCATACGGTGATCACGTGACTGAGAGGCGCTGATCACGTGACTGTGCCGTCAGTGATCACGTGGCTGAGCAGGCACTGATATCGTGACTGAGCATGCACTGATCATGTGCCGGGAGCCGGGGAGGCATTCCACTCTGGACAAAGGTCATGAGGAAGGAGGCTCGGCATACGCAAATGCGGGATCGAGCCTCAGGAGTCCACCCGGATATTCTCGAGCATCTCCCCAAAACCGGAGTCTGCCTACTGTATTGCTTTGTGCTCTCACCTCTGATTTCACTGGGGGCTGTCCCCCACCACCATCTCGCTCTGTCAAAGAGTTAACTTACAGCTCCAATTCATAAAGTTCCTTGTCATTCTTCCCTTTAACTTCCAGCTGAGTCTCCATCTGGAGCGCGGAACCCACCACGCTTACTAATTATGCCTGGGCTGCTAAGACCCACTCGAGAAGGTGTCTAGGTGAGGCACCTTTCGCTATTCGAGA